>NC_140931.1:190472760-191012760 GCF_014529385.1 Adiantum capillus-veneris
CATCTCATCCGTCCATAAAGCTTCATGCACCTACATCCCTATGTAGCGATCTCATCCTTATGGAACTTTTGATGCGCTCCCCACATTATCCAGTAATCTCATTCAGATAGGAATCTTGATGCACTAGAATCTCTTTCCATCATTCATTATTCCTCATCATCAAACATTCATTCAAATTTCATAAAATGAAACAAAATTCATGGTTCTTATTGTCAATCGAAAAATTATGGGATCCATTCCCTGACCACCGTCGCTCCCAATTGCTTGCAGATGCATGTTCCTCGCTCCTATTACGTTATTTGTACACAAATAACAAGAGCTTCCGAGAACATTAATTTTACACCCGCTGAAATTTTCTGCAAAAACCCTAATTTGCTATTGAAATCCCTAATTTTCCAAAGTTGTGGGAATCAAAAACTGCTCGCATCAATGCGTAGAGTTCTTCGAGAGGATCAACTTTGACTTCTGTTGCATATCCAAATGCTCAACCGTTAAAAGATTTTTAGGGGTCTTTGTAACATATAAAAACATAAAAAAGCATCTTTTTAGAGCTTCTGAGGGCAAAAATGATTCCGATTTCTTCTCCTCCTCCTCTTGTCATTTCTTCTTCATCCCACTTCATTGTGGGTTCCAAAGAAGCAAGGGAATCAGCTAATGGCTCATCACACATTCCGCCGATTCAATTGAGGTGCCAGTGGATACGGGAGGCTAGCCGGGGCTACCAAGAGGTCGTAGGGCACATGAAAAGGACAGAAAGGTAAGCTAGGTCCATTGGATAGTTTGGTTAAGGGAACTTTTTGGCTCTCAATGCAAAGTGAATGGGGGAGAAGTGTTTAGTTTTGAGTTGTATCTTGAAACTTTGGAATATTAGTAGTGTCTATTCCGAAAGTTACCTTTGAATCAGCAGGCTGAATGTGGTGATGTGCGCACTCCTTTGTCACTGATTGCTTCGACTGAATAAAGTCACTAATTTCTTCTTGAGATTTTAAGGATATTGACAAGCTAACAGCGGAATGACTTCATGAAAATATGTACACTGATTTGGAAATTTCGTTGATTGAATTGAACGTGTGTTCTTTCATGTGTGTATTACTAGAGACATGTAAACAAAGATGAAATGTCTCCAACCTTTTTTCTAACGAATGATTGGAACTTACTGCATGTAGATATCCGTTACAGATCAACGAGATCTGGATGTGATAGCTAAGTGAATGAGAAATGAATGTAAGCATCAAGTTTTTGATACTCTTGTGAGTGCATCAAGAGTTCCGAAAGGATGAGATGTCTGCACAAGGATTTAGGTGCATCAAAGTTTTGGAGGGGATAAGATGGCTAGATAGAATGGTTGAAACACAGTTTCAGTGTGAAGTAAGTGTGTCATTTTGTGAACTGCATGCTATGTGGATGAACTGTCTTGTGGGGATGGTCATGGGCATGGTTTACTGGAAATGTGAAAAGAAAGGTTAGAATGTGATAATAACAACATTTAGTAAATCAAGACATGCTTGAAAAGATCTATGTGGTCTAGATGTGATTGCTAAATAGGTTACAATGATCATGATCTATATGTAATAGACTTTTTGAAGTGGAAGATATAGGGCAACACGTGAGAGAAACTGAAACAATTGAGAGAGAGAGAGAGAGAGAGAGAGAGAGAGAGAGAGAGAGAGAGAGAGAGAGAGAGAGAGAGAGATGAAATGACATGTTATATATTAACGTCTTCAAAAGGCCAAAGTGACCTATGCAACCAAAAAGTTGCAATGTGGTGGATCTGGTACAAAGTTTAAGTAATGGCGCCGGGGGGTGGGGGGGAGTATTCATGGAAGAGTTGCCATGCCTCACCTGAGTTTTTACTCAAGAATAGCTGGTATAGATCTTGCTCTAGTTGAGCCAAAAATGTCCTCTTCTTCCGCCGTACTAGGCGTCGAAAGGTCATCTGTGACACTCTGTGTGTGTTGTCCCCCCAAAGCACCTCCTTCTAAAGTCTGGCTCTTGTGTCACAACACTCCTCATTATACAAGTTGTTCTCGGACATGTTCCTAGAACGTCGTCTCTGCTCAGACTGGGTTTGTGGGTATGCCTCGGCTGCTGCATCATGCGATGTCTGTGTTTGTATAGTAGTAAGCTCCTCCAGAGGTCACCCTGGCTCCTCGGTGCAGAGGTGTCTGTAGATGCCATCTATGTATATAGAGTCTGTCTTCTGCGTGAAGGTGTAGCGGGTAGGGACGGCAAGAAGGCCATGATCTACTTTCACACGAGCAGGTCTAGTTCCAACTGTGAGATCCTGGATACTAGAGATAAGAGCTCGGCTATGCCTTGATATAATCCACTGTGCTGGCTCGATGTGTGTGTGGAAAGCATGTAAAACCTCCCGCAATGGGAAATCTCTGTAGCCCATTCAAGATGCAGAGTCCATGTGGAGTCCCCATGTAGATTTATCAAGTGCCCTCCATACTCAATACGCTCTACATCATGTGATAATCTGGACATTCCCATCTCTGCAGCATCCAGCTCCCTCAACATATCCTTTGAAGTATCATAAAATACTGTTGGTGATGGGAAGTCTTAGCATTGAAGTCCCCTATGATGATAATGTCACCATCTCTAGAGAACTCCCATTTGTCATCATCCAAAGTAGAAAAGGGGGACTGTCCCCTAGGTGGTGCATTTATTGACGTACTCGGAGGAAAGTAGCAAATAGTAATGTAGAAATGTCTGCATGTCTGTGCCCTCAATTTCACCCACATGTACCTAGCCCGCTCGTCTCTGTGGGTTATATGTATCAATGGCTGCAACTCCTTGAATAAAAGTGCCACTCTCCCTGACCCGGGTCTTCTGTGCTCTGATCGGGTCTGCAAGCTGTCTCCCATCTGTATCCGCTGACATGTGGCATAGACTGCCGAGGGGCTTGATGTGTCTCAGAGTAGAAAATAATGTCCCTCGGAGTTAAATTATCCTCTAAAGCACCCACACCGAGGCGTTGAAATCCATTACAATTCCAAGTAGCAGCTTTGAGTGTGGCCCCATAGGTCTCACACTGTCATGTGCTCCAATATCACCACTCTTCCATCTCGGTAAAAAAGCAATCTTACCTTTTTCCCTTGCCGCTCTAATATTCGGCATTAAATGAGGGATCTTCAAGAGGGTGGGCTCATCTCTGAGAAAGATGCTCGTCTTCTTAAGAGTTGGTCTCTTCTTCAAAAAGTATGTAGGTAGACTTACATACCTACCCACCCTAGGTACACTCATTTATTTCATTTTTATGTTCCCCGAACATTGTACTAGAGACACACAGATGTAACATTTTGGTCTCATAGGTCATTTTGGCCATTAATGTAACATTCCATTTTCATTTCAATTCATTTCTGTCTACATGGGCCTTTTTCTTTTTCGAGAAAAAGATCCTTCTATTAGTTAATGAAACTGCCTATAGGGCTACAACCACCTCTAGAAGAGAGGGCTACAACAATCCTGAGGGGGAGACTTTCCCAATGAAAAAATCAGCATATGTACACTGAGGTTAAATCAAGAGATGGGAGAAGGGAAAAGCCACACAGGTGGACTGTAGTGCCATCTGAGCACACCCTGGACCATGGTGAAGAAAGGCCTAGGGCGCTAGAGTCGAAGAAAAGCCTCTCTACGCTCTTGCATGTGGTCGGAGCTGCCCTGGAGTCTCTGGAACTGTCCTCTGAGAGTATGGATCAGCTCTAGCTAAAGAATCGGAACTGTCTCTGCTAGTGGTACAGGGCGAGCCTTAAAGATGCGGAGGCAGTGGGCCAGCTAGATGTGCCAGAGTGCCAAGCCGCATATGAGCTCCCAACACTCCTCTCTCACTGCACCACTCTTGTGGAGTAAGCTCTGTAGCAGGCTGGAGTGTAGGTCGACCCCCCTGCATCACTATCCTCCTCCTGGTGGATGATAGCTTAAACTGAAGTGTCTGGCCTGTGAGAGTGGACCAAGCAGTTGCCCCCCCAAGTGTACTGTCGTGCTGTGGAAAGAGCTGGCATCAGTCGAAGAACTCCAAGCCAAACCTGCTATGCCAAAGGACAGTCCCAAAGACAATGGCGCTGACTCTCCACAAGATGGTCACAAGCTGCGCATGCCGCCGAGACACCACTATGTACTAGCCAGCTCCCAACTGCTATAGCTCGATGTGCAACTAGCCACTGGAACAAAGTGACTCGCCTCGGCTGTCTGGAGTCCCACATCCTCTCCCAAAAAAGCTGACAAGAACTCAACTGTAAGACCCTCCTCCTGCCAATGAATTGTTGCAACAGGAGGAGCCTCTCTCTGTGTTGCCAGTATGTGACGTCCCAGTCAAACAATGTACTGAAACATGATGGTTTGATGAGGAGAAAGGGTCCCTCCAAAACCAATCTCCAGGATCCCACTGCGCTCGAGTGGACAGCTCTCCCAAGCCCACAGCCTCGAGTGGCCAGTCTCAAGAGCTGCTGGGTCAGGATCTAGGACACAAGTCCTCCCGCAGATGCGCACAACTCGGATCCGCTAAAAACAACACTCTGCCACCTGTGGGGCCTCTATTGAAATAGGTGGGGCCTCTACTGAAACTTGGTGTAAGCGTCCCTCACCCCGTAGCTCGAAAAACAGGGAGGGTGTATACAGTCTCTGAGCAAGCCCGGACTGCGATGAGAACCGCTAGTCGCGTGAAGGCCCCCCTCCATCTGGGCGCTGCTGACTCGAGAGGTGTGAGCCACTCAGTTGGTACTGCCTCTGTGATGTCCTGACACATGCTCTGCACTTCTCTCATGCCCCGTAGCTGGATGTCCTGAAGCTTCTCTGACAAGCCTGAGAATTGTAGCTAGTCACCTAAAGTGAGTGTTGGACCCTCTGCCACGGGACCGCAGGAAACATGAGGCCTACTACCAACCAAGTGGCCTCTATGAGTGCTAACCATGGTGTTTCAAACAAGCGGTTGTCTCAGGCGCTCCTCCGTGCAAGTAGGCTGAGGCTGCTCGAGGCCTCTCCGCAACCACTCCCATGAGTGGAGCAAACTCACAGTGAAGCGGTTCTCCAGTCTCTTGTTGAGGCCAACTTTGCGCATCTCTGTGAAAATCCATCTGGTCGAAGGTCGCCAGGGGCCTCGTGCCTCAGGCACTCTAGCACTCCACGATCCCACTGTACTCGAGTGGACAGCTCTTCCAAGTCCATAGCCTCCAGTGGCTAGTCTCAAGAGCTGCTGGGTCAGGATCTAGGACACAAGTCCTCCCGCAGATGCGCACAACTCGGATCCTCTGAAAACACCACTCTGCCACCTGTGGGGCCTCTACTTGAACAGGTGGGGCATCTACTGAAACTCATTGTAAGCGTCCCTCACCCTGTAGCTCGAAAAACAGGGATCCCAACCTCTCCAGGATCCCACTGCACTCTTCCAAGCCCATAGCCAGTCTCAAGAGCTGCTGGGTCAGGATCTAGGACACAAGTCCTTCCGCAGATGCGCACAACTCGGATCCTCTGAAAACGGCACTCTACCACTTGTGGGGCCTCTACTGAAACAGGTGGGGCCTGTGTTGAAACTCGGCGTAAGCGTCCCTCACCCTGTAGCTCGAAAAACAGGGAGGGTACAGGCTCTGAGCAAGCGCGAACTGCGATGAGAACTTCTATTCGCGTGAAGGCCCCCGTCCATCTAGGTGCTGCTGACTCGAGAGGTGTGTACCACTAAGCTGGTACTGCCTTTGTGATGTCCTGACACATGCTCTGCACTCCTCTCGTGCCCTGTAGCTGGATGCCCTGAAGCTTCGTTGACAAGCCCGAGAACTGTAGCCAGAGTGCTGGACCCTCTGCCATGGGACCCCAGGAAACATGAGGCCTACTACCAACCAAGTGGCCTCTATGAGTGCTAACCATGGGGTTCCAAACAAGCGGCTGTCTCAAGCGCTCCTCCGTGCAAGTAGGTTGACGCTGCTCCAGGCCTCTCCGTAGCCATTCTTAGGAGCGGAGCAGACTCACACTGAAGCGGTCCTCGAATCTCCTGTTCAGGCCAACTCTGCGCATCTATGTGAAAATCTGTATGGTCGAAGGTCGCCCGGGGCCTCCAGCCTGCGGCACTCTAGCACTAAGCCGTTGAAGCAAAAACTCCTTCCAGGGCTCCTTCCCTGGAAGAAGTCCTCTGACGACAAACTTCCCTAGAAGGGCTTTACTTTGCTCTGCTTTGCTTGGTCTATGATCCCCAACCCTCCCTGAGAACAAGGAAGAATGATGGACGTGTCATGCCACTCTGGCACGGGCTATTTGAGTGTCACGCCCTGACCAAAGGAAGTTCCTGATCAGCCTCTCTACTTGGCTGATGCAAGAACTTGAAAAAATCCAACAAGAAGTGATGTACCACATAGTAGCCAACAACACTTGGTCACGTAGTAGCCACATAGTAGCCAACAACTTCCTCTTGATGGATAGGAGGAGGGGAGCAATTTGCTGCTCAGGAGACTAGTCCAAGCCAACCTTACATACCTACCCACCCTAGGTACACTCATTTATTTCATTTTTTATGTTTTTTTTTTTTTTGGAGAAAAAGATCCTTCTATTAGTTAATGAAATTGCCCATAGGGCTATAACCACCTCTTCAAGAGAAGGCTACAACAACCATAATGGGGACTCTCCCAATGAAAAACCAGCATATGTACAATGGGGTTAAATCAAGAAATGGGGGGAGGGAAAAGCCACACAGGTGGTCGGTAGTGCCATCGGAGTACACCCTTGACCATGGTGTAGAAAGGCCTAGGACGCCATAGTCGAAGGAAAGCCTCTCTGCGCTCCCGCATGCGGTCGGAGCTGCCCTGAAGTCTCTCGAGCTGTCCTCTGAGAGTGTGGATCAGCTCTAGCCAAAGATTGCGTAAAGTCTCTGTTGGTGGCACAGGGCGAGCCTCAAAGATGCGGAAGCAACGGGCCCGCTAGATGAACCAGAGTGTCAGGCCACTCATGAGCTCCCAACACTCCTCTCTCTCACTGCACCACTCCTGTGGAGTAAGCTCTGTGGCAGGCTGGAGTGTAGGTCGCCTAGCCTGCATCACTATCATCCTACATGTGGAAGATAGCTAAAATTGAACTGCCGGGCCCATAAGGGTGGACCACGTTGCTGCTCCCCAAGTGTATTGTCGAGCTGTGGAAAGAGCAGGCATCAGCCGAAGAACTCTCAGCCACACCTGCTGTGCGAAAGGACAGTCCCAAAGATAGTGACGTTGACTCTCCACAAGATGGTCACAAGCTGCACATGCGGCCAAGAGACCACTATGCACTAGCCAGCTCCCGACTGCTGTAGCTCTGTGTGCGACCAGCCATTGAAACAAGGTGACTCGCCTCGGTTGTCTGGAGTCCCACAACCTCTCCCAGAAGGTTGCCAAGAACTTAGTTGTGAGACCCTCCTCCTGCCAATAAGGTGCTGCAGCGGGGCAGGCCTCTCTCTGTGCTGCTAGTATGTGACGTCCCAGTCGAACAGTGTACTGAAAGAACGGGACACCTAGGTGGTCTACAGAAGAGAAAGGGTCTCTCCAAAGCCACTCTTTAGGATCCCTATGTACTCGTGCCAGTGGACAACATTCCGAAGCCCACAGTCTCCAGTGTCTTGTCTCAAGAGCTGCTGGGTCGGGATCTATGACACAAGTCCTCCCATAGATGCCCACCACTCGGATCCTCTGAAAACAGTACTCTGCCACCTACGGGGCCTCTACTGCAACTCGTTGTAAGCGTCCCTCACCCTGTAGCTCGAAGAAACGGGATGGAACAGTCTCTGAGCAGTTTGGACTGAGATGAGAACTTCCAGTCGCGTGAAGGTCCCCATCCATCTGTGCGCTGCTGACTCGAGAGGTGTGAGCCACTCAGCTGGTACTGCCTCTCAGATGTTCTGACACATGCTCTGCACCCCTCTCTTGCACTGTAGTTGGATGCCCTGAAGCTCCTCTGACAAGCCTGAAAACTGTAGGCAGTCACCTAAAGTGCGTGTTGGACCCTCTGCCATGGGACCCCAGGAAACATGAGGCCGACTACCAACCAAGTGGCCTCTCTGAGTGCTAACCATGGGGTTCCAAACAAGGGGCTGTCGTAGGCGCTCCTCCGTGCAAGTAGGCTATCGCTGCTCCAGGCCTCGCTGCAAGTGCTCCCAAGATCAAAGCAAACTAACAGCGAAGCGGTCCTCCAATCTCCTGCTCAAACCAACTCTGCGCGTTTTCTCCTCACCACACCGTCTAGGTACTACGGACGCGTACGGGGGTTTGAGAGCGCCCGGTAACGGGAGTGTCCCCCTCCACTTCATCACGTGGAGGTAATCGGGGGAGTCCGCCACGCACGGGGACTCCATGACCCAGCTTCGGGGCCGTCGGCTCGTAGTCGGCGGGTCTCTTCGGCGAGCGTCGGCAAGGCGCCTCAAGCGGACAGGTGATCCGTTTTGGACGTTCAAGTACTCCACGCGGAGGTCTTGACTTCCTATACAAGCTCATCTATGCACATTCACGAACGCGCGCCCGAGGCGCTCCTCGTTCGCAGACGAAGGCTACGGCAGATTCGTAGTCGGTTCATTTCGGCGAGCGTCGGCTTAGCGCTACGCGCGGACGGTATGTCCGATTTGGACGTTTAGGTGCTCCACACGGAGACGTCGGCTTCCTCTTCGAGATCAGCTATGCACACTCATGAACGCGCGCCCATTGCGCTCCTCGTTCTCAACCGACGGGCTGCCACCCCGACCCGAGGCGGTCCGGGGCCCATTTCGGCAATTTTCCAAGATAGCCCAAAGTGGCCTGAGAGAGTTCCAAAGGGATCTCCCAGATATGCGCTCAAGGCCCGAATAGCCTCGTTCGCTCAACTTGAACATAAAGACGCTTCCGCACTCAACTAAACTTCATCTCCGCGCGGTGCCACCAAGGCTCCCGCACGCGTCAAGCTAAACGTGATCTCGAGTCGTTTTTTGGACGAGCCCATCAACGAGCCACCAAGGGGACTCAAGTCAGTGGATGCGAGCCTCCTAGCATGTGAGCTCTAAGTTGCGGGCCCTTGGCCTCTTGGTGAAGGTGTTCATCTTGAGTTTTCTCTGTGAAGATCCCCCTGGTCGAAGGTCGCTAGGGGGCTCCAGTCTGAGACACCCTAGCACGAAGGGGCTGTAGCAAGAACTCCTTCCGGGGCTCCTCACCTGGAAGAAGTCCTCTGACTATGAACTTCCCAATAAGGGATCTGCTCTGCTGTGCTGGGTCAATGATCCCAAGCCCTCCCTGTGAACAAGTAAGAGTGATGACCTGCCAAGCCACTTTGGCTCGGGATATCTGAGTGTCACGTCCTGATCAAAGGAAGTTCTTGATCACAGTGTTACCAGGGAATGCCTCCCTATGGGTTGGGAACGCCGGAACGACGTTCCGGAGGGTCTTCATGGCCCGGAACGGCCGGACGTTCCGCAGGGGTTTTTGGTACCGGAACGGCCAGCCCGGAACGGCCCGGAACGGCTGGGAATGGCAGATTTTCAGATTTTTGAGCTTTATCTTGTGAGGCTCCCCCTTCTTAAATGCCCTTCCCCCCACCCCTTACCTTCACAGTGCACACAAGCTCTCAAGGGTGAAAGCTCAAGCTCTACCCTCTTGAGTCTCGAGTCTTGACTCTCAAGCTCTAGCCTTGTTAGTCGGCAAGGCTCTCTCCCTCTCCCCCTCTCTCTCAAGCTCTCTCGAGAGTCGAGTCTCCCACTTTTAAGCTCTCTCTCTCTCTCTCTCTCTCTCTCTCTCTCTCTCTCTCTCTCTCTCCGCGTCCCTCCCCCCTCAAGCTCTCAAGCCTATACGACATACGTTGGCCATAGTAAGGTTGAATGGTCTTCAAATCAAGTTTTCTGTGAGTATTAGAGTCAAAGGACTCTGACACTACTATATTTGAATCACACAGAGCTTAAAATTGCATTATTTGGGTGTTTTTATGCCTCCCGTTCCGCGCCGTTCCCGTTCCGGACCCCTCACCGTTCCCCCGTTCCGCGGGGGATCCCGTCGCCGTTCCCGTTCCGCGTTCCGGGTAACTATGCTTGATCAGCCTCTCTACCTGGCTGACGCAGGAACTCGAGAAGATCCAGCAAGAAGTGATGTACCACATAGTCGCCAACAACACCTGGTTGGACACTTCTACTCTGCCAGCCAAAGAAAGTCGTGCTGAGCTCCAGTGTAACAACTTCCTCCTAATAGACAGGAGGAGGGGAGCAATCTGCTGCTCGGGAGACAAGTTCAAACCAACTTGACAGCCCAAGTACCAAACTGCAGTCCCTTGGGGAATCCACCGAAAACCCTCTCTTGGCATCCAATCGGGCACAGGAGCACTACCGACCGAGAAAGCCACTGTCTTTCTCCAGTTGATCAGTGCGCCAGATGCACAATAGAAGGTCTCCACAGCCTGCTCACACCTGTGAAGGTTGGCCTCCTGGCCATCTAAGTACAAGGCTGAGTCGTCGGCAAACTCAGCGTCCAGTAGCTCATCTCCCCGAATAGGGAGTGCTAAGCCTCGTAGACCAACCTGCTGCGACACCAAAAACTTGCTCATCGCCTCCACATAGAAGAGAAAGAGGAAATGGGTAAGAGGACAACCCTGTCTGACCGAACGTGTGAGCATGAAGCGATCACCTCTACCTCGTGCCAAAAGTACCTGACTCTGAGCCTGTTTGTACAAAGCTGACACCACTTTGATCCAAGCATATGAGAAGCCCATCCTGCGTAGAGTGCCCTCTAGAAAGTCCCAATCAACTTTGTCGTATGCCTTCTCAAAATCGAGAAGAAGAATCACCAGATCCTCACCACGGAGCCGCGCTAGGGCATAAGCCTCCTAAAAAAGTAAAGATGTTGTCAAGGATACTGCGTTCCTTGACAAAACCTTTTTGAGTCCCATGTATAAGGCTCTTTAGAGGTGGCTGGATCCTCAAACTCAGAGCCTTGGCAAGAATTTTGTAGGTTAGGTTGAGGATGGTGATGGGGCGCCACTGTCGAATCTCATCCAAGGAGCCACCCTCCTTGGGAATGGGGTAGATCAAGCCCTCACTCATGCTGTCAGGCATCACTCCTGTGTGCAAGATGTACTATGTCACGAGGACGTGGCAGTTATTAACCATGTCACAGAGATGTGGCAACTGCTAACCTTGGTTGTTGGTTTCTTTCCAATGGGGTTTATTTTATTTGTTTTGAGACCCTCTTTTTGAAGTAGCAAACGGTCGGACATTGTATGGCCAATGTGAACGGTAGATTCACCCGCAGACGGGAAGTGGTCGGCACTGGAATTCGTATGGTAAGAGGATGTCTAGGCTCAGAGCAAGATCATATAGGTCCCCCCGTCGCACTTAGCAAGTTGGTGGATACTAGGAAGTGAACTCAATTAAGGCGTAAAGTCAAGGTGGGACTACCAACCAAAAGTATCCGACAGTTGGGCCACATTGCATTTTTGGATGCGGTCCCAATGAGGATAGATGGTCAGAAGACCAGTGGGAGCCCAACGGAAGCATCTCCTAAAATTTAGGGAACTGCTATTTTGGGCCATGAAATGTGTTCGCGTCATTACCTCCGGTATGACTAGGGGAACATTTTATAACTCTGCCGCTAAGTCAACTGGGCAACCGGTCAGGATATTTTTAAGCGGCAAGCCCGAAACGGGCAAATGCTTGTAAATGCGCCAAGTGTCAACTTTTCATGCACTTTCCTCTTGCAGAAGAATTGGCGCTGAATTTAGAGAAGGGAGAGGCTTCATTTGCAACCTGTCACAGGTTAAGAGCTATGGAGTGCTTTCTTTCCCTCTCATGTACAGTGTGGTGCTAGGAGTGATGCCTTGCACACTACACACTGCTCTCTCCCCCCCCTACGTGCAGTTATGTGATGCCCCACAAGAGGGCTACTCATTTGACTGATGTACAGTTGTGTGGGTTCATGCTTTTGTGCTGAGGCAAGAGCCTCCTTGAGCAGGAACAGGGGTAGCTAGCTGCTGCTCCAAAGCAGGCACTGGTGAGGGTCATAACCTCACCGAACAGGTGCAAAATCAGCGCTGTGTATGCGCTGTAAGTTCACTGTTTTTCAGCCGTACGGATGCCAGAACACTTGGGAATCGTGCCCCACTGGCAGAGGACAGTAAGGGGACTGTTTGGGGCTGAAAACAGGGCAAAAACCAGTAAATACAGCGTGCTGAATTTACTGTTTTTGGGCAGGAATCAGAGGGTATACGCCAGTGCAAGTGAGTTCCAGCAGGGGAATTGGTTTCGCGCAAGTTTTGGGGCTGTTATGCTGTCGAAATTTGGCCAAATCAAATGGTATCTAGGTGGATACACGTGAAGGATTCCCAGGACCTTACCTTGTAATTTACCCTCCTAAAGAATAAAGAAATACCAAAAGGGGCGCCAATTTTGGGGCCTGCAGGTTGTCGGTGTCTGCTTGGAGCATTCTAGCTTCCGAGCCGTGTGTGTATTCAAGTGTTAACTCCCGTCGCAGGTTCTCTTTGCAAAGTGCTTTGTGTGTGTGTATAAAGTAAAGAATTTCGGGTGAAAGCCAACGCCTACCGCCCTACGGGCCGGTTTCATGGTTCCATTGCCGGGACATCAATCACTTTTTCCTCAAAGAGTGAGCTTGGATTGTTCAGGGTAAAGACACAAAGTGCAAGAACGCGTGGATTACACTATGGCCGACAAGGGGAAGGTAATTATGGAAGAGGGTTCCTCTCCAAAGGACAGGCAAGAGATTCCTATGGTTTTTGAGATTGGCGAGAGCTCACGGCCACGTCAGTCTGTACCTCCTGTCAACGTAAATGTCCCTCCGGTAGTATAGGGCTTTATGACAGGGCAACTTGAGGATGATGCGTTTAAGACTCAGTTAGTTGCCGCCGTGAATGTCTTTTCGCAGCTGGTGCAGAATCCGAGGTTTATGGAATTCTTGCAAGCGCCACCAGTGCAAGATCAAAATAGGCAACCTACGCCGCGTACGGAGCTTGTTGAAGCTCAAGCCCAGGTACTTCATGAGGCGCATGAGGAAAGGGAACACTCGCATGTTGCGGAGTCGGGGGCTCCAAAGCAGGTTCCTCCCGTGCTTGAACAGGTGGCCAGAACGCCTATTCCACAGGTTATGCCAGTTCAGCCCGCCACCTTTCAGAGCCAGCATGCTGTCTTGAATGGACAGGGAGCTGGATACCAGGCTATGCACTCAGTTTTTCCACCACCCACGGTACATCCTGGGTATTTCGGGGGTGGATCAGTGTTCCAAAGTATGGCTGGTTATGCGTCTGGAAGTCAGCCGTACATGCCAGGAACAGTGTTCGGGGGTATGCAACGCATCATGCCAAACCCCATGTATGGTACTATCGGCATGCAGCAAGGTTTCCACTCCAACCAGGGCCAGTTTGGGGTGCCACAGGGTCATTTTGGCATGGCTGGTTTTTCTGGACAGCAGCCAGATATCGCACCTCTTACGCAAAATGTGAATGGCCAACACGTGCCGATCATGCCAAGTACAGTGCCCATGTTGCAGACCATCCCGTATGACAACTTTGGGGCACTAGAGAAGCCGAAGGCTTACAAAGAAGGTGGTGCAGCGGTAAAGTTCAGTACCTTCGGTGGTTTCGAGGATAAGACAAAGGCACTCACTTTCCTCCAGCAGTTTGATACAGCTTATGCGGGAGGGAATTTTACAGAGGCCTCGAAGGTCAGGAAAGCTGCCACTTTCTTAAAGGACAATGCGCTTACATGGTGGACGACATTGTTAATGCAAGGACAGGCACCCGCCACTTGGGTTTACTCTTAGCAAATGTTTGCATTTGCTTGGCTATCAAATGAATTTGAAGCCGATGTCCTGACAGATTGGCACCAGCTTACGGCAGCTTCGTGCAAGAGCTTGCTGGAGTACAATAGGAGGTTTTGTAAAGCATTACTCTCAGTGACCTCCTACAGATTTGTGCCATTGACAGAGCAGATAGAGAAGTATTGTTGTGGGCTGCCTAAAGGGCTTCGCGATTACTGTACAAAGAACAGAGTGGCTACGCTTACTCAGCTTATGGAAGTTGCGAACACTGGTCTTGCCTTGTTGAAAGGAGAAGACAGTGGATTTCCGAGCAGTGACAAAGGAGGGCAGCAAAAGAAAAATTCAGCGAAGACGCCCTTTGTGAAAACGGCTCCTGATGCGTCACAGGGGTTAGAACAGGCCACCAAAGACAAGGATTCAGCTGGGACTTCTGGAGCACAGGCAAAGAAACAGAAAAGGAAGCCTTTTGTGCGCAAGTCGCTCGAGGAAAAGAAGGTCCTAATGGCTGAAAACAAATGCTTTATATGCGAGCAGCCTGGTCATATTTCTATCAATTGTCCACAAAGGAAAAGGCCAGCTGACTCAAAGGATAAAGAAGACCAGAAAGGCAAGAAGCCAAACCCCACGGCAGGTTTAGTGCCAGACATGGTGGGTGACAGGCCCAGCACAGATGCTAGTGAGTTATGCAGGGCATGGGGTAAAGTTAGGGATCAGACGGCACTCATCGTCTTTGATCCAGGTGCCAAAGCCAACTTTATCTCACCAGAGTTAGCCTGTTAGCTCGGCATCAGAGCTGAAGAGATGGGGTACACAGCAGAGGCAGGGTTGGCATGTCCTGGCCACTCAGAGTGTGTTACTCCCATCATTGGAAAACTGCGTCTGCATATTCAGTCATATGTGGACACTGAAGAGTTTTACATCATGCCGCTGGAAGGTTGTGACCATAGTTACCCGGAACGCGGAACGGGAACGGCAACGGGATCCCCGCGGAACGGGGGAACGGCTAGGGGTCCGAAATGGGAACGTCGCGGAACGGGAGGTATAAAAAACACCCAAGTAGTGCAATTTTTAGCTCCTTGTGTTTAAATACAAGGAGTATTAGAGTGCTTTGACTCTAATACTCACAAAAAACTCGTTTTGAAGACCATTCAACCTTGCTATGACTAGATGATGAGAGAGAGAGAGAGAGAGAGAGAGAGAGAGAGAGAGAGAGAGAGAGAGAGAGAGAGAGAGAGTGAGATGGAGAGGGAGAGATTTGAGAGAGTGGGAGGGAGAGGAAGAGAGCTTGAAGGCTTGAAGCCTTGAGCCTTGAGAGAGTGAGTCTTGAGAGGGAGAGATCTTGAGAGTGAGAGGGAGAGAGCTTGAGCCTTGAGGATTAGCTTGTGAAGAGAAAGGGGGAGGGGGGTGCATTTTATGAGTCCTTGAGGCCTTGCACACTTTCAAAAGAAGCCCAAACATTTACTTCAATTTTTTCAATTTTTGCCAAATTTGTTTGTAGCCGTTGGCCGTTCTAGGGGCATTCCGGAACGGTCCGGGGGCGTTTCGGAACGTTCCGGAACGGCCGATCCGGTTTGCATTGGCCACCCGAAACGTCAGACATTCCGGGACGTTCCGGAACGTTCGGGAAGGGAACTACCCCTCGGAACGCCGGAACGGGGGCTAGGGGGCGTTCCCCGATAACTATGGTTGTGACGCCTTGTTGGGGATCCCGTGGATGTTCCGAGTGCATGGAGTCTTGGATGCCTACAACAAAAAGATCACTGTACAACATAGGGGCAAAACTCACATCTTGGATGTAAAGCTTAAAGGAGAGTCAGTCTCTATTGTATCTGCTTCTACTATCACTTCTGTAATAAAGAATCATCTTTCTGTGTACTTGATTTTTGCACGTGATGTCTCAGATAGTGATCAGTCAAATTTATCTGTGTTAGATAAAGAAAGGTCAGCATTTTTGCAAAAGTTTAGTGACTGTTTTTCTGATTCATTACCGTGGCAATTGCCGCCAGAGAGACCTGAGGACCATCGGATAGATTTGGTGCCAGGGTGTAGCCCACCAAATAGACCTCCCTACAGGGTTAGTGCGGTGCAGCAGAAAGAGATTATGGGCCAGGTTGAGGAGTTATTAGAGAAGGGGCTGATTCAGCCTAGTTCTTCATTTTTTTGCTCTCCAGTGCTCCTAGTGCAGAAGAAGGATGGCTCATGGCGCATGTGTATTGATTACCGTGCGTTGAATAAGAATACCATCAAGAATAGGTTTCCTATTCCTCGCATTGATGATATTCTCGATCGTTTAAAGGGTGCTGCAATTTTCAGCAGGATAGACCTTAAGAGTGGGTACCATCAGATTCGTATAATCCCAGAGGATGTGCACAAGACTGCGTTTAGAACGACATTTGGTCTTTATGAGTTTCTAGTGATGCCGTTTGGGCTAACAAATGCTCCTGCCACGTTCAACAGAATGATGGACCGGATTTTCCGCTCGCATCAACAGTTTGTTGGAACATTCTTCGATGACATGATTGTGTATTCGAAGAATGAAGAGGAGCATAGGCGTCACTTGACCATTGTGTTCGAAGAGCTGCGCAGTCACAGGTTACTTGTCAATCCTAAGAAAAGTGATTTCTTCCTTGAAGAGATCCACTTTCTGGGCCACATAGTCTCAAAGGATGGTGTTAGAATGGATCCCGCAAAGGTCGAAGCTATCAAGACATGGCCAGACTTGAAGACTGTGCACGATGTCAGAAGCTTCTTGGGATTGTGTTCCTACTATAGAAGGTTTATCAAAAATTTTGCAGAGATAGCATCGCCTCTTCACGCATTGCAAAAGAAAGAGGTCACTTTCAGATGGACCCAAAAAGAGATTTCAGCTTTTAGTCTCTTAAAGGAAAAGTTGACTTCAGATCCAGTTATTGTTCTGCCAGATCTCAGGAAGTCATTTGTGGTCCAGTGTGACGCGTGTGGCAGTAGCATCGGAGCAGTGCTAATGCAAGATGGACGGGTAGTAGCCTATGAAAGCCGAATTTTGCAAGGGCCAGAGAGGACTATGCAAGTCTATGAGAAAGAACTCTTGGCCGTTATTCATGCGCTTTCTAGCTGGAAGCACTACCTCTTAGGTGCTGATTTTGTTGTCCAAACAGATCATCAGACCTTGCGATACTTCTTGACACAGTCAAAGTTATCCGAAAAGCATATGCGGTGGGCAAACATTCTTTCCATGTTCCACTTCCAGATTATGCATGTGGAAGGCAAGAAGAATGTTGTGGCTGATGCGTTATCAAGAAAGCCACAAATTTCAGCTGTGTCAATTCCTTATCATCATGAGTTAGATGACATGAAGGAACAGTATACTGTTGATGAAGATTTTGCAAGGATCTTTGAACAGTTACAAGAGGGGCAACATCACGAGCACTACCTCCTCAGAGATGGTTTTATGATGATGCATGGCAGACTTTGTGTCACTAGGCCACTGCGACATAAGGTCATGGAAGAGAGTCATGTCCCACCGTATGCAGGGCATCGTGGCATTGATGCAACAGTTAAAGCAGTAGAGACGTTCTTCTATTGGCCTACCTTGAGGAGAGATGTGGATGCCTTTGTGCGAGCATGCATAGTTTGCCAAAAGGTCAAGTTTGACAGGCAAAAGGCACCAGGGTTGTTACAACCACTGCCGATTCCGGATAAGCCATGGGAAAGCATTGCTATGGACTTTATCTTTGATCTTCCAAGAACGCCAACAGGGAATGATGGTATATGGACCATTATTTGCAAGTTCAGTAAGCAAGCCCATTTTATCCCTGTCAGGAAGAAGATAAAATCTGATCAGATGGCACTCTTGTTCATGTACAATGTATTTAAGTACCATGGTATGCCACAATCGATTATCAGTGATCGTGATCCTCGCATGACCAGTTTGTTCTGGAGAGGATTGTTTGAGAACATGGGTACTACGCTCAAGTTCTCGTCTTCGTTTCATCCACAAACTGATGGACAGTCAGAAGAGGCCAATTCTACTGTCTTAGATCTGCTGAAATGCTATGTGTCAGATAATAAGGGCAAGTGGGAACAGTATTTGCCTATGCTTGAGTATGCGTACAATAATACGGTGCATTCGTCTACTGGCAAAGCACCTTTTGAAATTGTTGAAGGCGGCAAAAAGGTTCCTCCCATTTTGCATACAAAGGACAAGATCTTTGAGGCAGATCGATATGTTGAGAACATGGATGAGATGTATAAGAAGATTAAAGTTGCCTTGGAGAAGACTCAGGCAAAAGAGAAAAAGGCTGCTGATCGTCACCGTCGTGAATTGCTACTATCACCTGGTGATTGGGTTCTCTTAAGGTTCGAAAAGGCAAGGTTAAAGAAGATGAAGGGCAAGGAACGGCTGTTTCCTAAGCTCAGCATGCGTTACTATGGGCCTTTTCAAGTGCTTGACAAGATTAGCGATGTGGCTTACAGGCTGAAACTGCCTGATGCGTGGAAGATTCATAATGCATTTCACGTGAGTCTTCTAAGACCCTTCGTGGGTGATGTGCCAGAAGATATGCCAGTTGAGGATCAGCCAGAAGTTGAGGAACTTGATGAGATCCTGGTACCTGAGCAAGTTTTGGCACATAAGGACAGAAAAGTTAAAGGACAAGTTGCAAGACGCTATTTGGTGAAGTTCAAGAACTATCCGCCTATGGATGCAAAGTGGATGGAAGAGCATGAACTGTCAGAGTCACCAAATGTATTGCAGCTTTACCTTGAAGCGTTTGGGTTACAGCCTACTTATGCCCCAACCCAACGTGTGCAAAGGAGGGGTAATGATAGAGCTAGTACATCAAATATACATATGAATTCAGTGCCATAGGTGGAAATGGCAAAAGTATGAAGGCCTCATTAAGTCATTTGTATCTATGTATGTTACGACCTTTCTTGCGGATACATGCGATGATGAAAGAGTCTTAATAGCACAAGATCATCAGTGGCGTGTATTTATGGTATGCAATCGAGGACGTTTGCGATTTCAAGAGGGGGGTATGTCACGAGGGCAGTTATTAACCATGTCACAGAGATGTGGCAACTGCTAACCTTGGTTGTTGGTTTCTTTCCAATGGGGTTTATTTTATTTGTTTTGAGACACTCTTTTTGAAGTAGCAAACGGTCGGACATTGTATGGCCAATGTGAACGGTAGATTCACCCGCAGACGGGAAGTTGTCGGCATTGGAATTCGTATGGTAAGAGGATGTCTAGGCTCAGAGCAAGATCATATAGGTCCCCCCGTCGCACTTAGCAAGTTGGTGGATACTAGGAAGTGAACTCAATTAAGGCGTAAAGTCAAGGTGGGACTACCAACCAAAAGTATCCGACAGTTGGGCCACATTGCATTTTTGGATGCGGTCCCAATGAGGATAGATGGTCAGAAGACCAGTGGGAGCCCAACGGAAGCATCTCCTAAAATTTAGGGAACTGCTATTTTGGGCCATGAAATGTGTTCCCGTCATTACCTCCGGTATGACTAGGGGAACATTTTATAACTCTGCCGCGAAGTCAACCGGGCAACCGGTCAGGATATTTTTAAGCGGCAAGCCCGAAACGAGCAAATGCTTGTAAATGCGCCAAGTGTCAACTTTTCATGCACTTTCCTCTTGCAGAAGAATTGGCGCTGAATTTAGAGAAGGGAGAGGCTTCATTTGCAACCTGTCATAGGTTAAGAGCTATGGAGTGCTTTCTTTCCCTCTCATGTACAGTGTGGTGCTAGGAGTGATGCCCTGCACACTACACACTGCTCTCTCCCCCCCCTACGTGCAGTTATGTGATGCCCCACAAGAGGGCTACTCATTTGACTGATGTACAGTTGTGTGGGTTCATGCTTTTGTGCTGAGGCAAGAGCCTCCTTGAGCAGGAACAGGGGTAGCTAGCTGCTGCTCCAAAGCAGGCACTGGTGAGGGTCATAACCTCACCGAACAGGTGCAAAATCAGCGCTGTGTATGCGCTGTAAGTTCACTGTTTTTCAGCCGTACGGATGCCAGAACACTTGGGAATCGTGCCCCACTGGCAGAGGACAGTAAGGGGACTGTTTGGGGCTGAAAACAGGGCAAAAACCAGTAAATACAGCGTGCTGAATTTACTGTTTTTGGGCAGGAATCAGAGGGTATACGCCAGTGCAAGTGAGTTCCAGCAGGGGAATTGGTTTCGCGCAAGTTTTGGGGCTGTTATGCTGTCGAAATTTGGCCAAATCAAATGGTATCTAGGTGGATACACGTGAAGGATTCCCAGGACCTTACCTTGTAATTTATCCTCCTAAAGAATAAAGAAATACCGAAAGGGGCGCCAATTTTGGGGCCTGCAGGTTGTCGGTGTCTGCTCGGAGCATTCTAGCTTCCGAGCCGTGTGTGTATTCAAGTGTTAACTCCCGTCGCAGGTTCTCTTTGCAAAGTGCTCTGTGTGTGTGTATAAAGTAAAGAATTTCGGGTGAAAGCCAACGCCTACCGCCCTACGGGCCTCCTCAATGGACTAACCTTGGCATGCGATTGTCGAGGTCCCACTGCCTCGAAGAAAGCACCAGTCACTTTGTCGCCCACCTGTGTCCACTGAGATACCTGTCCTGGAAAGCAAACTCATGTCGCCGCTCCTCTATACTAACAAGCTCCTGGCGAGCCTGCTGTAGCTGCTCCTCCAACCAAGGACTGTCTGGATGTTTCTCCTGCATCCTCTGCAACGAAGCAATGCCCCCGTCTGAGACACTGCTCCTCCTCTCTCGCTGCAGCCCGGCGAGCCAAAGACTCCTGGAGAAAGAAACGACTAATCTGAGCTAGTCCTGAGGCCACTCTGTCAGCAGGAGAATCTTGCCTGTCCAAGCTCTCTGTCCAGAGAGCCTCTACTCGCTCTCTGAGTGCAGAGTCCAGCAAGACCCTCTCTGGGATGGGAAGCATCGTGCTCCTTCTTCTCTGCCTGTCTGCCACTGTGAGGATCACTGGTGCATGGTCCGAGAAGGAAGTCCCTGCCAGAATGCCAATTGTCTCTCCCAAGTCACTGAAGTGGTCACTAGTGTAGAAGCGATCTATCCGCGATAGATTCACTTCTTCCACACTGCCGTCCAAACGAGAGAAGGCAAGGCTGTCTTGGGGCCTCACAAAACTAGAGTGCTCCATACATCCGAGACTCTCAAGAGTCATACAAAACCTCTCCCAAGCTGCCAACTTAACTCCATGCACAGTAGCATGTGTCACCAGCGTGTGACTAGTATCTATCCTTTTTGCTGATTTCTTTCTTATTATTTATTTATTTTCACTTTTTGGGAATTGGCGCATTTTCGGGGCAGAAAATAGAGAATTCAGCGTGCTGCAGATTCTCGCCAGGTTTTGCAAAGTGTCCCTATGCGTCGGGAAAGTCATCCAATGCGTGGGGATACTGATTGTGAAGGGTCCTAGTACAGTTATGCTGCCGAAATCGGGGCAGAACAGTTGAAATTCAGCCAAGACCGTGCGGGGCAGTTTGTAGGGAACACAGCTTCTATTCCCTCTGTTAAAGAATAAAGAAATACCGAAAGGGGCGACTAATTTAGGGGCTAGTCTGGTGTTGGTCTTCTCATATAGGTGCAATCTAGCAACCTGTATCCCTTTCCCCTTTGATGTGTCTTGAAAGTATAGGTAAAGTGGGCGACAAATTAAATGGGTGAAAGCAAATAAGGTTTAAGTCTAAGGACTACCGCCCTTTTTGAATTAAACAGGCCGGTTTTTATGGTTCCATTGCCGGGATTAAATCACTTTTTCCCATAGAAGTGAGCCTTGGTCAGTTTGGGCTTGAAGACACAGAGGATCATAGACCAAACAGAGGAAATTGCAATTATGGCTGACAGACCAGATGATGTGACTGAAGAGGTTTCCTCTTCACAGGGTGAACAGACACATGAAGTGGGTGAGTCTTCAAGACCACCACAGACGGATGATGATATATTCAGGACCCAGTTGGCTACTGCTGTGGCTATGTTCACACAAGTAATGCAGAACCCGAGGTTTTTAGCCTTTCTGCAACCTCCTCTTCCGTCTCAGCAAGTTCGGTCACTGGATCATATTCAAAAGCCTGTTAAGGCTCAAGCACTTGTGATTCATACTGCAGAGTCAATAGAAACACCTGTACACTTGGCGTAGAATATGCGGACTCCACAACCTGTGCTTAAGGTGCAAGAACAGGTGGCTGAGATGCCCGTCTTTCAAGCTGTACCAGTTCAGCCAGCCACTTTTCAGCAACCTATAGTTGGTGCTAATCGGCAGGGAAGCAACCTACAGGCTATGCAACAAGTCTTCCCACCACCTTCAGTTGACCCTGGCTATTATGGAGGTGGATCGGTATTCGAGAGCATGGATGGTCATGCACCTGGAAATCAGTTTTACACGCTAGGAACAGTGTTCGGGGGTGCTCAAACAGTGATGCCTAACCCCATGTATGGTGTCACGGGCATGCTACCAAGGTTCCAAAGCATTCAAGGCCAATTTGGGATGCCACAGGCAAATTTTGGTATGGCTGGAATTACAAATCAACAGCCAAATATGGCATTTCCAGGTCAACTTAATAGCGGTCAAGGAACACAGATGAACCCTAACAGTGTTCCCATGTTTCAATCACTTCCATATGACAACTTAACGCCGCTGGAGAAGCCAACTCCGTACAAAGAAGGTGGCAAAGGTGTGGCATTCACGACCTTTACAGGGTCTGATGACAGGAAGAAGGCTCTCTCATTCCTCCAGCAGTTTGACAAGGCCTATGCAGGGGGAAAACTTTACAGAGGCTTCAAAGGTCCGCAAGGCAGCTACTTTCTTGACAGGAAATGCGGGACAATGGTGGACAACTTGATTGCTTCAAGGGCAAGCTCCGTCCACATGGATTTACTTCAAGCAGATTTTTGCAGCAGCATGGTTATCTGATGATTTTGAAGCAGTTGTCATGACAGAATGGCACCAGCTTAATGCTGCTACTTGCAAGAATCTGGATGACTACAATCGGAAGTTTTGGAAAGCTCTACTTCCAGTAACTTCCTATAGGTATGTGCCATTGACAGAACAGATTGAAAAATATCGTTATGGCCTACCCAAAGGATTGAGAAAGTACTGCACGAAGACCAAAGTCACTACTTTGACGCAGCTCATCGAGGTAGCAAACACTGGCAATGGTTTGCTCAAGGGAGAAGATTGTGAATTTAATACTGGCGTCAAGGAAGGATCAACCAAGAAAATTCAGCGAAGAAGTACATTCTCAATGAGGTTCCTAGAACGACTCAGGAGCCAGCCAAAGCAGGGAAAGGCAAAGCTACGGCTGAATTAGAAAAGGGACCAGCGAAGAAATGGAAAAGACGTTTTCCTCGCAAGTCGGAAGAGCAAAAGAAGGTCCTGAGGTCAGAGAACAACTGCTTTATCTGTGAGCAGCCTGGCCACATTGCTTACAATTGTCCTCAAAAGAAAAGGCCAGCTGATTCTGAAGACAAGGAGGACAAGAAAGGAAAGAGGCCCATGGCTGGTCTAGTGCCAGATATGGTGGGTGACAAGCCAAATTCAGATGCAAGTGAGCTTTGCAGAGCATGGGGAAAGGTCAGGGATCAAACAGTGCTTATCTTCTTTGATCCAGGTGCCAAAGCCAACTTCATTTCCCCAGAATTGGCTTCAAAGTTGGGAATCAGACCTGAAGAGATGGGGTATACAGCAGAGGCAGGTTTGGCATGTCCTGGCCATATAGAGGCTGTGACACCCATCATTGGAAAGTTGTGCCTACATATCCAGTCCTATGTAGATGCTGAAGAATTTTACATCATGCCACTGGACGGATGTGATGTGTTTCTAGGTATTCCTTGGTTGTTTCGTGTACAGGGAATCATGGATGCCTACAACAAAAAGATCACGGTACAGAGCAGGGGAAAGACTCACATTCTGGATGTAAAGCTTAAAGAAGAGTCTATTCCCACTGTATCAGCTTCTGCTTTTACTTCTGTAATAAAAAAGCATCTTTCTGCGTACTTGGTTTTTGCACGTGAAGTGTCAGATTGTGATGAATCAATTTTATCTGTGTTAGATAAAGAAAGGTCAATGTTTTTACAACAGTATAGTGACTGTTTTTCCGATTCATTACCGTCTCAATTACCGCCAGAGAGACGCGAGGACCATGCGATAGATTTGGTGCCAGGCAGTAGCCCACCAAATAAGTCTCCGTACAGGGTTAGTGCGGCTCAACAGAAAGAGATAATGAGCCAAGTACAGGAGCTGTTAGAAAAGGGGCTGATTCAACCCAGTTCATCTCCATTCTGTTCTCCAGTGTTGTTGGTGCAGAAAAAGGATAGCTCATGGCGTATGTGCATCGACTACCGTGCATTGAACAAGAATACCATCAAGAATAGGTTTCCTATACCTAGAATTGATGATATTCTGGACAAATTAGGAGCAGCAGCTATGTTTAGCAGGATAGATCTAAAGAGTGGGTACCATCAGATCCGCATTAGATCAGAGGATGTGCACAAGACTGCTTTTATAACAACGTTTGGCCTTTACGAATTTCTAGTGATGCCCTTTGGTCTCACAAATGCTCCTGCTACGTTCAATAGGATGATGGACAGAATTTTCCGTCCACACCAGCAGTTTGTTGGTACATTCTTTTATGACATGATAGTCTACTTAAAGAATGAAGAGGAGCATAGGCATCACTTGGGCATTGTGTTCAAAGAGCTACGCAGCCATAGGTTGCTCATCAATGCAAAGAAAAGTGTATTTTTTCTCGAAGAGATTCACTTTCTAGGACACATTGTCTCAAGGGATGGTGTCAGAATGGATCCTGCAAAAGTTGAAGCGATCAAGTCATGGCTAGATTTGAAGACGGTGCACGATGTCCGAAGCTTCTTGGGACTATGCTCCTATTACACAAGGTTTATCCGAAATTTCGCTGAGATTGCTTCACCTTTACATGCTCTTCAAAAGAAGGCAGTCACCTTTAGATGGACACAAAAAGAGATTTCAGCTTTTAATCTCTTAAAGGAAAAGATGACTTCAGATCCAGTAATTGTGTTGCCAGATCTTAGGAAGTCATTTGTGGTCCAGTGCGACGCCTGCGGTAGTAGCATTGGTGCAGTGCTAATGCAAGATGGCAGGGTAGTAGCCTATGAGAGTAGAATCTTGCAAGGGCCAGAAAAGACTATGCAAGTCTATGAAAAAGAATTGCAAGCCGTGATTCATGCGCTCTTAAGTTGGAAACACTACCTGCTAGGTACAGATTTCGTTGTCCAAACGGATCATCAGACCTTGCGATACTTGTTGACACAGGCAAAGTTATCTGAGAAGCATATGCGATGGGCAAATATCTTGTCCATGTTGCATTTTCAGATTGTGCATGTGGAAGGCAAGAAGAACGTCGTGGCTGATGCCTTGTCAAGGAAGCCACAAATTTCAGCTGTGTCAATTGCTTATCATCATGAACTTGATGATATGAGGGAACAGTATGCAAATGATGAAGATTTTGCAAGGGTCTTCGAGCTGCTAATGGATGGACAACATCATGAACACTATCTTCTCAAAGATGGCTTTATGATGATGCATGGCAGATTGTGTGTCACAAAGCCATTGCGACGCAAAGTTATGAAAGAGAGTCATGTCCCACCGTATGTAGGGCATCGTGGTATCGATGCTACAGTTAAAGCGGTTGAGACATTCTTCTACTGGCCTACACTGAGAAGAGATGTTGATGCCTTTGTGCGAGAATGCCTAATATGCCAGAAGGTCAAGTTTGACAGGCAAAAGGCACCAGGGTTATTGCAACCACTGCCTATTCCAGATAAACCATGGGAAAGTATTGCTATGGATTTTATCTTTGATCTTCCGAGAACATAGACAGGCTTTTGGACCATCATATGGAGATTCAGCAAGCAGGCTCATTTTATTCCTGTCAGGAAGAAGATAAAGCTAGATCAGATGGCACGCTTGTTTATGAGCAATATTTTCAAGTGTCATGGCATGCCACAGTCGATTGCTAGCGATCGTGATCCACGCATGACAAGTTTGTTATGGAGAGGCTTGTTTGAGAATATGGGCACCACGCTCAAATTCTCTTCGTCATTTCATCCTCAAACAGATGGGCAGTCAGAAGAGGCAAATTCTACTGTCCTAGATCTGCTGAAGTGCTATGTGTCAGAGCATAAAGGAAAGTGGGAGCAGTATTTGCCATTGGTGGAGTATGCATACAATAATACAGTGCATTCATCAATTGGCAAGGCACCTTTTGAGATAGTTGAAGGTGGCAAGAAAGTTCCTCCCATATTGCATACAAAGGACAAGATATTTGAAGCAGATAAGTATGTTCAGGACATGGATGAAATGTACAAGAAGGTCAAAGTGGCCTTAGAAAAGACTCAAGCAAAGCAAAAGAAAGCAACTGATCGTCACCGTCGTGAAGTGGTATTTTCACTTGGTGATTGGGTGCTTCTGCGCTTTGAAAAGGCAAGGTTAAAGAAGATGAAGGGCAAGGAAAGATTGTTTCCAAAGCTAAGCATGCGTTACTATGGGCCTTTTCAAGTATGCGACATAATCAATGATGTTGCATATAGGCTGAAATTGCCTGAAAGTTGGAAGATTCACAATGCATTTCATGTGAGTCTTCTTAGACCCTATGTGGGTGATGTGCCAGAAGATATGCCAGTTGAAGATCAGCCGGAAGTCGAGGAACTTGACGAGATCTTGGTCGCGCAACAGATTTTGGCACATAAAGAAAGAAAAGTGAAACGCAAGGTTGCTAGGTGTTACTTGGTGAAGTTCAGAATCTATGCACCAATCGATGCTAAGTGGATGGAAGAAGGTGAACTTGCAGAGTCACCAACTGTGTTATCACTTTACCTTGAAGCCTTCGATTTGCAACCTACTTTGACCCCTTGACTTTCAAAGCTACATGGATTGTCAGTGTGACAATTGCTTCTGAAAGAAATGATGTACATGGTATTTAAAGTGAGCTCAAATCAAGTACATGTTACATGAATGTTAAGAGCTGTACAGATTGTCAGTTTCGCAGTTGCTCTTATGGAAAGTTCAAAAGTTTGGTTAGTGCTATAGAAGTGAGTATTTCTTGTGAGTTTGTCAAGGATACAGTAATTGCTTCTATTGAAGGGTACATGTGTAACTGCATTCTTAAACTGTCGGTTTAGGTATGCTCGAAAGTGTTAATGGATCCAACGTGTGCTAAAAGACAGTGGCAAAATGCGTAGCTACCATTTTGTCATTGGAAAGTTAATGACTCAAAGCAATGGCAGAGTGCGAAGCTACCACTATGTCATTGGGACAGGGTTCACACGCAGGCAATACATGTGTCGACGAGCTGTTGAATACACCAGGGTTGACAATGAGCATGTATGTGTCGTACATGTGTCGACAGGTGTTGAATACACCAGTGTTGACTGTGAGCATGTACAACTTAGATGCAAACGAGGACGTTTGAGATTTCAAGAGGGGGGTATGTCACCAGCGTGTGACTACTATCTATCCTTTTTGTTGATTTTCTTCTTATTATTTATTTATTTTCACTTTTTGGGAACACCCCTCGGGAAATCTAACTGCCCTGCATTGCATAGCTAGTGTGGAACTATTCAGAGGGAGTCCAGGCCTGAGGGCATGAGAGCACTAAGGTTGGACAAGGACTATGGTTAACCAAAGAGGGGTCATTAACTAGCCAAAGTGGAATCCTTTGCTACAGAGGCTACATTTCAGTTCTGGGTGTGGTTGCAGAATACAAAGGGGGTCAGATGACCTAGAAAGATACAATGGCAGCATACTGCTATTTTGGGACCTGAAAATGTGTTCGCGTCATTATCTCCGGAATGACAAGGGGAACATTTTATTACTCTGCCGTGAAGCCAACTGGGCAACCGGTCGGGAGATTTTTAGGCGGCAACCCCGAAACAGGAAATAGCCTGTAAATGTGCCAAGTGGCACATTTTTGTGCACTTTCCTCATGCAAGAGAAGGTGGCACTGAATTTAGAGGGAAAAGGCTCATTTTCAAGGCTGTCACAGGTTGAGAGCTTCAATGGAGTGCTTGCTTACCTCTTATGTACAGTGCGGTGCTAGGAGTGATGCCCTGCACGCTACGCATTGCCCTCTCTCTCCCCTATGGCAGCATGTTATGCCCCTCTAGTGGGCTTTTCATTTGACCAATGTACAGTTGTGTGGGTTCATGCGCGATTGTCGAGGCAAGAGCCTCTTGCATAGGTACTGGATTAGCTAGCGGCTAATCCCCCGCAAGTACAAGTGATTCGGAGAGGTTTCACGTGCGAAATCTCGTCCGAATCAAAGGGCAAGTAGCCCTATAGGTGCGGGAGCTCGAGGACTTGCTACGGATGCGACCGGCAGGCAAAACGGAGCCCGAAACAGTGAATTACAGCCTGCTGTGTATTTTTGCAGGTTTAGGGTTTTGGCCCTAAACGGACCCCAATACCCCCAGGAGGTTCAGGGACGCGAGGGGACCGCTGTACTCATGATCTGGCGCATTTTCAGGGCAGAAAACAGAGAATTCAGTGTGCTGCAGATTCTTGCCAGGTTTTGCAAAGTGTCCGTATGCGTCGGGAAAGTCATCCAATGCGTGGGGATACTTGACCGTGAAGGGTCCTAGTACAGTTATGTTGCCGAAATCGGGCCAGAATAGTTGAAATTCAGCCAAGACTATGCGGGGCAGCTTGTAGGGAACCACAGCTTCTATTCCCTCTATTAAAGAATAAAGAAATACCGAAAGGGGCGCCTAATTTAGGGGTCAGTCTGGTGTCGGTCTTCTCATACAGGTGCAATCTAGCAACTTGTATCCCTTTCCCCTTTGTTGTGTCTTGAAAGTACATGTAGCAAATAAGGTTTAAGTTTAAGGTCTACTGCCTTTTTTGGATTAAACAGGTTGGTTTCAGCATGGCTACCACCAATCCTGTCAGAAGGGTCCTCGAACATGTTGAAGTCTCCCCCTATGCACCAGTGGTCTGCCTGCGGCAGAGACTCAACTATCTGTGACCAAAACTCTCCTCGAGCACACGCCACATTGGGCGCATAGATGTTCAGGAAGCCCACAAGGCAACGCTGAACCTGTATAGTAATCCACTGAGCCCTACCTGGCATAGTAATCCCTCTGCCCACAATGGCCCGCTACAGAGAATCCGCAATAGTCATACATCCCCACCCTGGATGCCTACAGGTCTAAAAGCAACTGACCAAAAAGTATCATATCGTTTACGCAAGAGCTGACCACAACGTCTAATGCGGCTCTCACACAGATGGTGCTCCTGAAGCATAAGGAGATCAATCTATCCTTTCACAAGGCAGCGCTGAAGCTCCTGATGCAGTCGGCCCCACTGACGCTGAAACTGGGGTCCATCAAGTCCCTGCACATTCCATGAGACGATTCTCATGGGGAGCGAGAGAGAACACATGCTGCCGCAGCAGCTAAACGTGTTATCTTCGAGGCTGCTGGCTTGGATGGGGAGTAATCCGCATGCAAGCGTCCTCTAGATAGGCGTGACTGCAAGGAGTGTCTGGCCCAAGCCCAAGTATAGCGAGCCGTCCGTAAAGCAACGTCCTCTGTCCAGGAGTGCTCATGAATGTGTACATAGCATAGCAAGCACTGCGTATCGGCAAAGAAGTAGACCACAATGTGTCTACATCCTGCTGTATCTGGGGGGTGTCACCGCAAACTTGGCCAGTGGCCACAAAGTCTGCAGCATGTCTGTAACTCCTAGTTCTCCCATGTGGTGAGAGAACTCTAGGACCTGTGTGTGTAACCACCCCAACACTGAGTCGAGAGTCCACTTAGTCTGGTTCCTGTCGTAGAGGGGAAAGGAGAAGCCAACCGCTGAGTCTAAGGCCTCTATCCCCCTAGCTGCAAGGAACAGAACATGGACTCGGAAGCAGGCTGCCTCATGGTCTGTTGATGGGTCGCCGAGAAAACGAGTGAAGTCGTAGTCGAAGAAGTCCCATCGACGCCGCAAGTCAATGCTCGTCAAACCACGAGGGATAGCTGCAAAAGGAGACATTTGTACCTGTAGAGGGTGTCTCAAGAAAGGTTGTTCCTCTCTCGCCAAGCGACTCGTGGCAAAGGCGCTGCCAAGAGATCTCCTAGCAGTCGGAGATGGCCTTGTCCACTGGGTAGACTGAGGAATTGGAGTAGGAAGGGGGGGGGGGGGAGTAGGAGCAGGGGAAAGAGGTGGAGAAGAAGGGCGGGGGGAAGAGGCGGCACGAGCAGGAGGTGGGGGGGAGGATGATGAGGAGGGGGAAACTCTGGGGGAGGGGAGGGTCTGTCGAGGGTGAAGCTGAGGTGGGGGCTAGAGCAGGGACCTTATCCTGCTCAAGAGGACCGAAATGGTTCCCCGTGGGAACCCACTGCTGCTGGGTAGGTTTCTGAGGACCACTCTAAGTGCCAGGCTGTCGTTGTGGCCCCTGCCATCCTTCCTCCCTGGAGCCCCAGGCTCAGAGGGTGGCTCTGCATGTGTGCGCCGTGTCTCTGTTTGGGGTTGCTGGCCAGCCCTTGCAGGCTGGGGCTAAGTTTGTGGTGTAGGTCGAGGCCTCCTCCGTGAACAGGCCTTCGCAAGGTGGCCCATCTGTCGACAGATGAAGCACTGGTTTGGGAGGCCCGAATACTCCATGCTCTGTCTAAACCAACCCCCACTGACCCGAGGCAGAAGAATGACCTTCGGGAGCGTGTGAGTGTCCCTAACCAGAGAGAACTGAGGGAATGCTAGCCGCCTTGGCAGCTACTGAGGCTGCCGTCCGAGGTGTCTCCAGGACAGTCCCAATCACTGAGGATATCCTGGACAAAAGTGATAGGTACTCCCTCCGCAAACCAGGAAAGCAAACGGAGATGGGGATGTCTGCCTCCTCTACCAGAACATCTGAAGCAGGGTCAAAACCATGTCTCCACTGTCGAAAGTGGGCTTGAGCTGCTCGGATGGTCAATGGACTCATGGCGATGACCTTGGACGCCATCTTGGAGGTCTCAAAGTCGATCTGATAGTAGCCTCGTCCGAGTGATCTGTACGTCCAAGATCTTGCCCACCTCTGCGAGAAGGTGGGCCTGGAGAAGGTCACGCAGTCCTCCTCTGCTTGCTCGGGTGCCGAGAATCTTGCAGATGACTGAAGTCGCCTGCAAGCGCTCTACCTCTGTGGCTAGGCTCGCTTGCTCTGTCAGTAAAAGAGCAAGTCGAATGGTGGGCTCAGCGGGGTCGGGGGAGGGGCTTCGGATGAGTCCCTCTATGGCGGAGTTGGAGCCTCCATCTGTGTCTGCTGCTGTGGCGGAAAAGAGTCGGAAAAAGAAGTTCGAGTGTCAATAAAGAGCAAGACCCTTAGGAGCAAATGATTTTTCGTGAGTTCTACTTGGAGCTTGAGGAGATTGATCGCCGGGTTTCTCGCACACGATCATGCACAAAGGTTGTCATCCATGGAGTTACATCGGCTACAAGAGGCAGAGGTGCCAGGGAGGTAGAGGTAGAGCATTAACAACACCCACGGAGGCTCCTAGGACCTATGTGTGGCGAGGCTCCGGAAGCGGCGGCCATCACTATGGAGGATAGAGAGCCTCGAGAGCCAGAGTATGATGATGAAGGCAACCTCATTAGTGATGGAGATTATGAGCTGTCATCCTTCGACTCTTGTGAGGAAGAGGATGATGTTGATGAGCAAGGCTCAGAAGAGGAAGAAGAGGAAGATGATGAGAGCACTAGTGACTAGTGACTTTACTATTTAGTCTCTCTATTATGGTGTGCCACTTTTTGAGTACTTTGTAGCCCTTGCCACTTGGTCCCCCCACTTTTTTGTATCATCTTGAGTCTTGTCTCTCGACTCTCGAGTCTCTACTTATCAAATTTCAATGATCATTTTGGTTTATGTAATGCTCATTCTCTTTAGTCTTTGAGTCTTGACTCTTTACATTGTAGTATTGTAACTACTAACTTGTAATCTATACAAATGTCAAGTTTCTATAAGTATTAAGGCTCTTTGCATGCATCCTGACGCTCTGATTGAGGCTCTGCAAATAGTAGGTCACGGTAAAAGTCAGTAGCAACTGCATGCATGTCCTCTGGCTGTGAAGCAATTGACTTGTCAGGCCTCCTCAACTGGCTGACCCTGGCATGCGCATGTCGGGGCTCCACTGTCTCAAAGAAAGCCCATGTCACTCTTGTCACCCACTTGGGTCCACTGCAATGCTTGTCGATGAAAAGCAAACTTATGGCGCCTCTCCTCTGTGCTCGCAAGCTCCTCGCCAGCCTGTTGCAAGTGCTCCTCCAAGGACTGTCTGGATGTTGCTCCTGCATCCTCTGCAAGGAAGCAACGGCTCATCGGAGACGTTGCTCCTCCTCTCTCGCTGCAGCCAGACGAGCCGTAGACTCTTGGAGAAATAGCCGGCTAAGCTGAGCAAGTCCAGGGGCCACTCTCTCAGCAGGAGAGTCCTGCATGTCTAAGCCCTCTGTCCAAAGAGCCACGACTCGCTCTCTGAGCACAGAGTCTAGCAAGACCCTCTCGGGGATTCGTAGCATCGTGCTCCCTCTCCTTTGTCTATCTGTCACTGTGAGAATCACTGGTGCATGGTCCAAAAAAGAAGTTCCGACCAGAATGCAAACTGTCCCACCCAAATCACAAGCGATCTATCTGAGATAGATTCACTTCTCCCACTCTACAATCCAAGCGAGAGAAGGCCAGGCTGTCTGGGGGCCTCACAAAGCTAGAATGCTGCCACACATCTAAAACCCGCAGTCATACAACATCTCTTAAGCTGCCAACTCAACTCCATGCACTGTAGTGTGGCTACCTCCAATCCTATCAGAGGGATCCTCCAACATGTTGAAGTCATCCCCAATGCACCATTGCTCTACCTGCGGCAAAGACTCTACAATGTGAGACCAAAACTCTGCACGTGCACTCGCCACATTGAGCGCATAGATGTTCAGGAAACGCAAGAGGCACCCTTGAACTTGCATAGTAATCCATTGACCCCTGCCAGGTACAATAATACCTCTGTCCACAATGGCCTGCTGCCAAGAGTCCGCAATAGTCATTGACCCCTGCCAGGTACAATAATACCTCTGTCCACAATGGCCTGCTGCCAAGAGTCCGCAATAGTCATACATACCCCTCCCTAGATGCCACCAGGTCCAAATGCGGCTGACCAAAAAGTCTCATATCATCCACGCAAAAGCTGACCACAACGTCTAATGCGGGTCTCACACAGATGATGCTCCTGTAGCATAAGAAGGTCAATCTCTCCTCCTACAAGGCATCGCTGAAGCTCCTGACGCATTCGGCCCCTCTGATGTTGAACCGGGGGCCCATCTAATCCCTGCACGTTCCATGACATGATCCTCATGGGGAGCAAGAGAGAACTGATGTTGCAGCAGCAGCTAACCGTGCTATCTTCGAGGCGGGCTTGGATCAGGAGTAATCCACATCCGAGCGTCCTCGAGTTAGGCGTGACTGCAAAGAGTGTCTAGCCCAAGCCCAAGTAGACCGAGCCGTGCGTAAAGCAACCTCCTCTATCCACGATTCCTCATGTATGTGTATATAGCATGCCGGGCTCTGCGTGTCAGCAAAAAAGTAAATCAGAATGTGTCTACATCCTGCTGCGTCTGGAGGTGTCACAACAAACTTTGCCAATGGTCAAAGAGTTTGAAGCAAGTCGGTAACCCCTAGGTCTCCCATGTGGTGAGAGAACTCTGGGGCCTGTGTCTACAGCCACTTCAACAGTGAGTCTATAGTCCATTCAACGTGGTCCATGCCACACAGGGGAAAAGAGAAGCCAACCGCTGAGTCCAATGCCTCTATCCCTCTAGCTGCAAGGAACAATACATGAACTTTGACGCAAGCTGCCTCAAGGTCTGGTGAGGGGTTGGCGAGAAACCGTGTAAAGTCGTAGGCAAAGAAATCCCAAGGACGTCGAATGTCGAAGCTCCTCAGAACACGAGGAACTGCTACAAAGGGAGACGTTTGCACCACAAGAGGGGGTCGCAAGAAAGGTTGTCAGAGCGAGGAGGGCGAGATGGAGAGGCAGAGGGAGGAGGGGCGTGGGGGAGCGGCAGAGGGAGGAGGGCGAGATGGAGAGGCAGAGGGAGAAGTTGGAGGGGGAGGGGCGAAAGAGGGGAACTCGGGGGGAGGAGGGGCTGTCGAGGGTGAGGCTGAGGTGGAGGTTGGAGCAGGGACCTCGTCTTGCTGAAGAGGGTCGAATCGGTTCCCTATGGGAACTCACTGTTGCTGGACAAGAGCCTGGGGACCACTGTGAGTGCCAGGTTGGCACGGTGGCCCCTGTCGACGTCGACCACGAACCTATTGCCAACCCTTCTCCGCTTGAGCGCCCCAAGCTCGGAGGGTAGCTCTACCTGCGTACTCTGTGACTCTGTCTGCTACTGCTGGCTAATCCTTGAAGGCTGGGGCTGGGTTGTGGTGTAGGTCGGGGTCTCCTCAATGGACAAGATGGCCCATCTGTCGACAAATGAAACACTGATTCGGGAGGCTCGAATACTCCACGCTCTGTCGGAACCAACCACCTCTCACCCAAGGTAGTAGGATGACCTGCGGGAGAGTGTGAGCGTCCTGAATCAGAACACGTACTGTGGGGATGCCGACTGCCGTGCGAGGTGTCTCCAAGACAGTCCCAATCGTTGAGCCTATCCTGGAAAGGAGCGAAAGATACTGTCTCCCCGGACCGGGGAAGCAGACTGAGATGGGAAGGTCTACCTCCTCGACAAGAACGTCAATAGCTGGGTCGAACCTTGGCGCCTTTGTTGAAAGTGTGCTCGATGCACGGATGGCCAGGGGGCTCATCGCAATGACTTTGGATGCCATCCCGAGAGTCTCAAACTCTATCTGGTAGTAGCCAAGTTGGAGAAGCTGAACATCGAGAATCTTGCCCACCTCTATGAGAAGGCGGGCCTGAAGGAGATCGCGCACTTCCCCTCTGCTGTGTCAGGTGCCGAGAATCTTGCAAATAACAAAGGTGGCCTGAAGGCGTGCCACCTCTGCCTCTAAGCTCGCTTGCTCTGTCGGCGAGAGAGCAAGTCGTTCGTGGGTTCTGCGGGGTCAGGCGAGGGGGCTGCAGTGGAGTCCTTCTGTGGCGGAGCAGAATCCTTCATCTGTGTCTGCTGTTGCAAGGGCGAACGGATGGGAGTCGAAGGCGACGGAAGTCGAAGCCTCTGTGAAACCATTTCTGACAGCGACAAAGACCCGAGGCGGAGGTGATGGCACATGAGGAGCGTGGGGAGGGAGCGAGATGACGGGCAGGGGCAGCGGGAAAGAAAGGGAAGGGGGCAGCGAGGGACAGCGTGGCGGGCAGGGGCAGCGGGACAGCGGAGGAGGAGGCAGCGAGGCAGGGCGATAGAGGAGGGCAGCGAGGGGCAGCAAGGCGAGCGGGGAACGCTGTGCGGGGGGCTGGGCTGGGCTGGCGATGGCGGGCAAAGCAGGCGAGGTGCGAGAGCAGCAGCAGCTTTCAGTTCTCTTGCTACATGGGCCTTTTGCAGACGTAAATAAACATTTCATTTCATTTCGCTTGCTGACCTTGCACATTCTTTTAAAGATGAAGAAAACAACAACAACAATATTGCCTCTGCCCAATAGTGGGTGGCTCTTGATTGATGTTGTGGATGGTTAGGTGCTTTTTTCACCTCTTTGCTCTGCAAGGTCTTTGGTAAATAGTTACTGTTTACTCTTTCACTTATAAAATTGACCCGGGCCCGTTTGTGCAAGCACCAGGGGAGGCTCTACATTCTTTCTTCCACATGGGTCTTTTATCGACAGCAACAAGGCTCAGCTCTTATCTCTTGATTTGTATCCTGTTGGTGATACTAAAGGAATTCTGTGGTGTCTTTGCAGACTGGCAGAAATTGCAGCTCAAAAGGGGAGTTGGCCTGCTGGCAGAAACCTTACCTATGAGTAAATGATACGCTGTGTACACAGAATGCAATCAAGGAATACCATGTAGAGAATTTACAAAGTTTTGCAGGTGTTACATTGAGACTGGTCCCTCCATGAAGCAACGAGAACTGCGTGTGGGAGGACAGAGGTAGTCGTGTGCAGGGTGTTTCACAAGGCTCTTAAATGCAAGCTGCTTGTAAATAGAGGTATGAGGTGAATTGCATCATTTGGATTATGCCAGCAAGTCAATTTGACGGGCTGCGTATGGAGGCTTCCATGCCGGTGAGAGTAGTTGTATAATAGAAACAAACCCGTGATTGGCTTATGTAAGAGCTGTAAAAGCTGTTAGGTGACCACCTTTATAATAGCCATTAGTTTATCATGTCCCGCAAAATGCAACAAAATAAAGTGCTGCAGCTCAATCCTTGTGGCATCTACATCTAGAAATGCAGTATAAAAAAATCCTATGAGCTGCCATCTAGTCTCAAGAGCTGTCTTTTCACCTACCGTCAAGCAGCTTATACTTTGTTCTAAAGAACTGAATATAGCAGAAATGATAGATTGCTAGGGCTGTGCTCACAATGCCGATAGTCAGTGAACCAGTCGGTTACACGTCTACTTGAAATATGTAGTGGATGTTTTGAAGCCTCGGTTCTTGGATTCTTTCTTTCGTTACTTTGCGCACTGGATTTTAAGGAGATTCGTTTTGTGTTGCATTGTTGGTGAGAATGCCTCTGGATTTATGAGTGCAGTTCTAAAGACTAGTGTCACCCGTGATTATTGGTAATCCACTGACCAGTGAGTTCTCTAAGTATTGGCGGATACTTTTTGTTTGTTTTGGAATTTGTAGGAAGCCTATGATCTACCATAGCCTCAATCTCACTTTTAGTTGACAAATTGAATTGGCAAAGATGGCGAGCAAGCAGACCACACAAGAATGGTGGGGAGAGAAACGTAGTACCTGCCTTTGGATCGATAAGCAAGGGTAATTTTCAATGTAGTAGATGGAAATCAAACCATCGCACCGAGGATGTTGGCCAACTAAAGAATAAACAAAAGGTTGAAATACTATGCCATATATAGCAGGGGAAGTCTAGCCTTCTACCACCTCCAATTGAAGGTGCTCGGTCATGTCCTAGTATATACTATAATAGAGAAGGGGATGCAAGCATGCCATGTGGCCCTAAAAGAAGCTAGGACCATCCTACACACAATTGGTGGATGGGAGGATATTGAAACACAAAAGGTTGAGGTGAATTCAAACCACTAGAAGGCTCCCCTCAAAGCATTGCAAAATCAACACCAAACTCCATTGCGTTGGATTCTTTGGTGTAGCCTCAACCCAATGGCACCGATAGAAGGTCAAATTGTTGTGCAGAAAGCCATGTTTTCTTCCCTCAATTCTTCATAAAAACACATCCATGAAAATCCCAGAAATTTCAAATACTCTCTCAAGTTCAAAACTAAAGAGAAGAGACCACATTCACTCCACAAACTAAAAAATAGGAAACAAATAAGACGGGATTGTACACGACCACATGCAAAAACTTCGTTCCTTATGCACAAAGAGGTGCGAGTGTTGATATTTGGTCAAGCAAACACCCCTCAACTTAGTGATTGATGTGGAAAGAATTGTCAAAATATTTTGGCCTTAATAAGGCCAGTTGTGACCCACAATAGGCAATTCAAGTGGAAAAATTTGTCAAAAAAAATCTGTAGATTTTGTAGGTTTGATCCTTGATACTCAAATATGATACTCACATATCAAAATTTATTTATTTTTCACTACATGTCAAGTGCCACAAATAGATAGTTATCGCACTTGTCAACTTTCGACACGAGATGAGCATACACACACTTTTCACTTGCGTTATTATCATAAAAAAAGAAGCCACTTGGCACCACATCCAAGGTTCCAACACATTGCAAGGGGTGTGGATGGAGGGGGTGAGAAGGATGAGCAAGGGAAGAGAGGAAGGAAATGGATGAAAGGGGAGAGAAGGGGGAGAGGAGGGGATGGGGAAAGGGGGACCATGAGGGGAAAAGCCAAGAAAGAAGGGGGAACAAGGGGGAGGGATGAAGGGGGCACAAGGGGGAAGGAGAGGTGTCTTTATGAGATAGGGAGAGGATGTTGTCATGCTATGTGGATTTCTACACATAAAAAATATCGTTGGCTACCACATGTAAAGTCTTGTTCCCCCCCTCTCTCCCCATGAACTTTCCCCTTTCCTTCTACAAATTTTTCTTCCATTTACTTCAACCAAATTCTCCTTCCTCTCTCCCCCCTCAAATTTCTCTCTCGAGCCCCTTCTCTCCCTTCCCATTTTTCACAAATCTCTCATGAATTTCCCCTTTTTCCCTCCCTCCCACAAATTTTTCCCTCACCATCCCCTTGTCTCTCTTCCGCTCTCTCCTGCCTTCTTTCCCTTCCTCTTTTCTCCCCTTTTCTCTTCCTCTCTTCCCTCTCCCTCTCCCTCCCTCCCTCCCCTCTTTTCTTGTGCGCTCTCTACCTCCCTCCCTTTCTATCGCCCCCTGGCTCCCTTCCCCCTGTGTTCTATTGCAGAACATTGCTTTGATAAATTTTTTTTGAAAGAAAAATTAAAAAATTACATCAAAATTGGCACATAGGACAAAAACAACAAAAAAATTCAAATACAAAGTTGGGCATGCCTTGAGATTTTGTGATCCAAACGTGAAAGAAAGTTGGCCATTAGTCGTTACAAGGCATAGATATCTATAGCCCATGGTTCTAAAGTTTGGTTCACTTTAGCCTCTATGTATCTTATAAAAAGAGTGTTCTTTCTGTAACGGAGCTTGCACAACCATTGCTTTGTGGCATAACGCGTTAGGACATATGTCAAAGAAGGAAATGGGGACACTCTCTTGTTTGGAGGGACAATCATCATTGGATGCATATAGAATGAAAGGATTCAAGGGATCCCTTGACTCTCATAGAGAGAAGCCATGGAATGGGATTCCTCTAATCAAGCTCTCAAAACTCATCAACCTACATTGTACACATCATGCCATTGAAGTTGACCTCTACATTAACCCCCCTATCAATACTCTTAATCTTGAACACACAAGTAACACACCTAACATGCCTACATCGCATTATCATTGACGCACCAAATCAACCACTCAATGCACATTGTATGCAAAAACATAAGAGAGAGAGAGAGAGAGAGAGAGAGAGAGAGAGAGAGAGAGAGTAGGAAGGCATTTCCCTCACACACCATGGCCCATAATATGGCTAGGTAAGATTAAATTAAGAGAGGTTAGAGATCTACAATCAATGAATACAACTTCAATTGTACACAATTTAGCAAGAAGTAGATTAACAAGAAAAAAGGAAAATTTGATTAGAAGAATCAAGAGTCACATGGGCATGGAAAGTTCAAGAACCTAATGACCATCACCCTACGAAGAGCATAGACTCTCTTATTGTAGGCTATTTTTATAGGCATGGATCTTATGCTTTTTTACAATACATTTATGTTGAGCCCTTAGCCTATAGCTTATAACATATTGGAACTCAAATGAACCCAATAACCTATACAATAAGCATAGAAAAATGTAGTGTAAATCTTGTAGATTCTTGGCTTGTGAATAATTGGTGGCGTGTTAGCCAACTGCTAACAACCATGTATATGGTAGTGATGTGTGTGAACACACTTAGGACCATTGGGGCCCTTGTTTCTTTCACTGGGATGTGTTTTTTTTTTGTGCTTTTAAATATGCCCATGACTCTAGGCTAACATTTCTTTGTACTTGCACATAAAGTTATCTACCCTTTGTTGTATACCGTATGCTTCTGCTTCTTCTCCAAGTTGTGTGTGCATCCATGTGACCCTAATTACAACATAGATTTGATACCCCTTGTTAGTTGATTAAGGAGGCTTGATTAGCACCTCAAGTGATAGCCCCCCATTTTGACAAGTTAACCCCAATCCTTTCCAGCATTGGAAATGACTAAGAACCCCCATTGTCTATACATCCATCCAATACAAGCATTGATGAGCTCTTTACAATCGTTAGTATTGATGGATGTATTGACAAACATACCTTCTATAGTAGCAACATTTGGATGTTTAACAAATAAAGAAAAACATTTGGGTGACTCATTTGTTGCTATGCATGCGCAAAGCCGATTGGGGGAGAGAGAGAGAGAGAGAGAGAGAGAGAGAGAGAGAGAGAGAGTGTTCTATTATCATCCTTGAAGGTCAAATATGACCTATGGGACCAAATGAACATGTCACGTGGTGTGAGTGGAGGTCATAGTGATTCTCGATGCTCAAAAATGGTTAAAATGAGCTCGCAATAGAGAGTCCACATCGTGGTTGGCATAGGAAGGTATGTAGGGAGAGCTCATGGCTGAATATATGGGGAAAAGAGGACCTAATGTGGTCAAAAGCTGAGCACTCAAGTAGTGTGTGGTACTCACACTCTCGCACTTGACGAGGGCATAAGGTGCAAAGTCGATGAGATTCCTCGCCAGTGCTCCAACGTTCTGTCTCACAACGTAGAGAATGGAAGCTAAGACGAATGGAGGAAATAGTGTGGATTGCACTCAATGGGATGGGCTCAAGGATTTAGGGATGGGTTTGGTTACTTCGTTCAAAGAAGAGAGATTTGTAGTTTGGGCAATGTGTGTGGTGTAACGGCTGAAGCGAGAACCTCTAGATTTCTCCCAAGCCATGATACATTGGTGTTGTAAGAAGGCCTCATTAACTTGGGAGTCGATTGACGCATGACATGTATCCCATCTTCCAAACCATTTCTTGATGTCAAACATCCACCCCGAACTTAGTATTTTGCTATTGCATGCCTTTTGGACCTTTTGACTTTCTTCATATGCAATTCTAGGAAGTCTATACAAAGGGCTACATTGTGTCTTAAGCATGTACTCCACAACCCTTTGCATGCCGAAGACCACAATGGGAAGCGATCCGGACTCAAGAAGTAAGAGCATGTAGGGTGTTTGTGTCTTGACTTGGAGAAAGTTGGTGAGAAAACGCTTTTGGACATTCTCAAACTCTTTCCAAATAGACTTTCCAATGCTACCACCCCACACCTCCACTCCATAAAGAAGCACTGGTGTTACTAACGTGTTGAGGGCCGCCATTTGAACTCAACCCATCTCTCTCTTTGGAAAACCCCTCTTCTCCAAAATTCTCAAGTGCAGGGCATGTGAACGACCACTTGACGATTAAGATAAACAAAATCTTCAGTAAAAGCTTTCACCGAAGCAAAAAATCTTGCATGGTAAGGAGCCTTTGTTTGCAAGTATCAACAGAGCCACTGATAATCATTTTTCTCCCTGCTTCATTTTCTCCTCAATGGGCTCCACTTTCAAAATAATTGATAACTATATTAGTAAAATAAGAGGGCACTTAATGGTTTGTACAACAATGGCCACCACCTTCTTACAAAAGTAAATAAAGGGGGCCTCCTTTTCATTATCACCTCTCTCCACCTTGTCCTCATCCATCCATGGAGCCCTCCCTTTCCTTGTCTTCTCTCTCCCTCTCACTCTCTCTCTTGGATGAAATTTTTATTTTTTTGTTTCCCCCCCTGTCCCCCCTCTCTCTCTCTCTCTCTCTCTCTCTCTCTCTCTCTCTCTCTCTCTCTCTCTCTCTCTGTGACCAACAAAAAAAAACTTTATCTTCCTCTACAAAAAAAAAAAAAAAAAAAACCAATTTTCAGCACACATAGAGTACATACTCTCTCTCTCTCTCTCTCTCTCTCTCTCTCTCTCTCTCTTCTCTGTCACTCTCATGTCTTTCCCAAGCTCTCCATAGCTGAAAATTATTGTTCTTTCAACCACACACACACACACACACACACACACACACACACACACATACACATACACATACACACACACAACCTACTCATCAACATGGATCCCACTCTCATAATCACCACCAAACACTCTCACAAATCAGTCCATAAGCTCAAAATAGTTAAATTACAGCCACCATCATTCACACACAAGCACATGCTCTCTATATATGCGCTTCGCGCCAATGGCTTCAATGAACTGACGACCACTGTGACAACTGCAAAGATACTCGACTACGACCACTACAAACTACACGACACAAAGGAGGCTTGTTTGAGCAAAACATCAAGTTATGGAAACACCAATTAGGTGGGCCACGTCTATGTTTATCAATTTCAAACGACAACATCAACCTCGTAATCATATTTTACTTCACATACACCCCTCATAATCTCTCTTTTGTGTAACACAAAATCATTGTATATTTTTTACTCTAGATTTGAAATCTAGGGCAATGAGTGAGAGAAAAAAAGCCACATTAAATGAAGCCTTGGTCAAAGTTAGGAGCCACTACCTCTATAAGGGGCGGATCTATCTTCTCCAACGACAATCCTCTACCCTCCTTTCCCCTCCATCTCTCTCTTCCCCTACTATTTTCTCTTTGTGGACCTCTATCACAAGCATCATTGCATCAGACATGGCCAACCCACGGTCACATGGTATAGGTCACGTCCCAATAAAAATATAGGATGGGGTCTCTATCACCAAAACACACAATGCTCTCACCAAAGCATAAGCTCTAAGCTGTTAGAGGCTATGAGAATTTTGAGGCGTAGGCACTATGCCTCCACACTTCTAATATAGCTAGAAGTGTTAGTCCATGTAAAGGGCATTGGGAGACACCATCACACCACAATGGTAAGGAGGTTATGCACACACAACCTACTCATCAACACACATACCACCTCCATCATCATTAACCGCCACGTCTTGGTGCAATTGGAAGTGGAGGATTCGACATTCAACAAGAGTCAAGGGTAAGGTTACCCTCACGCTACTCCTTGACATCACCTCCACCCATCAACAAGACACCCATGGTCTCCTCCTTCCTCTCTTGCCCCTCTCTATCTGTTATATCTCTCCCCCATTAATAAACCCTTTTTGTTATGTCATTCTTTCTATTGTATTGGATTTGTGAGTATGTCACATAGTTGTTTATTTCTTTTGCTTTGTATGTAGAGGTGTGTGGGTTCGCCACCTTACAATCGTATTTTTCTTTTGATTTTCATGTATCGGTGTGCGGGTTTGCCACCTCTTGTATGGATAGTAGTCCATGCACCTACATTCACAACTCTCATTATCTATCACCACTTGTTTCTCTACCACCTCATACCAAAATTCATAACATGTTGAACTGCGTGACATGGTGCATGGTGTGTTGTATAGTATTGTCATTGATTCCTAGCTGCATTCCAAGCTAGGTGGTGCCCCTATTGTTTGCCTTTCATGATGAGGGCGTCATGCATTAGCCCTTGTGTTGAGGCCATCAGGTCTATCCTGCAAATCCGTCTCTCTATGTCAAAGGGGTACCTTTTGAGAGATCAACACTTGATCTCTCTAGCATTGCACATGTTCTCAAATGCATAATAAGCCCTCTTTCTGAATTCCTAGCGATGCATTGTGCAATCCTTCCACTTATGATTGGATGTAACCTCAAGGCCAAGGTACTTGTTACAAGACAGATCGAACGGACGTCCACCTGGTCGGACACGTAGCCGGTCACCACATTTGTACTCTAATAGTTTCTGAGCTAGTGTAGTGATACTCTATGTAAATCTTGATTCCAGAGTAGCAGGTCAATTCCTTGAGTTGTAATGCTGTCATGACATTTGTAAAAGCCCATGTGAGCTGTCTATTTAGAATTCCCTAGTTATAAAGTTTAATAACCTTAAGGTGAAAGAAGGTTTATCTTTAGAAGAAGAAAGAGATCTACGGTATGTACACTCAAGCTATAATTCTCTTCAACTTGTAATCATCGCAACTAATGATTGGGTAATCCATTTTCGATTGAAAGACTTGCATTGTGTTCCTCTTTCTTTGCTCTTTCATTTAAGTGTAAGCATTGTCAATTTTGTTGAGGTTTGCGACTACACGTTTGTGAGCCTAATCTTCATGTTTAATTGCTTAAATCACTGTTTTTAGTCATTTTGACCATAGGAGAGTGTTCCTAGACCATAGAGCGACCTTTCTCGATAGTTTTATTGTAATTTTTAGGATCTTTTTCATGAAGGATTGTGATTTTGGTACCTTGTTGGATTGCAACCAGACTTGGTAGGATAGTGCCCCTAGGTATCCTAGACCTCCTTTTAAAGTTTTGTTGCATTTCTAGTCCATTCGAGTGCTAAAATGGCATGATGACCTAGAGATGTGAGAAAGGACATAGACATATTTCCTTGATAATTGAATATTGGTTTGCCTGTTGAGCTAGTGTATTTGCTTGTTAAGGTTCACTTCTTGAGATTGGAGATCTCAAAGAGTCTCCGTGCCCCATCCGAGTCACTTCCCTGAGTATTCATATTATGTTAGTGCTAAATCACTATGCTATAAACATCCGTGTCACGGTGACCCGCTAACATTGGCGCCGTTGCCGAGGACATGATCCTTAGATGGTGAGTGACCTAGTGCATATTTAGAGAATTTTGTTCTAAGATTTGTCTCTCCATTCCATTTACACCTTATCAATGAAGCAGCTAGACACGTGGTTTAGTGCTTGATAGAGTCTGGAAGTTGAGGACTTGCTAGATCTATTCTTGAGAAGTAAAGAGGGTTGTGAGTGAGATAGCCAAAAGCATTTTTGAAAGGGCGGTGGTAATGCGTGTGCTAGTCTCCACCCAACCGTACTATCTTATAGCCTCCCCTAGTGTACACACTGTCCGGCCATGCCGGTGGCCTTGCCCATAGGACCCATGTCCTTACATTACCCCTCCCCTTGGAGAATCGTTTTCATCCTCAAAAATAAAGTAGGAAAATGTTTCTTAAGTGCGGAGACATTCTCCCATGTAGAACCTTCTTCAGATCTATCTAGCCATTTTACCAACACCTGTCGTCTGACATGATGTCTGGTGCGAAGCTCATGAGAATCCAAAATCTTTTTGGGCTCATGAGAAATGCTTGGCGGTTCGATAAGGTCAACTAACACACATGTGTCAATGACGTTATCATTCTGTCCTAGCTGTTTTTGTAAACGGCTAACATGAAAAATAGGATGAACTCGTGAGTGCTCTGGGAGAGCTAACTTATAGGCCACTTAACGTATACGTTTGAGAATGGTAAACAGTCCACAATAGCGTGGTGAAAGTTTAGCAACTTTTTCTATCTTCAAACTTTTTGAATGCTCCGGAACTTTGAGGAAAACATTGTTTCCTTCTTCGAAAGTAGCAAGACGACGATGCTCATCTGCGTACTTCTTATATCAATCTTGAGCTTGCTTAACATTCTGTCGAGCAACTGGAAGCATGTCAAAACGGTCTTGGAGAAAATCCTTCGCTTGTTGTATCTTCTCCTTAGCCAACCTCACTGTAACGGGTGATCTAGGTTGAAATCCGTATAAAGCATAAATGGACTAAACCCTGTAGTCACATGCTTTGAACTATTATAAGCAAATTCCAATATAGGTAAGTAGTCTTTCCAATTGGTTTACTTCTTGCTAACATACACTCATAGCATATCCTCTAGCAGAGTTGATTAACTCTTTCTATTTGACCATCCATTTATGGATGATCAGCCGTACTAAGATAAGATTTAGTTTCCAAATTTTGGAACACAGCTCTCCAGAAGTGATTATCGAACTTTCGATCTCTGTCACTAATGATACTAGCTGGAAGACCGTAGAGTTTATATATATGCTCTACAAATAGACATGCTAATTTCGGTGTCTTAACCGTAGTCTAGTGGGAATGAATCGACCCATCTTTGTGAGATGGTCTAAAATCACCCAAAATAGCATCATGACCACGATTTGTAGTAGGTAGTCCTACTACAAAATCCATAGAGATACTCTCCCACTTACCTTGTGGAATCTCTAAAGGATGTAAAAGGCCACCTACCTTGAGGCGCTCTACCTTATTAACTTGGCACTACTGACAGTTTAGTACGTACTCTTGAACATCATGATGTAAGCCCGACCAATAAAATTGCCGTCGAACTAAGGAATACATCTTAGGAATACCTTGATGACCAGCACTTAGACTATTTTGACACTCAAATAAGATTTGGCTCTTAGTGTCTGAGTCCTTTGGCACACATACTCTACCTTTGTGGAGTAAGTAGCCATCATCAATGGAAAAATTCTTCCATCGCTTAAGCTCTTCCTGAGTAGGGGTGGAGCTCTATGTGTTGGAGTTTCTATCTGCACGTGCAGAGACATGTTGATTTGGCTATTCACAGACATGTGAGTGTGAGGGATCCCTTTTTAAAACTGCACTCCACACTTTAGCATATGATTGATCTTGTGCACACTTCCCACGTAATGACTCCAAAAATCCACTCTTTAGTTCCATGAAAGCAAGTGAATTCATCTGAGGCATCTGACTTAGTGCATCCGCTACTACATTATATCGCTCTTTGCGATATTGTAGCTTACAAGCATAATTTTGAAGGATTTCTGCCCATCTAGCTTTACGACCCTTCAAGTCTGTTTGAGTAGTAAACCATTTGATACTCTCATGGTCAGATAATACTTCAAACTCGGCACCATATAAATAGTGTGGCCACTTTCGTAAAGCGTGAATTATGGCATAGAGCTCTCTCTCATAAACATAATAATTTTGTTGAGCTCTATCTAACTTTTTACTTTCAAAGGTATAGGTCTTTCCTCCTGGAGAAGTACTACACCAATGGCTTTATCACTGTCATCAGTCTCTACCACAAACGGCTTAAGTGGGTTGACGATTGCTAGGATGGGAGCAGTGGCTATAGCTACCTTGATCTCTTCAAAACTGCGTTTTTGGGCTTCTTCCCAAGAAAAGGTCTTACCTTTTTCTTTGAGTTGACCCATCATAGGGACAGTGATTTTGGCATAGTCACAGATATATTGTCGATAAAATATAGTCATGCCTAAAAATATTTGAAGCTCCTCAACCGTGTTGGGATGTGGCCATCAAAGAATGACAGCGAACTTGTCAGTGTCTATCTTGATGCCAGAATAAGAGATCGCATGACCGAGGTAATGTATCTCTGTTTTAAAGAAATTGCACTTGCTTTTCTTAGCATACAACACGTGAGCTCGTAGCTGTTTGAACACTAATTGTAAGTGTTCTATGTGCTCATCTACACTACTGTAAATGAGAATTTCATCAAGGAAAACCACAACAAATTTTCCAAGATAGGGACATAAGACACTATCCATGAGTGTCATAAATGTAGCTGGAGCATTGGTTAGCCCAAAAGGCATAACCAAAAATTCAAAATGCCCAAACCGTGTTCTAAAGACAGTTTTGGAGATATCTTGTAAAAGGATACGCACCTGGTGGTATCCTGAACAAAGATCTATCTTTGTATAGTATCTTGTCCCATGGAGTTGATCAAACAACTCATCTATTCTTGGTAGAGGATACTTGTTCTTGATGGTTATGGCGTTTAATCCGTGATAATCTATGCACATGCGCATAGTACCATCTTTCTTTTTTACCAATAGAATTGGTGATGCCCAAGGTGAAGTGCTAGGTCTAATGAAACCACGGGTGAGGTAGTCAGCCAACTGACTCTCAACCTCCTTCACTTCTTTGCACTCATACAGTAAGGTGGTTTACTCACCGGTTTAGTGCCTTGCAAGACATCTATGCCATGCTGCACATCACGTGTAGGGGGTAAACCCGGTGGTAAATCACTTGAGAACATATCACTATACTCCGTGAGTAAGTGAGTCAGCTTTTGCCGTGCAAAAGGAGAAAGTAAACTATAGTTATGCTGGGATGGAGAATCTTGTAATTCCTGTAATGTTTGTTTTACAACAGTTGCACGTTGCTCTATAGAATTAAAATTCAGAGAACTTTGCTCGTTAGATTTGTTAACACTTTGTTTATCAGTAGAATTCATTGCACTTTGCATACCATTAGAATTCATTCCACTTTGCATACCATTACTAGAATTCACCGCACTTTTCTCTTGAGAATTCACAAGACTTGAAGAAAAGCAGTAACACACAAAAAATTCATCTATTAAATCTGGTTTCTGCAAAATAGAAAGCTCGGCTGTACATATAAGAGGTGCAGATGGTATACTTTTGTCACCAAGCAAAAGCACATGTTTACCATTGGCCATAAAGGATAAAGAGTTGTGTTCATAACTAGTGTGCAATGCGTTTCCTAAACCATGCAGCCACTCCCGTCCTAAAACTACATTAGCACAGTCCATGTTCATAACTTGGAAGTCAAGGGTCATCGTAAGATCTTGAACAATAAGCTCAACCCCTTGAACTACCGTGTCCCATACTTCTTTATCATTCCCAGACATCTGCTCCACCACATACTTGTGAGAGCAGGGAGTCTGTGTAAGCTTCAATTTCTTGACTAGCTTATAGTTTAAGAAGTTGTGAGTTGCACCATCATCCATTAAATTACGAACACGTTGTCCGTTAATAGTGCCATGCATGCAAATCAAATCATGGGGGCCAAAGGTGGGAAATCATATTAAAATTAGAATGTCTAGATGAATTCCAAAAGATACGGGGTTTTAATAGGGGTCTTGACAAAGACTATCGTCTTCATGTCAAGACATCCAAAAACTTTGGAAGAAGCCATAAGGAATGCCCAAAGATATGATGATGACCAAGAGAGGAAAGGAAATGTTCCCTACACTAAGAGTAATTTCGCTAAGAGCAATGTGGCTAAGAGCCAATGGCGAGGTAGATCTCCCACACGTTCCAAGAGGAATAAGAGACAATCTACCTTTCCACGCCCACAAAGAGGCTAAGAAGCCTAAGCACTCACAAGATACTCCACGTGGGTCTCTCAGCACTGCCAATTTTGAGCGTGCGAAGAAACACGAATTGTGTTTTAGATGTCTTTCGGATCAACATAACAAGAAAGATTGTTCTCTTTTGCAAGGCAAAGAAAAGGCCATGCACACGGTGCAACGCCTCACATTAGATTCATCTCCTAAATATTGTGTTGTAGAGGTTCTTCATATGGAAGAAAAGCACAAGTGTTGTGTGCCTGCTTCAATGTGGTACTGCTTTGTATGTTCGCATCCAGGGAATTCCAAGAATCATTATCTCATTCATGTGTTCATCTGGTAAACATACAAACTGATGAGGACATGAACATCCATGTACTATCACGTTCAAGTTTAATACTCCCCATGTTGGAGTTGGGTTCTTGTTGCATCCTTTGATTGTCGCTATTCGGGCTACCAATGCTTGACTTGTTGCCTTTTTGTACGTGGAATAACTTACTACATTTACCCTAGCTCCTGTGTCGACCAAAGCATTGGTGCTATTATTGTTGAGTTGTACTTTGATGCACAGATCCATTCCGTCTAACTAGTCATCATTTGTTGAAACTACATCTTTAGGTAATTCCCATCGTCGGTCATCTATTTCCAGAGTGTTGATGGGAATAGGTATCTGTTGATTCTTGAGAGCAGCATTCCGCTTGAGTACCCAAAGACGAGCTTCCTCTTGGGCTTCATCATAAACCTACTTTCTTTTAATCTTTCTATGCTTGGCTGCCTGCATTCTTTCTAGCAATTCATTGGTTAGTGGGCAATTGTATTTCTTTAAACAACATCCACTAATCCAATTAGCCATTGGTTCACCATCTAGGGTGGACAATTTTACTGCACCACTTGGAGATACATCTTCAATGATAAACGGTCTGTTTCCTTTTTTCTTAAACTTGGGAATGTTTTGCTTAAGGGAATAGACTAAAACTAAGTCCCCTTTCTTGAATATATTTGTGATTAAGTGGGAATCAAAAAACTGTTTTTGTTTTCGCTTTTGTGCATAGATATGAGCTACAGTAGTTAGCCTTTGCTCATCTAGCTTTTCCAAATCTTCAAGTATTTCTAACAATTCATGTCCAGTCCACTCAAAATTATGTGCTACCCTTAATGTCGGCAATAGAAATTCTATTGGAAGTATGGCATCAAGACCATAAACAAAGTTAAAGGGTGTAGCATTTAAAGCTGTTTTGAATGAAACTTGATAAGCCCATAGAGCAGCATGGAGGCTCATTTCTCAGTCTATCCTTCCTGAACTAACCACTTTAGTTAGCATTGAGCTAAGAATTTTATTCGTATGCTCAGCTTGTCCGTTTGCTTGTGGGTGATAGGGAGTTGATTTGTTATGGATGACCATAAACTCATTAAGCAAAAGCCGATTACCTCATTGAGGGAATGAGTTTCCCGATCACTGACAATTTCTATTGGTAGTCCATATCTCGTGAATACATACTCATATAAGAATGCAGCAGTGGTTCTGGCATCATTCCTTTGAGTTGCTTTAGCCTCGGCCCACTTGGTCAAATAGTTTGTAGCTACAATGATATAATGAGCTTGGGTTCTATAAGTAGGTGGCTGTATTCGTCCAACAAAATCTATACCCCATTTTGCAAAATCTCTAGCCCCCATCATTGGTCTTAAGGGCATGTTGTCTACTTGTGTTGGCATTTTGCTCGTTGACAATCATCACACCTTTGAACATATTCTTTGGTATCTGCAAAAAGTGTTGGCCACCATATGCCTGCCATCAACATTGCTCTTGCGGTGGTCTCACTCGAAAAGTGACCTCCAGCTAATCCAACATGTGTTTGTTCTATAATTGGAATATACTCTTTTTCATTTGCACAAAGACGCAAATGTTGATCTTTACCTCTCCGATACAATTGGTTCTCAATAAGAGCATAGTATCTTGCTTCAGTTTCAATTACACTTTGATGGCGTTTACTCATATCCTTAAGAAATGTTCGGCTTGATAAGTAAGTAATTAGATAGTCACTCAACTTAGGAACATGTGACATTTGAAATAATGTTACATAAGGTATGGGTGTTTGTTTTTGGCATTGAGGGCAATCCTTTACAAAAGATCTAACATCTCTCCTCATAGTTGGCCAAAATACTGCAAGTCTCAAGATTCGTTGCATTGTTTGGTCTTCCGCAAAGTGAAGTCCTACTATGGTAACATGTGCTTGACTTAGGTACTATGTTCAGGATTAATGCATAAGAGAAATATCCCGTCTCAATTTCTTTTATAGCCTACCAGCTAGTAATTGATACATAGCCGATTGCTCGATTAATCGGATTGTGATAGGAAGTGGTATTTGTGAATCCACTTGAGCTATTGTCATCAATGACACAATGTTTTCCGACCATCTACGTATCATTTCCACGGAGAACAAATAGGCATCTGGTAGATCATCGTCTACCCCTTTAGGTGATTCTCCTGAAACAATCCTTGACAAATGATATGCTCGTTGATCTGTAGTGCCCTTTTTTACAACCACAGTGAAATCAAATTTGAGAAGAATGATGAACAATCTCATTATTCTCCCTGTGTTGCATGGCTTGTTGACCAAATACAACAAAGCTTGGTGGTCCACAAAGAACACAAACTTGTTGGCTAATAGGTAATGTCTATACTTTTCAATGGCATAGATCATTCCTAATCCTTACCTTTCGGTGGTGGTGTAATTCTTTTCCGCTATGTTCAATTGTTGGCTAGCATAAGAAATAGGAAAGTCAATTTTTCTGTCTCCTGATTGAGCTAGTATACAACCTATAACAAAATTGGAGGCATCTACATGTATGTGGAATACCTTATTCCAATCTGGTGCTTTCATTATTGGTGCTGAGGTGAGAGCTTGCTTAAGCTTCATGAAGGATTTTTCACATGCCTCGGTCCATTCAAAGTGTGTAATCAAGCTATACATGGGTTTTGCAATTATAGCATAAATGTAGATGAACCATCGGTAATATCCACAATGTCCCATGAAGGCTTGTACCCCCTTGACTCTTGTTGGTCTAGGCAAATAAAAAATGACATGAATCTTCTCAATATCTATAGCTATGCCATTTTTAGACACTATATGTCCAAGAATTTTTCCTTGTCTACCCATGAATGTGCACTTTTCAGGATGTAAGCAAATCCTATAGAGTCTACATTTTTCGAATACCTTTTTGAGGTGTTGAAAATGATCAGCCCGGGTTGATGAATGTACGCATAGATCATTTATATATACTTCTAAGAATTTTCTAAGATATTATTTGAAAGCATGGTTCATCAACCTTTGAAATGTGGCTGGAGCATTAGTTAACCCAAACGACATAACTTGATAGGTAAATATATCCCATTCTGTTGCAAAAGCAGTTTTATGCTGATCTTTTGGGTCAACCAAAAGTTGATTGTATCCCGAAAAGCTATCTAAGAAGCTGTAAGCTTCTTTTCCTGCAACTTGTTCTAAAACATGCTCAATTATCGGAGGAGGAAAGTTGTCTCTAATGGTAGATGCATTCTCCTTTTTGAGATTAACACACACTCATAATTTTCCATTCTTCTTGGGTACTACCACAATTGGAGACACCCAATCTATGTGTTCAATTTCGTCAATGAATTCAGCTTCCTTTAGTTTTTCAATCTCTTCTTTTATCTTCCTGGAAAACGTTTCATTATACGTGTATGGCCTCTATTTGCTTGGTTTCGCATCATCTCTCATGGGTATGGTATGTTGACAGATTTTTGGATCAACACCCTTGAGATCCTTGTACGACTAAGCAAAGATATCTCGGTATTCTTTTAACAAGCTTAGCAAAAGCTCTTCTTCTTCTTTTGTTAGGTCATTTGCAATGTAATTAGGTCTGAGCTCGTCTCCTGGTTCAGCCAAGTTTATCCTTTTAGCATTTTCAGGTCCTTCGTAAGACTCACCCTGTTTCCGTAGTTCCCTAACAGGTTGTTCGACTATAATTTTTTGATCTTGGAGAGTATACTTTTGTAATGGGATGGAACATACATTACATCCTTACCATCCTCTTCCATGGTTTCCATTTCGGTTGTGTATATCTCCTTTAGAGATTTTTTCAACTCTTGATATATCTTTTTCCGCTCGACTCGAGTCATGAGTGGCTTGAGTACCCTTCCTTGTTTTTCTCGATGTTTGAGACATTTTTGAGTTTTGTTTGAAGGATATCTGCCAGTGATTTTGTCCTTGACACAATCATTTACATCTATCTGCATCAGGAATTGTGTTTTATTGGAGACTGATGACATAGACCGTGTTTTCACAATGCTGGTGTCTCTTTTTCGTCTATACCATTTTTGTCTTCCCGATTTCTGGTTTGGAAAGTCAAAAAACTTTTCCTGCCCTTCCTTTAAGAGTAGCTTAGCTCTCATATGCTCTTTCTCTGACCCCAAATCTTCTGAGATAGCTAAGTGTTCATCTAACTCATCAGTTGCATCAATAGAGGTCTGAAAAGACTTATTGAGCTTTCATTAAGTCCTTGGGTTCCTCATCTTCGTCTTCAATGTTGAGGATTGAAATCATTTGGATGGGAATTATGCCGTCGCTATCCTCATTGCAAAATTGAGTAGGCATAGACGTATTCACACATACATCCATTGTCGCTAAAATTTGAGTCCACTCAAAAGGCTCAAACAAATACTCTGGAAAGGGCTCAGGTACATAGGCTTCGTCTGTGCAGTCCCTTTCTAGGATACATTCTTCTCATCTTAAGCTTCCATTTTCTGAAGCTCCACACATCCAAATAGGAGTGTCTTTGTTTAACCAGGATGGAAGTTTAATTTCAGCCAAAGAGATTGAATCAAACTCTTGGATGGGTGTTTTCAAGACATCTCTATAAGTGTGATCTTTTAGATCGACTCTTGTTATAGATCCCACTTGCTTCAAGTACAGATAATTGTTTCTCCAATCTTGGATAAGCTGTACCTGTCGCATGAAAGGTCTTCCCAATATGATTTCATAGTTGAGTTTTTTCCCAAAGTCTACTATGGCAAAAGTGTGTTTATATTCAATTCCACGGGAATTAACTATCACCTTTTCAAGCAGTCCTAATGGTCTCTCAATGTGTCCGTTAGCCAACTACAATTTCATTCGAGTTTGTCTAATGGCTAGTTGTCCCCAGGATTCCAATACTGCTTTAGTGGCTATGGCTATGCCAACTCCACTATCAAGTATTGCCATGGTTTCAATGTCATTATATTTCAATGGCAGGGTGGTGATTCCTTCTTCTTCTTCATAATATTCTCCGACTTTGTTCATGGGAACTGATCGAATCTCTTTGTTGTCCATTTCATTTTTCAATTTTCTCAATTTTTTTGAGATTAACCCTGTTATCCCCACCTTCTCTAGGGTTTTCTGTAAATTATTCCATAAGTATGGTCTGAGTTTTAACAATTCTCCCAAGGTAAGAGTGCATTGGATAGGTGTAGACATGATTAAATGAATGTTGTCTACTTCTAGGGTCTGTTCAGCTCTTTTTACTTGAGTGGTCTTACACACGATGGATTCATCTTCGTTATCTCCCAGTAAGAAGGTAATGTTTTCAAGGTCAATGGTTTCAACATTCCTGAAGATTCCGATCCGCAATCCCCGTACAAGGATTGTACATCCATGTTAACATCAAAAGGTAGGTTATCCAACCAGACTTCCTCTTTAGGAGCTGACTTTAGAATTAGGCTCCATCATTGATCTCTCTCACTTTTGCCATAAGTGTCTTGGCCGTCTTCCTCTACGAATGGATTTCCGTCTAAGCCATCTTCGCTGTTAGGCACTATAGGCTCTGGTTCTTTTGTTTCAAGGTGGGGTTTTTCCACCACATCGGATTTTTGTTTAGTGTCTCTTACCACAAGCTCCTCAGGTTTGTGATACTTTCAAGCTTGGGTTTTTGTTTTTCCAACATTTCTTGCATGATTCTTACCAAATTTTGATAAGCTTCCAGCTTTGCTTTGTTGCTTCCATGTGTGGAGAAGGATAGTTTTTCGATTTGTTTTCCATTTTTGGCCTGCTTTAAGTCTTGCATGGTAGGCTTCCAAGGCGGCATTAATAGACTCAAAAATTTTATCAAACAGAATGGATTCTCAAGATTTCACGATTGTTTCTTTAAATTCACTTCCTGTTTCTTTCAACTTTTCCTGGAATAGCTTTTTTGCTTTCTCCTCGATTTCAACCCGTTGTTTTTGTTTTCTCATCTCATATCTTTTGCTTTTGCTTCTTTTGATTCTTTGAGAGAAAACTTGCGTATTTTCCGAATCATCAGAGGAGTTGTGTTTCTTTTTCTTTGCCTAGGCTCTAGTGATTACCTTGATTGGAACAATTGGTTCACTCTCTGATGAGTTACTAGGTATCACTTGGACTACATTTACTACGGTTTTACCCTTGTTTATGGGATTTTTAGGACAATCTTCCGGAAAATGTCCTCCCTTTTTGCAACATTGTATACAATAGGCTTCAATTGGTTTGAGATTTTTGTCAGGCTCTGGACATTCATTTTTCCAATGATCATCAGCACCACAGTTATGACAGTTTCCTATTCTTGGCTTCATCATGGGTCTTACCATGGGAGGTCTGACACCTTGATTAGCTACATAATACATTGGTGCGAGCTTTGGTGGAGAATAAGTCACGGTTTTTTCCATTGGTGGTGGATGTAAATTATACCAATGTCCTTCTACCATTACTGTAGATGGACTAGGCTCCGCATAGGGTGTAACAGGCACTAATGCTTGTTCATCTATGACTCCTTCAGAGTGCATGTACTCTAAAGGCACTGCATTATGTCCTAGATATGGAGGTTGTTGTCCCAACACAGGTTGAGGTCTTTCCTTTCCCATTGGTGGTCTTTGAGCTTGGGCCATATTAGGCTGATATTTGTACATGGGTTGTCCTTGTGGCCTCATGGGCACGTACTGAACATTCCCATCATACTTTGGTCTGAAGTAGCACTCGTGGGTCTCATGGTTGGTCCATTTACCCTCAATTGCACACCATTTTTGTAGCCTAGTTGGTTGTCCTTGTTGAGGTATCCCCTGTCTTGGTCCCCGTGCTTTTTGCATGTTGTTCATTATGTCGTTCATCCTTTTAAGCATATCTTCTATGGCTAAGAGTGGTGCTGCAGCAGCCGTTCCCACTTGTGCTGGTTTAGTGGATTTTGTTTTCTATTATCCTTAGGGACATCTTCTTCGTTGAAAATTTTATAATTGTCTCCTAAGTCAATAGCATCTGACGCACACGCTTCTAGGGTTGTATGCTTTTTACTATAGAGTATACCATGAAGTTCTTTGTTTAGCAGTCCCTCCAGAAACAAAGATACAAGTCGTTCTTCTGTAGGTATCTCCACCTCTAGGTATCTGGCAATGTATTGTTTCATTCGAGTTGCACAATTTCTAATAGACTCACCATGTTTCTGTTTAAAGCTGTAGGTTTGAGCTACCGTATTATATTTGATCCCTGTTTTGGAACAAGCAGCTACAAATCCTTGAGCTAATGTGTTCAAGTCCATGATTGACCTTGGTGGAATGTTTTGGAACCATGTCAATGCTTTTCCTTCTAATGTCATTCCAAACCTCTCGAATTGAGTATGGAAATCGTATATGCGTTATGCTCTTAGCACTTGCTTAAAGCTTGCTAAGTGGTCGTATGGATCCCTTGAACCACTGTATTTTTTGACCAATTTCTAAAAATCAGGTGGTGTGATGCGTCTGTTTGGTTCAACTCCAAGTCTTCTGGAAGTTGGTCTTGTTCAGAGTCCTTCAAACCAGTATGTTGAAAATAGTGACTCATGTAGCCCTGGACTGGCCTTAGTGTCACCCGGTTTTCTACGTGATGGGGTGGTTTCTGGTTTCTTTACATTACTCCTCAAATGATCTCTCACCGTGTTCATCTCTTGGGATTGTTTCTGGTCCTTGCCCCAATATCCTCCCGTATGGAATACCCTTGGTATTTGGTTTGTTCTACCTCCTCATGAGTCATCATAACAAAGTTGTTATTATAACAATCCCTAAACAGGTAAGTTGGTAGGTCTGTTGATCCCTTATGTTTGATCTTGAAGATATAGATGCTCTTCATGGCCGTTAGTTTTCCTAATTTGGCATCGAAGTCCATAAAAGATCTTTTATGTTTCTATCTTTCCAACAATAGACCCCGATCCTAGGATTATCCGTACTAGGCCGTTTCAAAGGCTTCAAGTCTACTTGATCATATCCCTTGAATTCTAAAGTTGGTGGTCCTTCTTTTGGTGACATATTTGGGATTATGATGTTTATTTCTAACCGCCATTTTTCTACCACATCAGGGTTTTCGACTTGTACATATTGAGTTCCATTTCTGTCCATGTACATTTTTCCTTGTTTGTTTGCCCTAATCCCTTCTTCGAACTCAATACCATGGTCATCAATGCAAATAGCATACTCTTTGTTAGGGTCCAAGTAAACCTGGAATCCATGGCGGTTAGTCTTGTAAAAAGATAGTATATGCTCATAGCGCATTGTTGTTCCGGTTTCTGAGTGAGTCGAGTAAGAAGACATTTCGGATGTTGCGTCTGAAAAAGTGTGTGAGACTTCTTCAAGAATTGTGTGCAAGGAATTTCCTTGATTCACGCTTTCTTCGGTGGATACCCTACTGGAGGTTTCTCCGAGTATGCCCTGATTTCCTAGTACACGACCAGATTTAAGGTTCATATAGATTTATGAAGCCCAGCATAGAGTACTCACCTTTGGATTGAGTTGTCGTCAATTTCCACTTGATTCAATTGCAACTTTCTGTCAAGCCACTGATTCCTCGTCTGTAACCTGATTCCTGTACAAATTTGATGAAGTTAGCTATTCTTCTATAAAAACAGTAGAGTTTTTTCTAACTCTCATGATTGGTCTATGTATGTCACTTTAAATCGAGCTATGGGAATCAAAATTTGACTTTGAGATTCGACTTTAGCAAAAAATCAAAGGTTTAATCTGCAACCTGGAAACTGAGTGAACATGTACCAATTTTGATCTGATTGAACAAAAAATTGCCCAATGACTTTATATTATGTTGGTCTAATACTGTATAAGTTCAAAATTCAAAATTGATATCTCTGGATAGTAGAAGTAATAATCACGATCATTTACTTTTGTCAGTTTTTTGTACTCGAACCTGTTAAAGTCCCTGGACTACTTTCAACAAGTTTGGACAAAATCTGATCAAGTTTATCAACGGTTTTGTGTCCGTAGACTCTGATTTTGAGAATCTGGCTTAAGTCTCACTTTTGTGATCCACATTTTACCAAAATTGATTTGTGAAGTCCACTTGATATGTTTGACCTTGTGGTATACTCACATTTGCAAAATTATCAAGTTTTGAAGCAGATGTAAATAATTGCGATTATCTACTCCAGCTATATTTTTGCAACTTTTTACCCCAACTTTGACACAGATCTGTTAAGCACCTTAAGTTAAGGTCACTAGACAAGTTTCATCAAGTTTGGACAATTTTTGGTCAAATGGTTCAATTATCCGTCCGCAGACTAACTTTGCAAATTTGGTCACAAATGTCAATCGAGTGATCCAAATCTTACCAAATTTGGTTTGTGGGCTTATTATAACATGTTAAAACTAGTGGTATGCTGCCTTGGTCAAAAAAGTTGAAAAATGGGGTAGATGTAAATAATCACGATTATTTACTACTGACATTTTTTTGTATCTTTTTGGTCAAGTGAGCATGTACACATGTTTATCACATCAATATAAGCCTATGAATCAATTTTCAACAAGTTTGGACAAATTTTTCTCCAATTTACACTCAAGGTTCAAAAAGTTAGTACAAACTTTAGTTTTTACCCAGTTTTTTGCCAGTTTAGTGATCCAAATCTCTTAGGCCTTTACAAAAGTTGTTTGTACACATGCAATGAGTCAATGGCATGAACCGTGGTCAATTCAGAGTAGAAAGTTAATAATCGTGATTATTAACTTCAGGCTTGAAATGAACTCTTTTTTGTAAACTTTTCAAAGAAAATCCTTATATAAGCTATTTTAAGCCTATGAATCAAGTCAAAACTTAATTTGGCCTAAAATGTCAAGAAAAAGTAAATAATCTGAGTTTTGGTCAACTCTTGAATTTTTTACCTCGAAGTGTCTTTGAGCTTACCAACTGGTTCAGATAACTTTTAAGCTTACTCTCCAGTCGGATTGAGTGGTTTCGAGTCTTTTCGAGCTATTTCTAGCCGTAGACTTGAAATTATGCAACTTTCAATAACAACTCATAGTTGATTCTTTCAAAGAGAGCAATGTTTTGAAATCCACCTCGGATCCTACTTACCCTACTCCTAGATTCTCATGCAATGGAATTGTGGAAAACATGTAATAATAAGCCCACAAACCAAATTTGGTAAGATTTGGATCACTCGATTGAAAATTGTAACTAAAAGTGCAAAGTTAGTCTGCAGACAGATAATTGATGACCATTTGACCAAAAATTGTCCAAACTTGATGCAAATTGGCTAGTGACCTTAACTTAAGGTTCTTAACATATCTGTGTCAAAGTTGGGACAAAAACTTGCAAAAATATAGCTGGAGTAAATAATCACGATTATTTACATCTGCTTCAAAATTTGATGATTTTACAAATTTGAGTATACCACAAGGTCAAGCACATCAAGTAGACCTAAAAATCCATTTTGGTGAAATTTGGATCCCAAAAGTAAGAGTTAAGGCAGATTCTTGAAATCAGAGTTTGCGGACACCAAACAGTTGATAAACTTGATCAGATTTTGTCCAAAATTGTTGAAACTTGTCCAGGGACTCTAACAAGTTGTATACTTGCCAAACCCATCAAAAAAGTGCAAAAAACTAACAAAAGTAAATAATCGTGATTATTTACTTATGCTATCTAGAGACATCAATTTTGAATTTTGAACTTATACAATGATAGACCAACATAATATAAAGCCACAGGGCAATTTTGGGTTCAAACGGATCCAAATTGATATATGTACACTCAGTCTACAAGTTGCAGATTAGATCTTTGATTTTTGCTGAAGTTAAATTTGAAAGTCAAATTTTGACTTTCATAGCTCGATTTGAAGTGATACACAGAGACCAATCACAAGAGTTAGCAAAAACTCTACTTTATTTATAGAAGAATAGCTAACTTAATCAAGTTTGTACAGGAATCAGGTTGCAGACGAGGAATCAGTGGCTTGACAGAAAGTTGCAATTGAATCAAATGGAAACTGACGAGAAGTCAATCCAAAGGTGAGTACTCTATCCAGGGCTTCATAAGTCTATATGAACCTTAGATCCGGTCGTGTACTAGGAAATCAGGGCATCCTCGAAGAAATTTCCAGTGAGTATCTACCAAAGAAAGCGTGAATCAAGGCAATTCCTTGCACACAATGCCTGAAGAAGTCTCAGACACTTTTTCAGATTCAACATCCGAAATGTCTTCTTACTCGACTCACTCGGAAACCAGAATGATAGTGCGCTATAAGCATATACTATCTTTTTACAAGACTAACTGTCATAGAGCCTAGGTTTACTTGGACCCTAACGAGGAGTATGCTATTTGCATTGATGACCATGGTATTGAGTTCAAAGAAGAGGTTAGGGCAAACAAACAAGGAAAAATATACATGGACCGAAACAGAACTCAGTATCTACAAGTCAAAAACCCTAAATGATAGACAAATGGGGATTAGAAGTAAACACTATAATCCCAGGTATGTCAGCAAAAGAAGGACCACCAACTTTAGAATTTGAGGGATATGATCAAGCAGACTTGAAGCCTTTGAAATGGATTAGTACGAATAATCCTAGGATCAGAGTCTATTGTTGGGAAGATAGAAACATAAAAGATCTTCTATGGACTTCTCATGCCAAACCAAGACAATTAACGGCCATGAAGATCATCTATATCTTCAAGATCAAAGATAAGGGATCTGTAGACCTACCAACCTACCTGTTTAGGGATTGTTATAACAACAATTTTGTTATGATGACTCCTAAGGAGGTAGAACAAACCAAATACCAAGGGTATTCCATACGGCATTGGATATTGGGGCAAGGACCAGAACAATTCCAAGAGATGAACACCGTGAGAGATCATCTGAGAGTAATGTAAAGAAATCAGAAACCACCTCATCACGTGGAAAACCGGGTGACACTAAGGCCAGTCCAAGGCTACATGAGTCATTATTTCCAACAGACTAGCTTGAAGGACTCAGAACAGGACCAGCTGCCAGAAGACCGGGAGTTGAACCAAACAGACGTATTAGACCAATTGATCTTTAGAAATGGGTCAGAAAATACAGTGCATCAAGGGATCCATACGACCACTTAGCAAGCTTTAAGCAAGTGCTAAGAGCAGAGCGTATATTCGATTTCCATACTCAATTTGAGGGGTTTGGAATGACATTAGAAGGAAAATCATTGACATGGTTCCAAAACATTCCACCAAGGTCAATCATGGACTTGAATACATTAGCTCAAGGATTTGTAGCTGCTTGTTCCAAAACAGGGATCAAACATAATACGGTAGCTCAAATCTATAGCTTTAAACAGAAACATGGTGAGTCTGTTAGGGATTGTGCAACTCGAATGAAACAATACACTGCTAGATGCCCAGAGATGGAGATACCTGCAGAAGAACGACTTGTATCCTTGTTTCTGGAGGGATTACTAAACAAAGAACTTCATGCTGTACTCTAAAGTAAAAAGCATACAACCCTAGAAGCGTGTGTGTCTGATGCTATTGATCTAGGAGATAATTGTTAGATTTTCAACAAAGAAGATGTCCCTAAGGATAACCAAAGCAAGAAAATAGCATCCACTAAACCAGCACAAGTGGGAACAGCTGCTTTGGGACCACTCTCAGCCATAGAAGATATGCTAAAAAGGATGAACGACATGATGAGAACAACATGCAAAAAGCACCTATGAGGAGACCAGGACAAGGAATACCTCCACAGGGACAAGCAATTAGGCCACAAAAATGGTGTGCAATCTAGGGTAAATGGACCAACCATGAGACCCACGAGTGCTACTTCAAGCCAAAGTATGATGGGAATGTTCAATATGTGCGCATGATGCTACATGGACAACCCATGTACAGATATCAACCTAATATGGCCCAAGCTCAAAGAACACCAATGGGTATGGAAAGACCTCAACCTATGTTGGGACAACAACCTCCGTATCCAGGACATAATGCAGTGCCTGTAAAGTACATGCAAATCTTTGGGGGTCATAGATGAACAAGCATTACTGCCTGTTACACCCTATGCAGAGCCTAGTCCATCTACAGTAATGGTAGAAGGAGATTGGTATAATCCACATCCACCACCAATGGAAGAACAGTGACTTATGCTCCACCAGAGCTCGCACCAATGTATTATGTAGCTAATCAAGGTGTCAAACCTCCCATGGGAAGATCCATGATGAAGCCAAGAAAAGGAAACTGTCATAATTGTGGTGTTGATGATCATTGGAAAAATGAATGCCCAAAGCCTGACAAAAACCTCAAACCAATTGAAGCCTACTACATACAATGTTGCAAAAAGGAAGGACACTTCCCGGAAGATTGTCCTAAAAATCCTTTGAACAAGGATAAAACGATAGTAAACGTAGTCCAAGTGATACCTAGTAGCTCATCAGAGAGTGAACCAATTGTTCCAATCAAGGTAATCACTAGAGCCCAGGCAAAGAAAAATAAACACAACTCCTTTGACGATTCGAAAAATACAAAATTTTCTTCTCAAAGAATCAAGAGAAGCAGAAGCAAAAGATATGATATGAGAAAACAAAAACAACGGGTTGAAATTGAGGAGAAAGAAGCTATTCCAGGAAAAGTTGAAAGAAACTGGAAGTGAATTCAAGGAAACAATTGTGAAATCTAGAGGATCCATACTGGTTGATAAAATTTTTGAGCCTATTAATTCTGCCTTGGAAGCCTACCAAGCAGGACTTAAAGCAGGCAAAAACATGGAATACAAGTGGAAAAACTATCTATCTCCAGACATGGAATCAGCTAAGCTGAAAGCTTATCAAAATTTGGTAAGAATCACACAAGAAATGCTGGAAAAACAAAAACCCAAGCTTGAAAGTATTGCAAAACCTGAAGCGCTTGTGGTAAAAGAAATGAAAGCAAAATCCGATGTGGTGGCAGAACCCCACCTTGAAACAAACGAACTTGAGCTTATAGTGCCTAACAACGAAGATGCCTTAGACAGAATTCCATTCGTAGAGGAAGACTGGCCAGGACATATGGAAAAAGTGAGAGAGATCAATGATGGGAGCCTAACTCTAAAGTCAACTCCTATAGAGGAAGTCTGGTTGGATAACCTACCTTCTGATATGAATATGGATGTACAATTCTTGTATAGGGATTGTGGATCAGAAGCTTCAGGAATGTCAAAACCATTGACCTTGAAAACATTACCTTCTTACTTGGGAGATAATGAAGATGAATCCATCGTATGCAAGGTTACTCAAGTAAAAAGAGCTGAGCAGACCCTAGAAGTAGATTACATTCATTAAATCATGTCTACGCCCATCCAATGTACTCTTACCTTGGGAGGACTGTTAAAAGTTAGACCCTACTTGTGGAATGATTTATAGAAAACCCTAGAGAAGGTGGGAATAACTGGGTTAATCTTGAAGAATTTGGGAAAATTGAAAAAGGAAATGGAAAACAAAGAGATTCGATTAGTTCCTATGAACAAAGTCGGAGAATATTATGAAGGGGAAGAAGGAAATACCACCCTCCAAGTGAAATATAATGACATTGAAACCATGGCAATACTGGATAGTGGAGTGGGCATAGCCATAGCCACTAAAGCAGTATGGGAATCCTGGGGACAACCAACCACTAGACAAAATCGAATGAAATTGCAGTTGGTTGATGGACACATTGAGAGACCATTAGGGATGCTTGAAAAAGTGATAGTCAATTCCTGTGGAATTGAGGAAAAAAACTCAACTATGAAATCATATTGGGAAGACCTTTCATGCAACAGGTACAGCTTATCCAAGATTGGGGAAACAATTATCTGCACTTGAAGCAAGTGGGATTCATAACAATAGTAAATCTAAAAGATCACACTTATAGAGATGTCTTGAAAACACCCATCCAAGAGTTTGATTCAATCTCTTTGGCTGAAACTAAACTTCCATCGTGGTTAAACAAAGACACTCCTATTTGGATGTGTGGAGCTTCAGAAAACGGATGTATGTGTGAATACGTCTATGCCTACTCAATTTTGCAATGAGGATGGCTAAGACATAATTCCCATCCAAATGATTTCAATCCTCAACATTGAAGATGAAGGTGAGGAAACCAAGGACTTAATGAAAGCTCAACAGCTCTTTTTAGACCTCTATTACGATGCAACTGATGAGTTAGATGAACACTCAGCTACCTCAATAGATTCGGGGTTAGAAAAAGAACATACGAGAGCTAAGTTACTGTTAAAAGGAGGGGAGGAAAAGTTTTTTGACTTTCCAAACCAAAAATCAAAAAGACAAAAGTGGTATAAATAAAAGAGAGACACTGGAATTGTGAAAACACGACCTATGTCATCAGTCTCCAGTAAAACACAATTCTTGATGCAGATAGATGCTAATGATGGTGTCAAGGACAAAATAACTAACATATATCCTTAAACAAAAAACTCAGAAATATCTCAGACATCAAGGAAAACAAGGAAGGGTACTCAAGAAAAATCACAAGATAAGAAACCACTCATGACCAGAGTCGAGCGGAAAAAGAAATATCAAGAGTTGAAAAAAGCTCTAAAAGAGATATACACAACCGAAATGGAAACCACGGAAGAGGATGGTAAGGATGTAATGCATGTTCCATCCCATTACAAAAAGTATACTCTCCAAGATCAAGAACTTATAGTTGAACAACCTGTTAGGGAACTACGAAAACAGGATGAGTCTTATGAAGGGCCTGAAAATGCTAAAAGGATAGACCTGGCTGAACCAAGAGAAGATCCTAAACCTGCTTACATTGCAAATGACCTAACAAGAGAGGAAGAAAAGCTTTTGCTGAGCTTGTTAAAGGAATATCGAGATATCTTCGCTTGGTCTTACAAGGATCTCAAGGGCGTTGATCCAGAAATCTGTCAACATACCATACCCATGAGAGATGATGCGAAACCAAGTAGACAGAGACCATACACATATAATGAAACATTTGCCAGGAAGATTAAAGAAGAGATTGAAAAACTAAAGGAAGCTGAATTCATGTACGAAATTGAGCACACCGATTGGGTGTCTCCAATTGTGGTAGTACCCAAGAAGAATGGAAAATTACGAGTGTGTGTTAATCTCAAAAAGGTGAATGCAGCTACCATTAGAGACAACTTTCCTCTTTCGATAACTGGGTATGTTTTAGAACGAGTTCCAGGAAAAGAAGCTTACAGCTTCTTGGACGGCTTTTTGGGATACAATCAACTTTTGGTTGACCCGAAAGATCAGCATAAAACTGCTTTTGCAGCAGAATGGGGTATATTTGCCTATCGGGTTATGCCGTTTGGGTTAACTAATGCTCCAGCCACGTTTTAAAGGTTGATGAGCCATGCTTTCAAAGAATACCTTAGGAATTTCTTAGAAGTATATATGGATGATCTATGCGTACATTCATCAATCTGGGTTGATCACTTTGAACACCTTAAAAAGGTATTCGAAAAATGTAGACTATATAGGATTTGCTTAAATCCTGAAAAGTGCACATTCATGGGTAGACAAGGGAAAATTATTGGACATATAGTGTCTACAAATGGCATAGCTACTGATATTGAGAAGATTCCTGTCATTGCTGATTTTCCTAGAACAACAACAGTCAAGGGGGTACCAGCCTTCATGGGGCATTGTGGATATTATCGACGGTTCATCTACATGTACGCTATAATTGCAAAACCCATGTATAGCTTCATTACACACTTTGAATGGCATGTGAAGAATCCTTCATGAAGCTTAAACAAGCTCTCACCTCATCTCTAATATTGAAAGCTCCAGATTGGAGTAAGGTATTCCACGTGCATGTAGATGCTTCCAATTTTGGTGTAGGTTGTATACTAGCTCAACCAGGAGATGGGAAAATTGACTTTCCTATTTCTTATGCTAGCTGACAATTGAACATGGCAAAAAAATATTACACCACCACCGAAAGAGAAGAACTAGGAATGATCTATGCCATTAAAAAGTATAGAAATTACCTATTAGCCAACAAGCTTGTGTTCTTCGTGGACCACCAAGATTTTGTTGTATTTGGTCAACAAGCCATGTAGCACAGGGAGAATAGTGAGATGGTTCATCATTCTTCTTGAATTTGATTTCACTGTGGTTGTAAAAAAAGGTACTACACATCAACGAGCAGATCATTTGTCAAGGATTGTTTTAGGAGAATCACCTAAAGGGATGATGATCTACCAGATGCTTATTTGTTCTTCGTAGAAATGATACCTAGATGGTCGAAAAACATTGTGTCATTAATGGCAATAGCTCAAGTGGATTCACAAATACCACTTCCTATCACAATCGGATTAATTGAGCAATCAACTATGTATCAATTACTAGCTGGTAGGCTATACAAAAGAAATCAAGATGGGATATTACTCTTATGCATTAATCCTGAAGAAAAAGAATAGTACCTAAGTCAAGCACATGTTATCATAGTAGGACTTCACTTTGCAGAAGACCAAACTATGCAACGAATCTTGAGACTTGGAGTATTTTGGCCAACTATGAGAAGAGATGTTCAATCTTTTGTAAGGGATTGCCCTGAATGTAAAAAACAGACATCCAAACCTCATGTAACATTGTTTCAAATGTCACCTATTCCTAAGGGAGTAATTATCTGGTTACTTACTTATCGAGCCGAACATTTCCTGAGGATATGAGTAAACGCCGTCAAAGAGCCATTGAAACTGAAGCAAGAGACTATTATCTTATTGGGAACCAATTGTATCGGAGAGGTAAAGATCAACATTTGCTTCTTTGTGCAAATGAAAACGAGTATATTTCGATTATAGAACAAGCACATGCTGGATTAGCTGGAGATCACTTTTCTAGTAAAACCACCGCAAGAGCAATCTTGATTGCAGGCATATGGTGGCCAACACTTTTTGCAGATGCCAAAGAATATGTTCGAAGATGTGATGCTTGTCAACAAGCAAAAATGCCAACACGAGTAGATAGCATGCCCTTAACACCAATGATGGGGGCTAGAGCTTTCACAAAATGGGGTATAGATTTTGTTGGACCAATATAGCCACCTGCTTATAGAACCCAAGCTCAATATATCATTGTTGTGAGGTCCCTGCCCCTTGTCGAGAGGAGCGGAGTACCTTTGATAGGTCTCCAATCCTGAGAAGGAAAAACCAGCGGACATTGCCTTAGCTACTACGTAGCCACGGACATGAACCGTTAGTGAAGGATTGGTCCTATCTCGCTATGGCGGAGCGTGACCACCATAACCCTATCTAAAAACTATCTATAATCAATTATACCTAAAAGTATAAATCTTAGAGTGACCAACCTTTGCGCTTTTTTCCCCATGTTTCAGAAGCACAACCGCCAAGGTTTGTCTCTTTTAAGATTTATGACTAATAAAAAAAATCCTAGCGTTGGAAAGTTACCCGACTCATCGGGTCCACCCGTCCATAGAATGATACCGTCGGGGTATCATTCTCCCACTTTCCACACCACACTCACCCTTCTTTTGTTATCTAATTACTACCACACTGTTTAAACATACATGTTCCTTTACTTTATTTATGATACTGGTTCGTTAAAACAACCCTTCAAACAGTATTACAAACAATTGTCAAAGAAGAAGTCGTCCAATTTTTAAACCAACAACCCTTGGATTAGGTTCACTCAAGAATCTCTACTGGCGCTATTATGTCTGATCGGTGTATACATTATTCATAAAAACCCTTGTCCTCATGAGCGTCCCATACCGCTCGACAAGTACTCGTTGTGCTAATCTGGACGTACTCCCGTCATAGCAACAACGGTGCCAATCTGGGCGTCATCCTCACACCACGGCAAAACAAAACTGCAGTATCCAGCTGGGCTAATCTGGGTGTACTCCCACCACAACATCAGCGGTGCCATCTTGGGTGTCATCTCACGCCTCGGCAACTGCCACATAATACCAACACTAATAAGTAGAGAGACTTGAGAGAAACCATACCGAAGGTTTTGGACAAACATTCTTTCCTATAGCAACCAGTTTAACCAGACAATCTCTCCTACTTGTCAAACATATGACGAGCTTCTTGGGGTTAAGCCCCGTGGTTTTGGTCCGTGTTTTCTTTTCATAAGGTAAATAATATATTCCTATGGTCTTGCATATGCAATGATGCATAACTTGAAACTGCAATACTAACCTGTACCATAGCTCCGATTGGTCCGATTGGTGGAGACATAGCATTTTTCGCAGGGATTCCACCGTTACTTGTACCAGCTTCATGATCATTAGCGCCTTGTGTTTGAGCACGCTTTGGAGCCATTTTTTTGTACTACACTTATGTTATACACTTAGAACTTTAAATTGGTCAATTTCCCTAGTAATCTCCTTGTTTTCAAAGAGAGTCTGTAATTTGAACCCTCGCCAACTCGGATTCACACTTAGTGTTGTTGTTCTACCTCTAATTTCTATACATCAAATATTTGCTAATCTTAATTAATCAAAAACTAAGTGTGTAAATTACGAGTGAAAATTTAGGAATGCATTACTTTTATGCATGACATTTCTAATCCAATTCTAACTTCAATTCTATACTTCAACTAAATCAATTTTTAGTATTATTCAAAATTCTATTTAACCTAATTGACAATAACATTGGTGAATGATAATTTCATCATGTATAATAAGAATATGATGAGTTCTCTTATGTATTAACTTTCAATTAACAATATATAAGTTAATAGTGAAGATGTACTAACTAGAGAGAGTAGGTATAGTTAGAGAGATTAGAGTAAGAGAAAACATACACACACATCTTTTCTAAAGTTAATTGAATCTTACTATCCATTAGAAAGATTAGAGTAAAAGAGAACACACACACATACTTTTCTAAAGCTAATTGAATCTCACCAATCTATTAGAGAGATTAGAGTAAAAGATAACACACACACACATATCCTTCTTAAAGCTAATTAAATCTTACTAATCTATTAGAAGATTAGAGTAATAGATAGCACACACACACACACATAACTAATTGAATCTTACTAATCTATTAGAGAGATTAGACTAAAAGATAACACACACACACACACATATCCTTCTTAAAGCTAATTGAATCTTACTAATCTATTAGAAGATTAGAGTAATAGATAGCACCCACACACACATAACTAATTGAATCTTACTAATCTATTAGAGAGATTAGAGTAAGAGATAGCACACACACACACACACACACACATAACTAATTGAATCTTACTAATCCATTAGAGATTAGAGTAAGAGATAGCACACATACACATAGCTAATTGAATCTTACTAATCTATTAGGGAGATTAGAGTAAGAGATAGCACACATACATCATTCCTAAAGTTAATTGAATGCTTAATTAATACGCACCTTATTAGTCAACTAGAGTTTTTGCTCTCTTAGTGGTTTGTGGACGCCTTCTCTCTAAGAGAAGTGGCAACACTTCGTGAGCGCTATAGAGGCAATCTCTATGTCTAAAGTGTGAGCATGGATGCTCTATTTATAGCATAAAGAAAAACGTCCAACTTTTTTTTCAAAAAAAATATTTTTTTTAAATAAAAAATATATTTTTATTTTTTTTCCAAAAATCATACCCGCGTTTTTGGTACCCTTGTGGTACCCATGAACTTGACCACTTTGTCATTATCATCAAAAGATAAGGCCACACAAGCCCCCCCTCATTAAGATTAGTCAAGAGTAGCCTCTCCTTTTTCATGTGACAGTGTGTCCCACTTTGTCCCCTCCTATGTGATCCATGTGCCTTCATTTGTCATCCCTGTGTATTCTTTTGTCTTTATAATTATTTTATTTATTTCCTTAATGATAATTTACTTTACATTTTTAAGTTAAACTTTACAGTCTTATATTAACTTTACAGTAGTAAAAGAGAATTCTACAATCAGTAAATAAGTCTTGCAATAAGTTAGTTAGTGATTCATATAGCTAAACATGTCAGAATTTTGTAGCGTAAATTTTAATTTCTAGGTTTTCTCAACCTACAATTCATAATTTGAACTCGAATATCTTAAATAAGGAGTGATGGTTCAAAAAAATTCAAATGCGTAATAGAACTTGTGTGAAATTTGAAAGTAGAGACCTTACAATTGTAGCTACGGACTATTTAACCAAGTGGGCCGAGGCTAAAGGAACTCAAAATAATGATGCCAGAACCACTGCTGCATTCTTATATGAGTATGTGTTCACTAGATATGGACTGCCAATAGAGATTGTCAGTGATCGGGTAACTCATTTCCTCAATGAGGTAATAGAGTATTTGCTTAATGAGTTTATGATCATCCATAAAAAATCAGCTTCCTATTACCTACAAGCAAACGAACAAGCTGAGCATACGAATAAAATTCTTAGCTCAGTGCTGACTAAAGTGGTTAGTTCAGGAAGGATAGACTGGGAAATGAATCTCCATGCTGCTCTATGGACTTTCTGAGTTTCATTCAAAATAGCTTTAAATGCCACACCCTTTAACCTTGTTTATGGTCTTGATGCCATACTTCCAATATAATTTCTATTGCCGACATTAAGGGTAGCACATAATCTTGCGTGGACTGGATATGAATTGTCAGAAAGACTCGAAGATTTGGAAAAGCTAGACGAGCAAAGGCTAACTGTTGTAGCTCATATCTATGCACAAATGCAAAAACAAAAAAGTTTTTTGATTCCCACTTAATTACAAAAATCTTCAAGAAAGGGGACTTAGTTTTAGTCTATTCCCTTAAGTTACACATTCCCAAGTTTAAGAAAAAGGGAAACGGACGGTTTATCATTGAAGATGTATCTCCAAGTGGAGCAGTAAATTTGTCCACCCTAGATGGTGAACCAATGGCTAATTGGATTAGTGGATGTCGTTTAAAGAAATACAATTGCCCACTAACCAATGATTGCTAGAAAGAATGCATATAGCCAAGCAAAGAAAGATCAAATGACAACAGGTTATTGATGAAGCCCAATAAGAGGCTAGGCTTCATGTACTCAAGCGGAAAGCTGCTCTCAAGAATCAACAGATACCGATTCCCATCAACACTCTGGAAATAGATGATCGAAAATGGGAATTACCTAAAGACGCAGTTTCAACAGATGATGACTGGTTAGATGGAATGGACCTGCGCATCAAAGTACAACTCAACAATCATAGGACCAATGCTTTGGTCGACACAGGAGCTAGAGTAAATGCAGTCACTTACTCCACATACAAGAAGGCAACAAGTCAAGCATTGATGGCAGGAATAGCGACAATCAAAGGCTGCAACAAGAACCCAACCCCAACATTGGGAGTAGTCAACTTGAACGTGATAGTACATGGATGTTCATGTCCTCATCAGTTTCTATGATTGCCAGATGAACACATGAATGAGACGATGATTCTTAGAATTCGCTGGATGCGCACATACAAAGCAGTACCAGATTGGGATACAAACCAGCTAAAGCTATCACCTAGAGGAGGGCAACTCATTGTTCCAATTGCACCAAGCAAAGAGGAATGGAAAAGAAGCAATCAGCAGAACAAATCACGAAGTAGTCAATCTTCTCCATCCCCTCGACAATCAAAAGCTACATGTAGCATGCAAGGAGTCTAGAAAATTTGGGTACCAAAAGCACAGCCGAAGGATAAACCGATTCAGATCTGGGTGCCTAAAACTTCATCGACAAAACAAAAGAAGGTTCCAAGGGTTAAAACACAGAGACGAGCATCTCCGAGCAAGGAACTTAACATGAAAATGGTTTGGAAGAAAAAGGAGCACTTATCTTCTCCACAAACCGTAAAACCAATCAAGCAATGGCGGGTTAAGTCTCAAAAGACTCCACCACACCATGCAACACCAAGCCGACCAAGCTACCAATGGCGAGAAAAAACTCGACAACAGTCAAAAGTGCTACCAACAGCTTAGGCAATCAATGCGCTGAAGAATCCTGATGGTATAATTAAACACAGAGCACAGAAGCTACAAGATTTTCTCTTTGGAATACATCGGCAACAAACCTTGACATCGGAAACCCTTGAGTCAATTACTCAAGACCCAACTCTTGCACATCATATTGGTTTGAATTACATTGATCTTCGTATCATGGTAGAGACAATCATGGCTATGCATAGACACAATTGTTCAACCCATGCACACAGTCGTCTCGGAGTACGCCATCTAGGAGGGACGGAAGGGCACTAAGTACTAAAGTGGCACTAAGTACTAAGTACTAAGTAATTAAGGGCAATGTTTGAAGAGGGAGAAAAAAGTTTGATGTTAACGTGTGTTTTTTTTCAAAATTACCTAATAATGCCCTCATAACTCATCATCAAGGGAAAATTCAATGATAATATCTTTCCGATGAGTGTAAATAGTGTATACACTATCAAAAAATCACCAAAAATAGTCATTTTTTGGATATTTTTCATCATTTTTATTGATAATGAGGCTGAGAAATAGAAAAATCCAGCAAAAAACAATAAAGCTATGTTTTTCAATGGATTCTCTTAATTATTGGATTTTTACTTTACTTTTTTAGAGAATTTTGCTATTTTTTTTATTTTTTTAAATAAACAGGTCAAAAATTAATAATAAATAGCATGGAAGCTCAGATGGAAAAACGGAAGACAGGATGGTGATTAAAAAGACAAGGTGGAAAAGCACAAAAATTTTCAATGAAATTAGAAGATGGAAGTGGGAAGCCTAAATTAGGTGGCCAGGCCTACTTTTGCAAAATTCTTGCAGAATGAGCTACAAGAATCCGATCAGGGAAATTTTTGAGTCTAACATAGATTTCATGGCCTAGTAGGACTAACGAGGGAATCTGGGGAAATTTGATTCGGGAAGTCCGGGTATAGATATCCAAAGTAGGCTAAAACCACCTCATTTCCACTTGGAGCCTTTGCAGAGAGAGATTTCGGCCTCTTTCGGGCGACTTTTCTGGAGCCCACAGTTGACCATTTTCAACGCCGTCTCACACGAAACATGAGTGGTAAGTTCTTCTCATCAATGATCCATTTTGTACGGCCGGTAGCTAGTCTAAAACCCTAGAAAAAAACCCTAGAAACCGAACAGTGCACGAAGACCTACGACCTAAACTGACTATAGCGGCCTGCCAGCTTGGCCAAATCAGATGAGATTTGAACCATAGCATACCCTAACATAATAGAACCTTTCTATATCATCAGATGACCATTTGGCAGGGGTCGAGGGGGTCCCCAGTAGAATAGTTAGGTTTTTGACAAATGCCAGAATTTCGACATGACTTCATAAATGGCTTGCTTATGAGGTCCGTATACAATGTATATGATTGGTTTGGTGGAATCCATCAAGCAAAGCCCTCGAAAAGAAGAAAATTGCTAGAAGGTTACAAAGCGTCAAATTCAACATACGGGGTCAAACTGACTCCAAATGAGCCAGAATTGGATAGGTTGCTTCACAACTATGTTGCAGACAAGTCCAAAGCCTCAAAGGTGACCGACCAACCCAACAGGAATTGTAATCACAAAAAGCGGTGATTTCAGAGTCGACAAAGCACAAAGTGATGCCGGCATGACCAAACTTGACCAAATTTAATTTAGGGCTTGTATTAGGTGTATGGAATATGTCTAGGTCAAAATTTGTAGGTTTTGCATCAGTTTTGGCACTGTTGTAAATAATCACGATTATTTACTTTTGCATCAGTTTTGCTTGGAAATTGTTACCTCACCTCACCTATTATGTGTACACACCTATTACATGCCAAAAATCAAGTGTAAGCCAAAATGACCACCCATTACTTGGAAATTTGTGAAAAAACACAAAGAAGTCTTTGAAAGCCACATTTTGGGTTATGGATAACATTTCTTGATCCAAATCACCTCATATTTGATACCCAAGGTCTATACAATGCCTAGAACCAATTTGTACCAAAAAATGTCAATTTTGAAAGAAAAGTTAATAATCACGATTATGTACTTTCTGGTCAAAATTGGAGAATTTTGATATTTTGCCATCATACATCCAAAGTACATGATGTGTTATGCCCACTAGCCAATTTTGAATCAATTTGGAGCTCAAAATCTCAAATTTTCTTTATATCTATTGTTTCAGAGACCTAAAGCCAAAATCTGGTACCATTTTCACCCTATGCATCCAAATGAGCCCATATTTCACTCAGAGCATTTATTTGGTATATACTTCAAGCCTATAAAGCCAGGTTTGCAAAAAGTTGAAAATTTTCCTCAGCTATAAATAATCGTGATTATTTACTTTGGTTGCAAATATTTGTTTTGACCACACAGTTTTGTTCCTTGCATGTTTTTATGCATCTTTGCTTGTTCAAAAATTGATTTGAAGCAAATTGGACCAAATTGTCAGCATTTCAGCCTAAATGACATTTTAGAGAAAAATTCCGACAAATCTGCTAACTTTGCACTCTATTCACTCAACAGGATCCATGCAAGCAGCAGAGAGGGCTAAAAAGAAACTGAACCAAAATGAGAAACTATAGGAACTGCCCGCTTATCAACTAGACCCTGAGTCATTCAAAGTAGCTAAGGCATCATACCTCTCTAGAGAACAACTAGAAGAGCACCACACTACAGTCTTCACTGAAAGATTCAAGAGTGAAGAAGGGCATCAGGTGGAGTTGCAACTCCTGCCCAAAGAAGTCTATGATGTAGCCACAAAGCCAGAGACAAAAGAGGCTAACCACAGGCTAGGACTCAAGGATTTCTACGAACAAGAGCCTTGCGGAGTGGATTTTCAGAAAGCTTACAAGCTTCTATCCACAATCAAAGAAGATGGAACCACACAGATATCTGACACCCAAGGGAACAAGGTCGAAGTGGTCATCACTAAAGAGATAGTGGAAGAGGCACTCAGACTGCCCACTGAAGGAATGACCATGAGAGCAAGGGACAGGAAAACAACGGGAACATTTACCAAAGAGATAGCCGCGGCTACATTTGCCGGCCTTATTCACAAACAAGTGGAAGAGCCTGTCCGTTTGTACCACCAACACTTCCATTTCTTGGAAAAAAGGGCACCAAGGTACACTACACCAAATCACGCCGTGGCCACTACATTCACTCAAGTTCTCAAGTCGACAACAAGACAACCAATGGACCACGTGCAGTATGTCCTAACCACTTTGAAGGGCACCAAGAAGGAATGCAAAATCACTTACTTGGGTGCGCCAGAGGTCTTGATTCGAAGGAGGGAGAAGAAGATGCTAAGAAAGCCAAAGAGGTAGAAGACCATAGACAAGCCAAGGAGACGGCTAGAGAAGAAACACAGCAAGGATATGGATCTCCCTAACCAACCTCACCACGTACCAAACAACAAGAACACCCCATTCCAAGCCCACCACCATCACCTGAGAAAGAGAAAGATTATGAGTCCACCAAACAAACAGAATCCGCATGAGAAGATGACCAACACGAGAGACAAAAAGAGAAAGAAGTCGATCCGGAATAGGAGAAGGCCACCGAAGATACTCAAAAACGAGAAGAGAAAAAGGCAAGTGAATCTGAAAAAGAGGCTAATAAAGAAGCAGATCCCAAGAAAGAGCCTACCACTGCACAAGAGAATGAACACAAGCTCGAGAAGGAAGCAAGTCTGGCACCTGAAGAGACAGCAAGGTTTGAGCCAACACCCTCTACTTCTACTAAGCCAGGAATTGCCGAGACATCAAAGCCTCAGGATGACCAAGAAGAAGACCGACCCTCTACCTCAACACAAGAACAACCAGCAGCTGCGACGCAGCAGAAAGATATACATCAGGCTGCAGGCACATCTCAGCTGGCACGACAAGAGGAGTGACAGTCAAACGAGGAGGTAATAGTCCAAGTCAATATATATGCAGGACAGATGCAAGAAATGACGGAGAGACTCTGTTCAGCAACATTAAACCGCAACACAAAGGCCAAAGAACTTGAGATGGTGATCGACGCTCTCCAAGGAGAGTTAGAAGACAGGATGACTGTCATCACCGATCTTCAAAGGCATGTGCAAGAGATGAAGGCAGAAGCTGAACAACATCAGTTAGCTAGAGATAGACAACAAAAAGAAATGGAGGAATTAGGTGAATTACTCACCAAATTATCTGATGCCTGCAAAGCAAAAGACGAGCAGCTTATAGAAGTTACGAATAAACTTCTTACGACATCTCTGTCAGCTCAAAAAATTCAGGTGCAATTAGATGTTGCCAATGCTTCTCTTCAGTACTCTGAACAACGGATAAATGAATCAGGCAATTTCTTATGACAAATAAGAGAAAATCCAGCCGTGGCCTTGATCAAAGGAACTGACGAAGTGTACAAGGAACTGGAGAAGAAAAAAAAAGACCTTGAACTGGAATTAAAGCTAGAACAATCACAGCGCACGGACCTGTCATCACTGATGCGGGTTCAGAGAGAAGAGGAGCTCCTAAAGGAGATAGCAGAACTCAAACAAATTAATCAACTCCTCAGCGAAGGGAAACCAGACACACAGGAAGAGGCAGGCACTTCAGAGCTGCCACAGATAGACATACCCTCCGTCTTGTTTGCTGAGTTTGAGACACAGTCCACAACAGAGCGGAGTGGTGATGAGGATTTTCAAATCAATATCACAGATGCAGACACAGTGCCAATGGTCCAGCTGTCAAAAGTTGAAGAAGATGCACTGAAGGAGAAGATCACCCTAGAGGTGGATGAGTAGTGGAAAGCCGCAATGGATTGGGAGTTGAGAGTTTTACACTCTGTCAACGTCACTCAACTCACTCCCAATCAGATCAATGCGCAATGGCATCAACAATCCCTACCATACCCTCTTATCAAAGTGAAATTATTACAAGTGAAAGTACAAAGATATGCAAGAAGATGGCAGAGATAAAGACCACCCAAAGTGGAGGTTAAGCTGGCTAAATAAGAATCCAAGATACCTGATTCTGTTCACAAGAGCACCTGCAGCCCTTTAAAGAGATCCAACCTTCTGTCCTGTACCCAGAGTAAGGACATGTCAAGAGCACGAAGCATTGACAAAGAAGAGGCCAACTTGTCTTAACTTACCCAGACTGCTAGCTCCAGAGAGAGAGGGCAAGCGACAGAGGATTACATGGTGAAAACCCTAACGGGATGCATCTGGGTCGAAAACGACTAGGTCAAAAATCCAATGCTGTTAATAATCGCGATTTTGGAACTTGGCCTAAAGTGGGGATTGAGACCATAAACATGTGTGCTTAGGTCTTATAAACTTGTCCTAGAAGTTTCATTACGTTTGGATGTCATTTGATGCTGTAACCGATGTGAATTGTTTGTCGATGAGTGATTGGCTTTTGGTGATTTCAGTCACTTGAGTGTAGCTTGAATTAGATGCGAGTTGTTAGTTGTGTCCTGAGAGATTGACAACCTCTTGTAGCCTCTATGCACTAGTCAAGTCAGCTTCATCCCATGGATTGACAATTTAATCGTGGTTCTCGCTAACACTGCAATAAGATAGGATGGTGAGGTTAGACATGCGTCCCACAGGTATCCACGAGATACGAGCATAGTTGTCATGAATGTGAGTTGATGCTTTGTTTGGCTCAAGATTTTGAAGCCAAAGGCAAAAGTAGAAACTCACAAATAGACAAGGATAAAGTCAAGCTAGATAGAGATCACGATAATAAAGATTTGACAGAGGAGATCAGCATGGCACAGGTGGCGGCGACCATAGTGGACTCGACGTCAGATTTCTAGTCAAATGACAGGTGTCAGCAGTAGCTTTAGCTAGATAGAGGATTGTGAGTGGTAGAGAGGGGCAAACAATGCTCCCTATAGTTAATTTGGACCCTTGTGTTGGAGTTCAAGTTATTGGTGTTTGGACCCGTAGGTTGGAGTTCAATGCACGTGCATCTGGCCAGGAACCAATCAGACGTCTAAAACACTTAGGATGAGTGCACCAATCCATTGTTGTTGGTCGGATCATGGATAGGATATGTTCCATAGCTCATTATCTTGGAGTTTTATATTTTGGATGTGATGTGTTCACAGTTCACGAATGGGGATTATTGGACGTAGTATGGTCTACAATTCAAAGTTTCTACAAAGGCAACCGATGCTCAAGATGGTATTACTTTCAGGTATAAAGTTGAGGAGAGAATCACCAAGGTGTATCGAGTAGTCGAAGGCCTTCTATTGGGGTGTCCATGGTAGCTTCTTCATCGACTTAGTCTCACTATTAATGTCCACTATGAGCTGCAGAGAGGGTGTTAAAGTTTAGGCATCTCAAGTGAACTGCCCAATGTGATCCCATTATTTAGTTTTTCTTTTAGGTATTTATTTTACTTATTTGTCAAATTCCTCGATAGGGCAATTTATTGGGATTGCTATATATAAGCAACCCCTTGCCTCCATTGTATACACATTCAGTTATTCAGTGCCAAGGTTGATTGGTTCAAAAGACTCTCTCTCTTGTTCTCTCTCTCTCTCTCTCTCTCTCTCTCTCTCTCTCTCTCTCTCTCTCTCTCTCTCTCGTGCTCACTCCCCTTGTTCTCTACGCTTCCGCATCATCGACTTTGACACTAATACCCTTCTAGTTATTTGCATTTTTGTGAGAAATACATGGATTTCAAGTTTGATGTCTTTCATACATGTGTATAAAGGATGACTACCCAGTAGCATCTCCACTTGCAAACCTAGAATTTGAATAGTTATAGTAGTGAGTTGTTCCACTTGAGGGTTAACCAACACATCATCTTGGGTTAATACACATTCAGGAACTTGTGTTAATAATTGAATGATATTGGGGTGAGAGAGAAGTCTACAAGTAGCATGTTGATGGTAGATTATCTACTTCCAGTGATTTATCATTCTTCTAGCTCCGACAACATATGAAATCTCTCCAAATCTTAGTATGTGTCTTCATCATGGAGGAAATCCTTATTTGGATAGCCTTTTCCACCCTTTACTTCTTATTCATACTAAGGACTCAATGGAGTAATAAAAATCATCCTCTTATTCCACATCAATCAGCATTGCTTTACCCTTAGTTTCTGTGAGGAGAGCTAAAGCCTATTGTGACCCAGTTGGTGCTTGAGTTTGATCAATCTGGCCAGATTGAGTATGATCACCCTTACCTTGGCTTTGACTCATAGGTGGTTGGTCAGTTCCCTTTGTACCCTGTGTGAAACCCATTGTATTCCCACCCTTTGTTGACCTTGGTGTAGTGGAGGAGGTGGAGGGTGTTGGTCATCATCATCATCTCGTTTATCATTCGTTACCTCTCTAGCATCCGTGTCTTGGGTGTAATTTTCAGGCAAGCATTTTTCAGCGAGTGCTTTTTTGGAATTTGGCGAACAAATTTCCAAAAGATTCTTCCTCTCTCTCAACCCTTGATAGTTGAGGGGACTTTTAGAAAGGGTGCAAGTGGAGGCAGGGTCTTTGCATCACCTTGAAAGTATTTTGAAATTATTACTCCAAAACTTAATTTGATGAAGATTTTTAAAATTTTTTATTACTCATTTGATACTTTGGTGGTAGGTAATGCTTGAAACAACATTCCAATATGAGAAGTGACGTCTTAAAGCTCCAATTATCAATAAGTTGACATTACAAGGTGAGATTTTAAGACAATCTGTACTATTGTTGGTTCCTCATCCTCATCCTCATCCTCTCTCTCTCTCTCTCTAACCATATTAATAAGAAGATAGAGAGAAATCCCTTTTAAAAATCATAATATATCTAGAAAACAAGTACCAAGTTTAAATGTACCATTACATAAAAATATAATTACATATGACATAATCAATACATCATGCATGAGGTGGCCGATAGAAGGATGATGGAGGGACATATGCTACTGGGGGAAACAAGGATCACGCCAACAGTGGCCGTCCGAAAACTGTATCTACGGTTGAGGAAGCTTCAACATATGGGACAGGGGCAGCCCTGAAAGCAGTAGCAAGTGCATCAAATGTAGGGGGAACTGCTCTATATGAAAAAGGGTACAAACCAAATGTGGAGAGGCCTGCAGGGAATGTGTGAGGAATCGAATCAAGTCTAGGGGGGGCCTTTGGGACCACATTGAATGTGGAGGGGCCTATAGGGATTTGTGCCAATAAGGGGGGAGCACTTTTTGTTATAACGGATGTGGTGACAAGAAATCCAGGGGACACTCAGAGAATACACTGAATGTGGGGGAGGTTTCTCCATATGTGGTCCATGGCAGGACTGAGGCTGAGAAAGAACTAGGTGGAGCAGATGTTGCACCTCTCTGACTACTATGTGATGTCGCGCCTCCCTGACTACTATGTGATGTCCTCACAAAGGTGGCTCCAATGGACATATCTTCTCTCTCTCTCTCTCTCTCTCTCTCTCTCTCTCTCTCTCTCTCTCTCTCTCTCTCTCTCTCTCTCAAACTGTGGTTGCTCATACACATGTGCACCATATCTTTGCCTACATCTAGAGGGAGCTGTTGAGTGTCCAATCCATCTCACAGCTGATGCAATGTCTACATAGCACTAGACACTAGCTTGAGCACGTTGGTGCATCCAAAGTTGGTATGTGCAAGAAAGTGTTCTATGCCAAGCTATGGGTGTCAGCAGGTGCATGGAAAAGTGCTAAAGCCAATGTAGAAGACCTGGCAAGCAAGTGATAGTGGAGGTGTATTCCTGATGCGGATTTTTAGGCCAAAAGGCTCCAAGAATGGTCCAAATGGGATGAAAGGTCAAGGTGCCTCAACTATCAAGTCAATGCTCTAGATTGTGGAGTTCGATGTGCTGTGCAAGCTGGGTTCAGACGGCTTGTCAAACGTAGCCACGATGTGGAAGATAGTGCAATTTGAAGTTAAATGGTTTAGCGGATCTGAGACGGATAGGGCAACTGGGGACAAACGGCCCGGGTGGATGTCAACAAATAGATGTGTAAAGCTCAAGTTATGGACCATGCCGGTCTTTTCAGATTGTGGATCGAAGTTCTGGATTGCAAGTTAGGACCATTTAAACATTTGTTGGGGGTCGAATTTGTGCCCACCTGACTGCATTGGGAATTGGGCCATATGGCATCATTTAGAGCTTGACGGGATATGCATCAATTGAAGTCAAGAAGAGTTGACAACTCGACAATCGGAGCTACAATGATAGAGATACCGCAGTGGGAAGTTTGGCGATGATTGCCAATAGAGCAGTCTCGAATGTTTTTTCCCACATTCACGGCCTTGATTTACGGCCTTGAGGATCTTGGAATGCAATAGGGATCATCAAGTTCGGAGACGGGAAGGAGTGCTTTTGGACAATTTTTACAGCTTGGGAGCAAGGTCTGTGAGCAGTATATGGTGACAGTGTGAAGCAAAGGAAAAAAAAGACCTTTTAGAGGTTTTTTTGAAGGTTTTCATGGAGTGTGGGGAGCAAGCACTACAGTGCTGCCATGTGGTAGTGTAATGTGTCCATAGGTGAAGCCAGAGCCTCAGATTGTGGTGCATAAAGCCAAGGTCATGAGACCATTTGAGAAGTGTGAAGTGACGAGAGAAAGGCCTCTTCCTTGCATGGCTATGACAAAGCCTTGGGCGGCACTGTTTGCTCTGTGCGCAATGGTGCAGGCGGACCTAGTAGCGGTGGTTTTGGATGGGATGGGAGACGACCGCGTGGAACTGGGTGGTGGTCAGAGCAATGGATGATGTGGCAAGCTTGTCGGCCGCGGTTCCTACGCCCACTCCTTTTGAAAGAAAAGTGCAAACCTGGAGCCCCACCAGCGAGGTCGCTAGTGCTTCGGGCCATGGGGTAAGGGAGGCATCACATGAAGAGGTGTGTGTGTGTGTGTGTGTGTGTGTGTGTGTGTGTGTGTGTGTGTGTGTGAGAGAGAGAGAGAGAGAGAGAGAGAGAGAGAGAGAGAGAGAGAGAGAGAGTGGGACGCAAGTCTAACCTCATCATCCTATCTTATTGCAGTATTAGCGAGAACCACGATTAAATTGCCAAACCATGGGATGAAGCTAACTCGACTAGTGCATAGAGGCTATAAGAGGTTGTCAATCTCTCGGAAAACAGCTAACAACTTGCATCTAAGTCAAGCTACACTTAAGTGACTGAAATTGTGAGGTCCCCACCCCACCGTATCCAACGGCGGATCTGATGGTGAACCTGGTGGCCACTAGATCTATAGCGGAAGCAAACAAAGTGGTTCAGGGTTCAACTAGCGGACGATCTCTCATCACAAAGTGAGTCGAGTTCGAGCCTACTAGCAAGGAGATCTAGCTCCACCTCGCAGGAGAAGCATGTCTAATCAATTATCGGTCCTAAAGCCAACCTTCCAAGAGGAGAGAAGTCTTGAGTGCATTTTTCCCCATAGCTTTCAGAGGCACGTACACTTGAGACTTCGCCACTCTTGGGGCAATGAGTAATACTAGAGTCGAATTAAACACTATGGGGACAGAGAGTTCCCAACCAATCAGGACCACCCTTCTCATAGGCATTGGCAACCTGAGCCAAACCCCCACTTTCCACCCCCACACTCACACTTCCTTGTGTGTCCTAATTACTACCACAATGGTTGTTCAACATAAAAATTCCTTGATTAGATTCCGAATCACAATGTTCGTTAAGACAGCCCTTCAATCAGTATTGCAAAGTGGAACCAAGACAAAGTTCTAGTAAAAATTCTACTCAAACTTATTCATTAAAATTCCAATGTTCTGGAGGTACAACATCCCCCCTCCAGCGAGAGTTTACTCCTCCCGTTGTCGCCTAGCTGTCCATACAACTAGGTATGTCCACCGCATAGAAAGCACGACATGGACATTCCCATCGCATAGAAAGCAAGACGTGGGTTCCCACCGCTTAACCAGCAGACATGGGTATCCACCGCTTAACCAGCAGATGTGGATTCAAGAGCCCTTAACCAGGAACTCTGCCCTCTGTGGGGTTCAGGACTAGTTCAACATTGGAAATAGAATGAACATGCTGAGCTAAATTTTCCCTAGCAGACATTCTTTCCTATTGCAAACAGTATATCCATCAACCATTCTTTCCTACTTAACTTTAATATACGATTGAATTCAAATGCCGATAATTCCGTCGGATTTCGCCAACATGTTCAGGGGTATGTTCATTCCTAGCTAAACGTGTGCTGTGTTAATTAAACAAATTGAATAAGATTGTGACCTACCTCTTCCATTTCTTTGTCAATGGCCCGTGAGATGGCCTGTGCTTGCTAATCCATGGGAGCTTTTCCTTTCCCATTCACATTGCTCGTTCCCGCCTCGCGGTCATGGGCACCACCGAAGCGAGTTCTCTTAACCGGGGCCATTTTATACTCACTACTTTAAATGATAAACTTGAAGAAAATAGCTAAAGTCCAAGAGCATCATAACAAACCAAATTGTAGATTAGAATCATTAAAGAATCTTCCTTGTGCAAGAGATTAGATTTTTCCTTCGAGACCTAGCAATTTTATGGGTAATTCTTTACTTGCCCTATGGGAACTGGCTCTAAAGTTAATCACTTGGCTTAGATGATTAAGAAATTCAGAATTTTACTAATTGATTTACAAGAGAGATGAAGTAAGCAAGCTCAATCACTTTCCTAGTGCAATTTGAAGATGCAGAATTACCGCAGGCATGTGTGATAGAAAATTCTCTTCTTATTGGCCTAATGACGATTTAATTTTAGCTTTAATCACATCTTAATGTGAGAGAAGTTTTTGAATCTAATTAATTACATTACTATTGAATGGTAAAAGGGTGAATTTCATCAAATCTACATTATTACCGGCTGATAATTTATTAACTATGCTGCCTAGAGAAAGAAATCTTTCCTAAGCATGTATTAATCATCGATTAAGAATGATGAATGGCTGCATAAATTAGCTAATTGAATGATGATTATGTAATGGAGTATAGCTATGTCAACTTAGAGAGCAGCTATTGGGAATTATAGCTAAAAGTAGGCATAATAGACGAAGAATTGGGGAGAATAATGATGAGAATTAAGAAGAACCGAAATTAAACCATAATTACCGTGATTAGGGGCTGAGAATCCCCTGATTTTTCTGATCCAATGAATCCTCAAGATGGGAATTTTGGCAGCACCTCCCTCCTTGCTTCTCCTTCAAAAACTGTGTGTGTACCGGCAGCACCTCCCCAAGGTGTGTGTAGGTGTGTGTGTGTGTGTACTGGGTGTGTGTGTGTGTGAGCATGTGTGTGTGTGTGTGTGTGTGTGTGTGTGTGTGAGCACACCTTTACATAGGCCTCCTCAAGCTGAAAATCGAACCTGCTTGCTATATGCATCTGGGAGCATGGCAAGTCGAGTTGCCTACCCACCAAGTGTCCAGTTGGCTTGGTTAACTGGCTCTCACACTTAGTTGCAAGCTTGGAAACTCTCCCAAGACTCCCACAAGGACAAAAGGCGCCCCCTAGCTGCTAAAGCTGACCTGGAGTGGCCTGGAACCTGCTCCCACACAGCCTCGAGCCCCCGGTGCCTCCCCGGACAATTTTGGGAAGAATTGATTTTAGGCTAAAACGGGTCATACGAGTTGGAATTTGATGCCGAAAATTGCTATACCAAGCCCTAACTAAGGCGTACTAGCCCGAGTACCTGCCATATTTAGCAGTCCCCGGGGTCCTAAAATGCATTTTTTCAAATTTGGGGTACGGTTGCAGTTTTTCGAGACGGTCAAAACTGGACGGGTCGCGTGACCAAAAACTTACTATTCTTGGAAATTTTTCACAAAAATTATTTCAATTCAGTTTTTGAAGCTTTAAAACATTCTAAACATCATGGCACTCACAGAATTCGGAAAATTGCTAAAAATAGTAACTTTTTTCAATATGTTCATTCCATGGTACAAGGGTGATCTTTTTGGTTGGGGTCGGAGACCTTACATCCTCCCCAACATGAAAAATTTGAGATGTCCTCATCTCAAGAATACATCTGGATAAACTCTATGCTAACTACTTAGGTACATATATCCTTCATCCTTTGATAATAGAATGGTCTTTAGCTTTATGCGTCTTATTTTGTTGAACTTTGATGAGATCCTGGTGCTTGAATTATTGCTCACTAGGATTAGCAGTTGCAGCATACAAAGCTGCTCTCTCATTATCTTCGTCACCCTTGTACCATGGAATGAACATATTGAAAAAAGAGAGAGCGGTGTGTGTGTGTGTGTGTGTGTGTAGGAAAGAGAGAGAGAGAGAGAGAGAGAGAGAGAGAGAGAGAGAGAGAGAGAGCGGTGTGTGTGTGTGCGTGTGTAGGAGAGAGAGAGAGAGAGAGAGAGAGAGAGAGAGAGAGAGAGAGCGGTGTGTGTGTGTGTGTGTGTACATGTGTGTGTGTGTAGGAAAGAGAGAGAGAGAGAGAGAGAGAGAGAGAGAGAGAGAGAGAGAAATGTGTGTGTGTAGGTAATCAAAGAGAGAGAGAGAGAGAGAGAGAGAGAGAGAGAGAGAGAGAGAGAGAGAGAGAGAATTAATGTATTCTTAGGAAATTAAAATTAAAGAAAAAAAATTAAAGAGAGAAATGAAATGAAATGTTATATTAACGTCTTCGAAAGGCCAAAGTGACCTATGAGACATGAGACAAGAAAGTTACAATGTGATGGATCTGATACAAAGTCAGAGTAAGAAGATGACAAAATAAAATATTATGGAATCCTAAACTGCTGGGTGTGGACTAAACGGCTAAACCAGCTAGCTGGGATAGGTAGATCATAGGAGATCCAACATCTGTCACTGGCGGATCTCATCAATCTCCTCCATGGTCAGTAGTTTGACCGGGCGTTGTGCATGTCGAGCCAAAGTGACCTAGCTAGATCCTCTGATGCAGCCTCTGTCGATGTTGTGTAGTCCTCCGCAGTCGTGGGCGTCTAGATCTCCCTAGCTCAGTCGCTCATTCGATCAGTAGAGAGAGAGAGAGAGAGAGAGAGAGAGAGAGAGAGAGAGAGAGAGAGAGAGAGAGAGATAGAGAAAGAGAGTTATGTATATATATATATATATATATATATATATATAGAGAGAGAGAGAGAGAGAGAGAGAGAGAGAGGAAAGTGGAGAGCGAGACAGAGAGAGAGATAGGAAAATAGGGAAATAGAGAGAGAAAGAGAGATAGCGAGAGCGAGATCGAGAGAGAAAGAACGATAGATAGGGTACGTAGACAGAGAAGAAACTATGGAACTAAAAGAGTCAAAGGGGTTTTGCCTGCTACATGCATTTCCATGTACACTTGGGAGTGCACGTATGTGTCTTTCCATATAGGATTTGACCAATAAAGACGAGATTTTGACCCGGTGGTCCTGATCTCCGTACACCTCTGGACCGAGGTGTACGGAGATTGGGCAAGGGTAGAGAATGCGAGGTAGTTTACATTGTGAGGAGTGTATATATATATATATATATATATATATATATATATATATATATATATATATATATAAAAACAACATTCATAATCATTGTAGATGGCAACGTCATCAACTAACATGGAGGAAAAGATTGCATGCTTGTGCACGCTCTGCAAGTATCAAATCCTGCGCAAGCGTAGGATATGTAATGAGCATGTGCACAAGTACGGAGAGTTTGCTAGAGAAACCGTACAGAATCTGCGATACGACTCCTATGGAATGGACATTGAATTCTGCGACATAGCACCTACATCTGAGAGAGAGAGAAAAAAGATTATGTGTGAAGGTCCGACCAATATAGAGCCACGGATGGAAGCAGAAAAGGGCTTACAGACAGAAGACGACGGCATGGAGGAGATGTTGGATGCCTTCTTCCAAACAAGCGAGGAGAACGCGAACGAAGCAGCACCAGAAGCCATGCGCCTATCTCCTGAAGACATGTTGGGGAAGTTGGCACGTCAACCAATCTATGAAGGCGCCAAAATATCTGTGCTTCGTACTTGTCTGGCGTTTTTGAATCTTCAGTTAGTGTACGGGTGGTCAGATGCAAGCGTCACTGCTTTGTTTAGGTACGTAATTTACAAAAGAGATTTTTGTTGGGTTAAAGGCCCGTGTGCCCGGCTGCCCGTTGTTCAGCCGCCCATGTACAGCCATTCATTTACTCATTCATAATAACTATACTCACAACTACACATTGTAGTGTGAGTACCGCCCCGCCACACACTGCGTCTATCTCCTTCTTCGTGCTGGCTCTCTGTGTGTGTGCTCTCCGATCCCAACAAGTGGTATCAGAGCTTGGTAGTGAGAGCATTGAGAGCTTCATCATCATTGTTGAGTGTGTTGAAACTTGCTGCTGTTTCATTGCCGTTTTTTGGTTTCGCGCACGCGCGCATTTCTAAAGAACAGAAGGTTTTTCTGAGCTTGGCATTGGAAGGTTCAGCACTCCGCGAGTATTTTCAGTAGGCGTCCTGGAGTTTAACCCCCCTTTCGGAGCCATTCGTGCCATCAGAAATCCCATCCGAGCTACAAACTAGGAGCTGCGTTTTTCAGCTCTCTTTGGTAGGTTTCTGCTGCCAGAGCTTCCATAGCCATTACAGGTGCCATTGTTGTAGTGTCTTCCACTTACGTGAGCCCACAGCTCATTTGAGAGTGTGTAGCCTCTTCTTGGAGTGGCCTCATACACACAGATAGAGTGGGAGTTTGGCGACATTGTCTTCTTCGACTACAGGTACATGTACAGGTGCAGGTACAGGTACAGGTACGGGTACAGGTTACAGGTTACAGGGATCTTTGGATACAGGTTTCTTCTGTGGTTACAAAACATGTATTTTGACTGTGGGACAGCCATGCATATGGTTGTGGTTTGAGTGGGAGCTTCTACTCTTCTGGGCAGTCTGTTTATGCGTGTTCTTGAGCTACAGGTTGACATCATCTATGTATGTTGATGGATGTGGATATGGCAGTTTGACAGACACTCTTTATGCATGATATTGTGGAGATTTGGTTCACTTATACATAGAGCGGGTTTGCTCTTGCTTGTAGTGTTGCGGTTTGAGTACGGACAGGTACTCGGTTGACAGTAGAGATTGGACTTCGTTGAGCTTGTGCATTGGTTATATGCTCACTTGGATCCATTTATGCTCACGGATTTGTGTAAGCTTGGTCAGCTTATGTCTCTATTGTGGTTATTCAGACATGGAGTATGTTTATGCCTCTATGACAGCTCATTGTTGATGCATTTTGTGGCACGGTTTGCCTAGGCCGGTTGAGTTACAGGTGTCATGGGTTTATGCATTTGTTTGTGGATTTCTACGTACGTTTTTTGACCATATTATGGGCTGATTTATACTCTATGCGTTTGCTCTTTGATCGAGCAGCAGGTGTTGTCAGATTTGCAACACTACTTTGTTGTGACAGTTTGTTGGTTGGTTACAGGTTTCTCATTGTTGCATTCTTGTTGTAATGGGCACTAAAGAGGACACAATTTTCAATATTGAGAAATTGGATGGTGCTAATTTCTCATATTGGAAAGATCAGATTTGGGATGTCTTGGTGCAGAAGAAACAGATTCGACCTCTAAAGTTGCAGGGAGTTAAGCCAGAGAACATGGAGAGGGATGATTGGGAGGAGTTGGATGAGATGTGCAGGTCTACCATTAGGCTTTCCCTTTCAAAGTCTGTTTATTACAATGTGAAAGATGCACAGGGTGGAGCTTATGAGCTATGGCAGCGGATTTGCGATATGTATGATAAGCATTCGGCTGCTTCTATGGTGTATTGGATTAAAAAGCTTATTGATTTGCGAATGGAGGAAGGTGCTTCCATGAATGCGCATTTGAATGAGTTCAATACAATTTTCAGCCAACTTGCTACGCAAGAAATTACGTTTGAGGAAAATGTAAAAGCTATGTTTTTACTTGTTACGTTGCCTGAGTCATGGGACACATTTAGGACAGCCATAAGTAACTCGGTTCCTGCGAATGAGTTGACAAGTACTAATGTGGAGTCTAGTCTTCTCACGGAAGAGATTAATCGAAAGAATAATGCAGGTAGTAAGTCTTCTAGTGCAATGGTTGTCAGAGGCAGGACTATGGACAAGTATAAGTCCAACAGGGGTAAATCTAGAAGCAAGTCCCGTGCAGGCACAAGTAAAAAGGATGTGGAATGTTTTCATTGTGGTAGAAAAGGCCATTTCGAAAAGGATTGTTACAAGTGGAAAAGGGAAAATGGAGATGGTAAGAAGAAAGACCATGATGCTAAGGACAAGCCTAAATCCAATGTCAAGATTGAGGAGTTAAATGCAACACAGGGAGAGTGTAGCTCTCAAGATGACCATGTATGTGCTCCGACTAGTGCTACTAGTGAAGAGCTTGGTGATGTGTTGCTTGCATCCTATTTTGATGACGCTTTTCTTCTCACTCATGAGCGTAGTATGCCTATGGATTGGGTCATTGACAGTGGTGCTTCTTTTCACGTTACGCCTCATAGGTCGTGGTTTCATGACTACGATGCTTCGAGCACAGGTACTGTCAGGATTGCCGATGGGCATTCTATGCAGATTCATGGCATTGGGGATATTCATTTGGCTATCCCAAACTCTACTACGTTTGTCTTGCAGCGTGTGCGTCATGTGCCGGCTCTTGCAAAAAGCTTGATTAGTGTGGGTCAGTTGGATTCACTTGGTTTCAATGTATCTTTTGGTGATGGAGGTTGGAAGATCACTAAGGGCATCCTTGTTTTGGTTAAAGGTGCTAAGAGGAATACGTTGTATTCCCTTTGTGTAGCTAGTGTGGCTGATCACATTGTGGGGATCACTGAGCAACCTCCTGCTTCTTTATGGCATCAGTGTTTGGGGCATATGTCACTAAAAGGTTTGAAGTTGTTGGCACGTGCGGATTACATTCCCGTTTCAGATTTTGGTGGTTTTGAGTTTTGTGAGCATTGCGTTTATGGTCGACATGCTCGGTCTTCTCATAAGAAAAGTGTTCCACACAGATCTTTGGAAAAGCTAGCTTTGGTGCATAGTGATGTATGTGGGCCGATGCCCAATGCTTCTCTTGGAGGTGCTATGTACTTTGTTACGTTCATTGATGATGCTAGCAGGAAGGTATGGGCATACCCCATTCGTAAGAAGGATATGGTGTTTGATATATTTAAGCAATGGTTGGCTCTTGTTGAAAACCAATCAGGTTGTAAGTTGAAGTGCTTACGTACGGACAATGGGGGTGAATTTATGTCTCATGCTTTCACAACATTATGTGTTGAGAAGGGTATACGGCACGAGCTTAGTGCTCCCTATACACCTCCTCAAAATGGTGTGGCAGAGCGCATGAACAGGACTATACAGGAAAAAGTCCGTAGTATGCTTTCTATGGCTGGTTTGTCAAATGGATTTTGGGCTGAAGCTGTTGCCACTTCTGTGCATTTGATAAATCGTTCACCTAGTGTTCCTTTGGGCTTCAAAGTGCCTGAAGAGGTATGGACAGGTTTGCCACCTTCGTATGGTCACCTTCGTGTTTTTGGCTGTGAAGCTTATGTACATGTACCTAAGGCCAAACGCAGCAAATTGGATCCAAAGAGAAAGAGATGTATCTTCTTGGGTTATGGTAGCGCTGGTGAGATGGGTTATCGATTGTGGGATCCTATTGACAGGAAGATTGTGCGCAGCCATGATGTTGTTTTTCATGAGGACTCTATGTATAGAGCATCACCGCGAACGGTTGAGGTTCGGCGTGTGATATTTGAGGAGGATGGTCATCGGTATGATGGTCCCATGGCTGCTCATGGGCAGCCCATTGACCCTCAAGTGGGAGATCAGCCCTTGTTGGGAGATCATGTAGATGTGGGACAGCTAGATCAGCCCTTGTTGGGAGATCATGTAGATGTGGGACAGCCAGATGCACCTCCTGCACAGTCTTTGAGGCGTTCAGAGCGGCGTGCAAGACAGCCTCAGCGTTTTGTGCCTTCTATGGATTATGTATTGTTGACTGATTGCGGGGAGCCATCATGTTATGATGAGGCCATGTCTAGTGTTGACAAGCTCAAGTGGGAGCAGGCTATGCAGTCAGAGATGGATTCGTTGATCCAAAATGAAACGTGGGAGCTTAATCCTTTGCCAAAGGGTAAGAAGGCACTACCATGCAAGTGGGTTTACAAGATAAAATTGTGTTCAATGGATGCAAAGCCTAGGTACAAATCAAGGCTTGTGGCTAAAGGATTCAAGCAACAGAAGGGCATTGATTTTGGCGAGATCTTCTCCCCAGTGGTGAAGATGTCTACTTTGCGTATGTTGTTTGCTTTGGTAGCTACAAAAGACATGGAATTGAAGCAAATGGATGTAAAGACAGCTTTCTTACATCCGGACTTGCACGAGGATTTGTACATGGAGCAACCAAGTGGGTTTGTTATTCATGGTTCAAAGAAGATGGTATGCCGGCTTCTTAAGACCTTGTATGGGCTGAAGCAATCATCTCGTGAATGGTATCAAAAGTTTGATGCATTCATGAGTTCATTGGGCTATGTACGCAGTTATGAGGACCCATGCCTCTATACTCGCAAGGCTGCAGATGGTAGTCTTATTGTTTTGGTTTTGTATGTGGATGACATGCTAATCGCAGGGAAGTGTATTTCTGATGTGGATGCCTTGAAACATAGGCTACATGAGACCTTTTCCATGAAGGATCTTGGGGATGCCAGTCATATTTTGGGTATGCGGATCACTCGTGATCGTTCTCGCAAGATGCTCTTTCTTAGTCAGAAAGAGTACATTGACAGGGTGCTTGAGCGTTTTCATATGGAAGTGGGGAAGGCCATTAGTACCCCGTTGCCTCCATATGTAAAACTCAGCCATGATGACTGCCCTCAGACAGATTTGGAGACTACAAAGATGTCTCAGATTCCCTATGCGTCAGCTGTTGGTTCCTTGATGTATGCCATGGTGGCTACGCGTCCAGATCTTGCTCATGCAGTTGGTGTGGTTAGCAGGTACATGTCTAACCCGGGCAAGCGTCATTGGGATGCAGTGAGAGGTATTCTCAGATACTTGAGAGGGACTTCAGAGTTGTCCCTATGTTATGGTGAGAAGGATATGTCTGTTTGCGGATATACAGATTCAGACTATGCAGGGTCAGTGGACTCGAGGAAGTCTACTAGCGGCTATGTGTTCACAGTTGCAGGTGGACCGGTTTCGTGGGCATCACGTTTACAGCCATGCGTTGCTTTGAGCACTACAGAGGCTGAATATATGGCTGCTACTGAGGCTGCCAAGGAGGCCGTATGGCTCTCACGACTAGTGGGAGATCTTGGTATGGCTGGTGATGCTCCGATTCTACATTGTGATAGCCAGAGTGCCATAGCGTTGGCACGGAATCCTGTCTTCCATGCGAAGACAAAGCACATTGAGGTGAGGTATCACTTCATACGAGAGGTGCTAGAGGACAAGCGCATAGAGCTTGTCAAGGTACACACTGACGATAACCCTGCTGATCTACTCACGAAGTCGTTAGCCTCACAGCGGTTTGCACACTGCAGATCGCTGATGGGTATGGCTTGACTTCTTTTGCTGTACTTTGGCCACTTTAAAGGCACACTGCCTTTAAGTGGGAGATTGTTGGGTTAAAGGCCCGTGTGCCCGGCTGCCCGTTGTTCAGCCGCCCATGTACAGCCATTCATTTACTCATTCATAATAACTATACTCACAACTACACATTGTAGTGTGAGTACCGCCCCGCCACACACTGCGTCTATCTCCTTCTTCGTGCTGGCTCTCTGTGTGTGTGCTCTCCGATCCCAACAATTTTCCGATTGCAACGGTGATGTGCTCGGAGAGCTTTTTAATTTAATGTGGCTTAAACAGGTTATTGCGAGAGCAACTTCTCCCGGCTGGCAATGAAATGCCCGCCTCCAGGCCAGACGCAAAGCAACTTCTGACCTCAGTTGGCTTGGACTACAACAAGATTCATGCATGTCCAAATGATTGCATTCTTTTTCACAATGAATTTGCAGATTGTCTATCGTATCCTAAGTGCGGAGCAATGCGCTACAAACAAGATGCAGTTGGCGAGATAATGCCAGCTAAAGTGTTGCGGCATTTCCCTATTATTCCTAGGATAAAAAGCATGTTTCGTTGTGGTTCCATTGCAAAGTTGATGTCGTGGAATTCTACGAATAGATCCATTGACGCAACATTTAGGGTGCCCGCTGATTCAAAGGCTTGGAGGCACATTGAAGATACCTGGCCACATTTTAAGAGTGAACCACGCAATTTGCGTTTGGGCATGGCAATGGATGGAGTCAATCCATTTGGCTTGAGAAGCTCGTCATGGAGCACTTGGCCTGTGTGCCTTATCAATTACAACCTCTCGTCGTGGCTTTCCATCAAGAAGGGTCATTTGATATTAAGCTTGATTGTACCTGGTAAGTTCAAGGCAAAAAACATGGATGTTTATCTAGCTCCACTAGTTGACGAGCTCCAGGAGTTATGGCATGGGATCGACATAGCAAATGCGGTTGAACCAGTAGGACAACAGCATGAAAGGATCCATGGACTTCTTATGTGGACTATGCATGATTGGCCAGGATACGGAGAAGCTTCTGGTAATGGTTATTGATTTACAAAATTCTCCCTATTTGCAAGCCCTTTGCCTTGGTCTGATTCATGCTTTAATATATGCAGGGCTAACAACTTCGGGATACAATGCATTTCCAATTTGCGGGCATTCTACAAAGATTTGGACAGATGCGAGCGACACATTTTCTCTCCCCGAACATTGCGAGCAAGTGGTCTTTGTACCGGACCCTCGAGAGCGACAATGGTGGTTTGTGGTTCAGGTTGCTCCAAGAAATAAACAAGTATTTGAAGGGCAAGATCTCCTGGAGCAAAGTCAGTCAGACGACGTCCATACTACTGTGACATTAGATGAGATGGACGAAGGTATGGCAGAGGAAGCTGACAGATATACGAGGGATGACGTAGACGAGCCAGAATTGACACTTGTAGATGAAGATGCAATGGATGAAGACAATCTGCCAGAACGAGTTGGGGCAGAGTTATGTTTGCAATTAGAGATAGACGATGATACGGTGCAAGATCTTATCGATGATGCCTCACTCGTCGAGGCCTAGGCCTGTAAGTGTTTGTGTGAATACGTTGATTTAAAATTAAGCTTAAAGTTAATTTAAACAATTGTGCTCTGACGCTTTATTTTACTTTCTTTGTGTAGGACTTTAGTATGGCAGACCAAATTCCAGATCCCGCTTCCATGAGTGCAGATGCATTCATGGGCTTCATTACACGGATGACGCCTGATCAGATGGCAGAGGCTTCTCAGTACTGGGTAGCCAGAGGCACGGGTACTACTCCTCCGAGCTTCACACCAGAGGGTCCGACGCCTAGGGGGGGGACGCCTACGGGGGGGAGGGTGCCTATGGGTACGACGCCTGCTTCTCCCATCACGGCCGCTTTGACACCTAGGGGTGGGACAAAGGCGGGTACGTCCTCATCTCTGCAGCACAGGCGCACTCGCCGATCTCGGCGATCGTCAAGTGGAGGTGGTGGTTGCTGTGGAGGAGGGTCCACAGATGCTTCGACCCCTCCTCGCTCACGACCCCCGTCCTACCCAGGCACACCTCTCGACACACCTCTTGGCACACCTCGGACACCTTGGGGGGCACACGATCCTAGTGCCTCCAAGCTCTATATTGTACAAGCAGATGGTTCTGTTGACATGGATAGAGTCGGGACTGAGATGCGACAGCGGATTCGCCAGCTCGCGGAGTTGGAGTTTTCGACCAGCCTTCTGACTTCTTGGGGTGATCAGGATGGAGACAGAGTCAATTACATAGTGGAGACCATCCTGAGAGAGTACCAGCCTGCTCCGGGTTCTTCCGTTGTTCCGAGGAGGTGGATCAAGGGTGTTGCACGGGACACCGTGAAACATCGACGAGATGCAGCTCGGAAGGCTTTCAGGACCGGCTCGCCGAAGTCTTCTGGCATCCCACACGAGACGTGGCTGCAGATCAGGGAGGATGAGCGGACAGCGGACACGCGGTTTAGACAGCAGCGTGAGGCCGCACAGGTACGACAGATGACCAGGGGGACATCTCATCTTGGCAGCGGAGGCTTCGACACCTTTCGCTATGAGTTTGTGAGTTTCTAATCCAATCTTAACTATGGTGTTTTTTAAAACGCAATGAATCATGTATTCTTATTAATTTGATTTTTGTATAAACGCAGAATCTTGCGATGCATCGAGCTCCGACACGCCAGGAGGAGTGAGATGGATATCGCAGAGGTATCTATGAAGTGCTGAATGATCTTGAAGTTTCAAGAGAGCCTGTAGACTGGGAGGCCTTACACTGTCGCTGATCGCTTGAGGTGAGACGTTAATATGTGTGAGTTGATTTAATTAAGTAAGTATATGTGAAGTAATATCAATACTAATGTTGTGAGTTGTCCTATGTGCAGGTTGCGACGCCTAGTCATTAGTGGACCGGATTTCATATATATGCTTTGTGAGACATAGACACGCTTCTGTGTCTCTTTTTTGTACAGACAGTTATTGTTCAGACAGTTATTGTTTCCCTTATGGTTATGATTATTGTCATTGTCATTGTATAGACATGGTTATTTCTCCTATTCTTGTATAGACATAGTTATGGTTCAGGTTTTGTTAATGGTTATGTTTAACTTTCTCGTTATGCTTATGGTTATTGTTAATTTTGTTTATGGTTATGTTTATCTGCATTATGGTTATGCTTTTAAGTTATGGTTATGGTTCGTTATGGTTATGCTTTTCAGTTGGTACGGTACTTGTCTTTCATTGGCCTTAAATCTCATGTGAGATCCTACATGGATAGCATGTAGGAGGCGTATACATTATATGGTTTTTTTTGAAAAGTTTATGTAAAAACAAAGGGAACTCTACCGAAATTTCTGCGCGCGGGAGCATGGTTGATTTTGGTGCTGCTCGCTTTCTTGGGCAGAGGGTAGGAAGTCTGGCTGTGGCTGTGTGCATCTTTTAACTGGGCACAGGCCAGGCTACCTGCCCTCTGCCCAAGAATTTTTTTTTCTATTATGGTCGTCACTATCTGCGTTGCTATGCGCGTCGTTATCTGCGTCTATATCTGCATCTATATCTGCGTCGCAAAAAGCGACAGGTTCACAGGGACGCGGATATCGACGCACATAGCGACGCAGTGAGTCGATGACACCTTTTTTTGTTGTAGTGAATAGTAAATTTTTTCAATATGTTCATTCCATGGTACAAGGGTGATCTTTTTGGTCGGGGTCGAAGACCTTACAGAAATCACCAAAAGCCAATCACTCATCGGCAAACAAATCACATTCATTACAGCATCAAATGACATCCAAACGTAATGAAACTTCTAGGACATGTTTATAAGACCTAAGTGCACATGCTTATAGTCTCAAACCCCACTTTAGGTCAAGTTCCAAAAATCGTGATTATTAACAGCAGTGGATATTTGACCTAGTCGTTTTTGACCCAAAATGCATCTAAATGCTTAGCAATGATGCCCCAATACCCCGCCTATGCTTAGTTTTTGATTTAAAAGTGTAAATCCTAGTTATGATGCCGTGGGTCGGCGATGCCAAAAGCTACAAAATACCATGATGTGTTTACATCAATGCATAGAGCTCTTACCTGCGATTGCAATGCAACAAACACAATCACAATGTGACAACCGGAGAGGGAGTAGGAAGCATGAGAGGGAGAGAAGTGAGTGCCGTTAGCTCACGCTCTGTATTTCTTATCCAAAAACTTATAAAAAACTTACAAAAATTGGCTTTGATACCTTAGCTATGGTTTTTGGGTGGTCAAAACTAATAATCTGGAGTTCTATCAAAGCTGGGTAATGACTGGCTGATACAATCTGGAAGCTTGTAGCCTCGGCTCATTAATTACAGAGTTTATCTGAGAAAATAGCAGTTACAATAGTCCCGATTTATCAAAATAATAAATGTTTTACAAAGAGAACTCCAAAAAACGGTGTCCGTGTTAGCTTGCTGCTAACATTCCCCCTCCTCGCCTGTGTTGTCCCTTGATACAGATTTATGGGCTGAAATAGTCTTTGGGTTGCGGCGGCTGGCGAGGCGGTCTTTAAGCGCATCGAGTGCCTTCTGGTATCTGATTCTTCTTTCTTTGTCGGGCACTTGTAGAAATTGCATTGTCACTTTACTTTTGAGCTCCACCACTGAATAGCCTACAAACCTGGATATTAGGTTGCTGATCACCGGCGCAAATATCTTCGTTCGCCAGGTGAAGAATCTAGTGTAGAAAGCTTCTTCAAAGGCCAGCATATTATTTGATGGGAAGAACATACATCTGGCATAGAAGCCGTAAAGGACTTCTTCTGAAGGTTGACTACTCAAATCGTAGCATAAGCCTTTGTTACCTCCTAAAAAAGATAGCCATGGGGCTCCTACTTGCTCAGTCTCATTAAAAGCTTGAATGCATGTGAGCAGCATTCTGCAGATCTTATATAACATGGCACAGGAGAGATCTGGTAGACTCTTGAAGAAATACATGGCGCCCGTTAGGGTTTACACCATGTATTCCTCTGTCGCTTGTCCTCTCTCTACAGCAGCTGGCAGTCTAGGGAAGTTAAGCCAAGTTGGCCTCTTCTTTGTCAATTCTTCATGCTCTTGCCATGTCCTTACTCTAGGTATAGGACAGAAGGTTGGATCTCTTTGAAGGGATGCAGGTGCTCTTGTGAACAGAATCAGGTATCCCGGATTCTTGTTCAACCAGCTTAACCTCCACTTTGGGTGGTCTTTATGTGCGCCATCTTCTTGCATATCTTTGTACAACCTCTCTTTCACCTGTAGTAATTCCACTTTGATGAGAGGGAATGGTAGGGATTGTTGATGCCATTGCGCATTGATCTGATTGGGAGTGAGTTGAGTGACGTTGGAGAGGGGGAATGGGGAACACACCTGACACACACGCAATTGCCCCTATATAGCTCAGGGTATTCACAGCACCCCTGTCCTCTCGAAAACATATTATCCCAATTTGGAGGCCCCCCTGGCCTAAAAAACCACTTTAAGCATACATTCCCGCTGCCACTCTCATGCCCAGGGTCTTCATACTTGCTTTCACCCTTTGCCATGCGCATGCCACCATACACATCATTGCATTGTACACTTCCTAGCACAGACCAACTTTGGTTGCACCATCATTGCCCACCCCCTTGTTGAACATTTATGTTCACCCACATACATGTTTATCGCACCTAAAAAAACTGCAACATCAAACTGGCAACGTCGGAAAGCATTCCAAAAGCACAACCATATGTACAAAATCTATCTTCTTTCACCCGCCACACTTGTTCAAGCGAGTTGCCCAGCCCCCTACATTATAGCATGGTTACCACCTGGGTCAAACACCTGACATTGATCCCGTCCACTCACTTGCAACATGCTCACATAGTGCCACACCAAGGTATCTAGCCAACAATCCATATAAGCTGTTCTCGCCATGGTTCCATCGGTCCAAGCATCCATAGGTATACTGTCCACTTCCAGAGAAACACCACCAAAAGCATCACCACTTCCATCAGACATACCGTCATTGACACGAAACATACCATGCCCTCCCTCCCAACCATATAACGCAAGATCCTCCTCAAGCAAATCTTATACCTGCTCAACAGCCCACTGCATAGCTGCATTTATCAGCATCCCCTTCAACCACCATACGCAAATTTCCTTTGACAGCTCGAACAAGTCCACACCCTTGGACTTTTCTTCATGTTCAAGAGGACCACTCTGCTTAGCGGGTAACTTTTTCAACATTGGCACCTTGGTCACCATTGCTTCCATACTCACCTCCATACCTGCCTCTGTCGGCACCACCATAGCGGTATACTTTTGCTCTCCCAAAGAAACCTCCATCTGCAGAGGGACATACCCTCGTATCACCTGCATTCTGGTCAAAGCTTTCCCAGCCATCACCTGTGTCTCTTCATCCATCTCACCCACTGGGTCATCAAACCCCCAATCAACCTCATCTTCAATGCTTCCTGGTTAAAAGAACCTGCATCCAAGGCACTACCTGTGAAATCCATATTCGATTGCAGCTCCTCTTCCCTTCGACAAGTATCCGATGCCTTGCCCTTGGCATCTTCTTCAACCTGTTCTTCTTTCTTAGCCACAACAACACTCTCTTTCTTGGGAAAACCTTGTATCTGTCGTACAATCAAAGCACCTTCCAGAACTACCTTGATGAGCATCGTCATTAGCATGGTGCCGCATAGCACCCTCACCTGCATGTCGTCGCTCTCAAACTCCAACACTCTTCTTTGCTCTTCATTCATAGTGGCAACCACCACATCTTCATGCATATAACAGGGTAACATTACCTTTACCAGCACCGACTCTTCGAATTCAGTCTCCCAGCTTGTATCTCTATCCTCCTCACTTGTTTGCCAGAAGCTTGAGCTTGTAGCCTCATCATCTTCACCATAGGCCGATTCAGTATCAACATCATCATCCTCAAGTTGCTCCACAAAAGTTGGACCAATATGATCCTGCCCACTTTCATCATCCAACCCCAAGCTCTCGGCACCTACCATTTGGCCACGATCTGTTACCCTTTCATACAAGCACTCCACGAGAACAGGCTCCACCTCTTCAAGTTGCACTGGACACTTGGCATCTGCTAACTCCTCGACACACAAGCTCTCTTTAACAAAAGGCTCATCTTTGCTGACAAGCTCCTCCACAATTGGCATAGACGCTTCACCAACAGGTAATTCCCAAGGAACGTAGTCAATCATAGGTCTTACCCTAACAAGCTCCACACTTCGCATCACTGGCACCATCCTCGATGAGCCCATAGAACAAATTGCTGCTTCAACATGCCCACAATCTGCAGGCTTTAACAAGCCTAACTCCAACTTTCTTTTCATTTTCCTGCTCTTCATCCTAGCAACTCTGATTGCCTCGGAATAAGTCTTTGGCTCTTCATCATCCACCTTATCTCGAACTCGAGGACACAGGCAAGCTAGGAATTTCTCCAGCTTGAAACCATCCGCATTGACCACTTGGGTGGCAGCAACTAGATCACTCCAACAAGCTTCGAACTTATGAACAAAAGCATCAAAATTTCCACTTACTTCTTGTCGCAGCCCTTTAATCTTTGCATCCGCTTCAACAGCCGACACCACCTTGCGAAACTTGCAGAGAAACCGCTCTCGAAAACCAACCCAATCCTGCTTATCTGCAGCTTCTAAACCATCGAACCAGGCCTTTTCTTTACCTCGCAGCACCAACGGAACTGTCTCCAACTTTTCTTCATCACTCCACATTTGCAATGAGAGCATAAATAACTCGAAATCTTCCAACCACTCATCCGCATCTTCATCACCATTGAAAATTGGACCAACACTCTGCAAAATTTTTGCTTACAAACGTATCACCAGGGAGCAATCAGTGTGCTCCTCAGTGGGGGCACCAGAAGATGGAGAGGGGAAATGGGGAACACACCCGACACACACGCAATTGCCCCTATATAGCTTAGGGTATTCACAACACCCCTGTCCTCTCGAAAACACCTTCAAAAAGACCAACTCACAGTAGCAGGGCCTCGCCTGCACTTCACCCAACGCACCGACGACCTGCACAATTGCTAAGCAGCGATCACACCGATCTTGCTCGCTTCCACCTCTTCCACATCTCGACACCTCTCTCTCTTTCTCTCTCACACACACAGGGGGCCCGGGGGGGTGCACACGCTCACACACACCGGCACCACACAACCTGGAGACGAGCAAAGAAGAAAGGGGGAAGGGGGGAGAGACAATGCTAAAATCAACAATGACAGCTTCTTTACACACCATGTACAAAATTCATATGGCCTGCTCTAGGTCGCACCATGGCCATCACCAATCCATACTGAGGGGCATACACATCCCTCGCCACTTGAATTTGTCGGCACACACCTCGACAAAAAACTTCATTGTTGGCTTTGCTTCGATAGAAGCCGCTTCCTCTTGGTAGCCCTTGCTGGCTTATTCTCTGCAGAGCTCTCGCTCTCCGAAGGCTCTTCACGAAAAATGCATCTTGGCTTCGACCGCCGAGCGGGAGCGAATGGAGATCTCCTTTTTCCTTCAACTCCGCTTCTTTGCCCTTTCTTTTTCCAAGCCCCAAAGGAACACAAAACCCCCCTGCTCGAAAAACGTCACCCTTCCTTTTTCTTTTTTCTTTCCTCCTTGTTTTTTAAAGGCAAAGAAAAAATCTTCCCCTTTGGTAGTAGCGCCCGGCGCCATTGTGCCTTGGGGTTTTCCTTTTTTTACTCAAACTCAAGCTTTCCTTTTTTTAACTTAGCCTTGAACTTATTTTTTTCCTTCAAGCTCACTTGAGTCCAGCCACCCTTTTCTTTTACTTTACAATTCACAACCAAAGGCTTTTTAGCCCTCATTTCCCATGCAATGGGTGCTCCATGAGTTCGAGTTCAGCGAGCCCCCTTCTCCCCAGCCACACCAAGGCCAGCTCCAAACCTTGAAAACTTTTTTGCTTTCAATCAATTCACACCCTCGAACATCAAGCCACCAAACTGGACAAAAGAATTGATTCGCCTCCGTTTCGATTGTCCGTCAATCTAAATTGGGCGTACCATGATGCGTTCGACTCTGATCGACGAGCCATAGATTTTGGCTGACTCCCCACAATGTATGCTACCTTGCTAAACTTGGTCGAGGCAAGAAAAACACCTGGCCACATGCCTTTTGATGCGGACAACCTTGCGCACACCCGACCCCCGACAAATATTGCATAGGCCATAACTTGCTCGTCTGAGCTCCGAATGGCAAACCGAAAAGACTAGCATGCTCCACAGCTTGAGCTTTACATGCGTATCCAATGATCCCAGTTATGGCCGCCTGTCCGTATCTACCCTGTTCGTTGAGATCTGCAAAGCCTTCTAACTTCGGACTGGCATATCTTTCACACCGTGGCCCCGTTTGACGAGCCGTCTGGACGGGCTCCTAGAGCATCTTGAGCAATTCATTCTAGGGCCTACCCCCACACTTTGAACACCTTGACCTTCCATCTCAATTATCCCAATTTGGAGGCCCCCCTGGCCTAAAAAACCACTTTAAGCATACATTTCCGCTGCCACTCTCGTGCCGAGGGTCTTCATACTTGCTTTAGCCCTTTGCCATGCGCATGCCAACATACATATCATTGCATTGTACACTTCCTAGCACAGACCAACTTTGGTTGCACCAACGTTGACAAAGTGTAAAAGTCTCAACTCCCAATCCATTGCGGCTTTCCACTGCTCATCCACCTCTGAGTGATCTTCTCCTTCAATGCGTCTTCTTCATCTTTTGACAGCTGGACCATTGGCACTGTGTCTGTATCTGTGATGTTGATCTGAAAATCCTCATTACCACTCAGCTCTGTTGTGGACTGTGTCTCAAATTCAGTAAACGAGGCTGAGGGTATGTCTATCTGTGGCGGCTCTGAAGTGCCTGTCTCTTCCTGTGTGTCTGGTTTTCCATCTCTGAGGATTTGGTTAACTCCCTTGAGTTCTGCTATTTCCGTTAGGAGCTCCTCTTCTCGTTGAACCCTCATCAATGCCAGGTCCCTGCGCTGTGATTGTTCTAGATTTAATTCCAATTCAAGATCTTTGTTCTTCTTTTCCAGTGCCTTGTACACTTAGTCACTTCCTTTGATCGAGGCCACGAATGGATTTTCTCTTATTTGCCGCAATATCATTGATCCGCTGTTCAGAGTACTGCAGAGAAGCATTGGCAACATCTAATTGCACCTGAATTTTTTGAGTTGACAGAGATGTCATAAGAAATTCATTTGTAACTTCTGTCAGCTACTCGTCTTTGCTTTGTAGCCATCGGATAGTCTGGTGAGTAGATCACCTACCTCCTCCATTTCTTTTTGCTACCTATCTCTAGCTAACTGATGTTGTTCAGCTTTTGCCTTCATCTCTTACACTTGCCTTTGAAGATCGGTGATGACAGTCATCCTGTCTTCTAACTCTCCTTAGAGAGCGTCGATCACCATCTCAAGTTCTTTGGCCTTCGCGCTACGGTTTAGTGCTGCTGAACGGAGTCTCTCCGTCATTTCCTGCATCTGTCGTGCATATTCATTGACTTGTATTATTACCTCGTTGTTTGGCTGCCACTCCTAATGTCTTGCCAGATGAGATGTGCCTGCAGCCTCTTGTGTGGCTTCCTGCTGTGTCGTAACTGTTGGTGGTTCTTGTGTGGAGGTAGATGGTCGGTCTTCTTCTTGGTCATCCTGAGGCTTTGATGCCTCGGCAGTTTCTGGCTGAGTGGAAGTAGATGGTGATGGCTCAGACCTTGTTGTCTTCTCTGGTGCCGACCTTTCTTCCTTCTCTGGCTCGGGTTCTTTCTCATGTGCACTGGTAGACTCTTTTTCTTCATCTGTTTCTTTATCAGACTCTTGTGCAGATTCACTTGCTTTTTTCTCTTCAGGATTTTGAGTATCTTTGGCGGCCTTCTCTTGTTCCGACTGGTCAACTGGTCAGCTTCTTGTGCGGATTTGTTTGTTTGGTGGACTCAGAATCTTTCTCTTTCTTAGGTGATGGTGGTGGGCTTGGCATGGAGTGTTCCTGTTGTTTGGTAGGTGGTGAGGTTGGTCAGGGAGATCCATATCCTTGCTATGTTTCTTCTCTAGCCGTCTCCTCGGCTTGTATTTGGTCTTCCGCCTCTTTGGATTTCTTAGTAGCTTCTTCTGCCTTCTTTAGCTTTAGAGCTTCAGCCTCTTGGTACATTCTTTCTAAACGCACTGTCGGATAATCCGTCCCTTTTCTTGTGTGATGCTTCATTCTTGGGCCTTTGAGTTCAGTAGGCACCCATTTTTTTGGGTCCTTCCCTTGTGCTTGTCTACTGCGCTGGTAGGCCTGTTTCTCTCTTTCGAAGCGTGCTTGTTTTTGAGCTGGCTCTCCTTGGTGTGCGGCCACAGCTTTTCTTTTCATTTCTTCTTTTCGAGCTCTCTTTTCTTCGTTGTCAGAGCTCTCCCTGCTGTGCCTTACCGGTGAGCTACCAGCTGACTCTTCATCAGATTTATATGATCTTTTTCCTAACCTTGTATCTCTTGGAGAGGGTTGTGCTGCCAATATCTAGGTGTTTTGATCAGGAGCAGGCGGTAGGTTGTCGATCATGCCGATGGCATGATATGCTATTCTCGTCAATACCTCTGGTGCACCCAAGTAAGTGATTTTTCCTTCTTTCTTAGTGCCCTTCAAACTGGCCAAGACATACTGCGCGTGGTCCACTGGTTGCCTTGTCGTTGACTTGAGAACTTGAGTGAATGTGGTGGCCATGTCGTGATTTGGCATAGTGTATGTTGGTGGCCTTTTTGCCAAGAAATGGAAGTGCTGATGGTACAAGAAGGCTGGCTCTTCCACTTGTTTTTGAATAAGGTCAGTGAATGTAGCCGTGGCTTTCTCTTTGGTAACTATTTCTGTGTTTTTCTTGTCCCTTGCTCGCATGGTCATTACTTCTGTGGGCAGTCTACGTGCCTCTTCCACTATCTCTTTAGTGATCACTACTTCGACCTTGTTCCCTTGGGTGTCGGATATGTGTGCGGTTCCATCTTCTTTGACTGTGGATAGAAGCTCGTAAGCTTTCTGAAAATCCACTCCGCAAGGCTCTTGTTCGTAGAAATCCCTGAGTCCTAGCCTGCGGTTAACTTCTTTGGTTTATGGCTTGGCAGCTACATCATAGACTTCCTTGGGTAGGAGTTGCAACTCCACCTGATGCCCTTCTTCACTTTTGAATCTGCCAGTGAAGACTGTAGTGTGGTGCTCTTCCAGCTGTTCTCTAGAGAGGTATGATGCCTTGGCTACCTTGACTGACTCGGGGTCTAGCTGATAAGCGGGCAGTTCCTGTAGTTTCTCCTTTTGGTTGAGCTTCTTTTTAGCCCTCTCCACTGCTTGCATGGCTCCTGTTCATAGAGCGCAAAGTTAGCAGATTTATCGGAATTTTCTCTGAAATGTCCATTACGCTGAAATGTTGACAATTTGGTCCAATTTGCTTCAAATCAATTTTTGAACAAGAAAAAATGCATAAAAACATGCAAGGAACAAAACTATGTGGTCAAAACAAATATTTGCAACCAAAGTAAATAATCGATAGTTGAGGAAAAATTTCAACTTTTTGCAAACTTGGCCTTATAGGCTTGAGGTATATACCAAATACATGCTCTGAGTGAAATATGGGCTCATTTGGATGCATAGGGTGAAAATGGTACCAAATTTTGGGTTTAGGTCTCTAAATAGTAGATATAAAGGAAATTTGAGATTTTGAGCTCCAAATTGATTCAAAATTGGCTAGTGGGCTTAACAAATCACGTACTTTGGATGTATGATGGCAAAATATCAAAATTTCCCAATTTTGACCAGAAAGTAAATAATCGCGATTATTAACTTTTCTTCCAAAATTGACATTTTTTGGTACAAATTAGTTCTAGGCATTGTATAGACCTTGGGTATAAGATATGAGGTGATTTGGATCAAGGAATGTTATCCATAACCCAAAATTTGGCTTGCAAAGACTTCTTTGCGTTTTTTGACAATTTTCCAAGTAATGGGTGGTCATTTTGGCTTATACTTGATTTTTGGCATGTAATAGGTGTGTACACATGATAGGTGAGGTGAGGTGACAATTTCCAAGCAAAACTGATGCAAAAGTAAATAATCGCGATTATTTACAACAATGACAAAATCTTTGCAAAACCTATAAAGTTTGCCCTAGACATATTCCATACAACTAATACAAGTCCTAAATTGAATTTGATCGGGTTTGGTCATGACGACATTACTTTGTGCTTTGTCGACTCTGAAATCACCGTTTTTTGTGACTACACTTCTTGTTGGGTTGGTCGGTCAACTTTGAGGCTTTGGACTTGTCTGCAACATAGTCGTGAAGCAACCTGTCTAATTCTGGCTCATTAGGAGTCAGTTTGACCCCGTATATCAAGTTTGAAGCTTTGTAACCTTCGAGCCGTTTTCTGCTTTTCGAGGGCTTTGCTTGATGGATTTCACCAAACCAATCATATACATTGTATATGGACCTCATAAGCAAGCTATTTGTGGAGTCAAGTTGAAATTCTGGCATTTGCCAAAAACCTAACTTTTCTACTAGGGACCCCCTTGATCCCTACCGAATGGTCATCTGATGATATAGAAAGGTTTTATTATGTTAGGGCATGCTATGGTTCAAATCCCATCTGATTTGGTCAAACTGGCAGGCCGCTATGGTCAGTTTTAGATCGTAGGTCTTCGTGCACTGCTCGACTTCTAGGGTTTTTTCTAGGGCTTTAGACTAGCTACGGACCGTACAAAATGGATCATTGATGAGTAAAGAACTTACCCCTCATGTCTCGTGTGAGACGGCGCTAAAAATGGTCAACTGTGGGCTCCGAAAAAGTCACGCGAAAGAGGCCGAAATCTCTCTCTACAAAGGCTGCAAGTGGAAATGAGGTGGTTTTAGGCTACCTTGGATATTTGTACCCGGACTTCCCGAACCAAATTTTTCCAGATTCCTCCATTAGTCCTACTAGGCCGTGAAATCTATGTTAGACTCAAAAATTTCCCTGATCGGATTCCTGTAGCTCATTCTGTAAGAATTTTGCAAAAGTAGGCCTGGCCGTCTAATTTAGGCTTCTCGCTTCCATCTTCTGAATTCATTGAAAATTTTTATGCTTGTTCGCCTTGTCTTTCTGATCACCATCGTGTCTTCCGTTTTTCCATCTGAGCTTCCCTGCTATTTATTATTAATTTTTGACCTGTTTATTTAAAAACATCAAAGAAAATAGCAAAATGCTTTAAAAAGTAAAGTAGAAATCCAGTAATTAAGAAAATACCTTGAAAAACACCGCTTTATTGTTTTTTGTTGGATTTTTCTATTTTTAAGCCTCATTATCAATAAAAATGATGAAAAATACCCAAAAAATGACTATTTTTTATGATTTTCTGATAGTATATACACTATTTACACTCATCGAGAAGATATTATCAGTGAATTTTCCCTTGATGATGAATAAGGACATTACTAGGTAATTTTGTAAAAAATCACACGTTAACATCGAACTTTTTCCTCCCTCTTCAAACATTGTTCTTAATTACTTAGTACTTTAGTACTTAGTGTCCTTCGACCCCTCCTAGATGGCGTACTCCGGGACGACTGTGTGCATGGGTTGAACAATTGTGTCTATGCATAGCCGTGGTTGGCTCTACCATGCTATGAAGATCAATGCAATACAAACCAATATGCTGTGCAAGAGATGGGTCTTGAGTAATTAACTCAAGGGTTTCCCATGTCGAGGTTCGTCTTCCAAAGAGCAAGCCTTGTAGCTTGTGTGCTCTCTGTTTGATTGTACCATCAGGATGTTTTAGCACACTGATTACTTGAGCTGTTGGTAGCACTTTTGACTGTTGTCGAGCTTTTTCTCGCCATTGATAGCTTGGTCGGCTTGGTGCTGCATGGTGTGGTGGAGTTTTTTGGGACTTAGCTCGCCATTGCTTGATTGGTTTTATGGTTTGTGGAGAAGATAAGTGCTCCTTTTTCTTCCAAACCATTTCCATGTAAGGTTCCTTGCTCGGGGATGCTTGTCTCTGTGTTGTAACCCTTGGAACCTTCCTTTCTTTTATCGTTGAAGTCTTAGGCACCCAAATCTGAATCGGCTTATCCTTAAGCTATGATTTTGGTACCCAAATCTTTCTCACTCCTTGCATGCTACTTGTAGCATTTGATTGTCGAGGGGATGGAGAAGATTGACTACTTCGTGGTTTGGTCTGCTGATTGCTTCTTTTCCATTCCTCCTTGCTTGGTGCAATTGCAACAATGAGTTTCCCTCCTTTAGGTGATAGCTTAAGCTGATTTGTATCCCATTCTGGTTCTCTCTTTGTATGTACGCATCCAAGGAATTCCAAGAATCATCGTTTCATTCATGTGTTCATCTGGCAAGAAAACAAATTGATGAGGACATGAACATCCATGTACTATCACGTTCAAGTTGACTACTCCCAATGTTGGATTTGGGTTCTTGTTGCATCCTTTGATTGTCGCTATTCGTGCCGTCAATGCTTGACTTGTTGCCTTCTTGTATGTGGAATAACTGACTGCATTTACTCTAGCTCCTGGGTCGACCAAAGCATTGGTGCTATGATTGTTGAGCTGTACTTTGATGTGCAGGTCCATTCCATCTAACCAGTCATCATCTGTTGAAACTGCATATTTAGGTAATTCCCATTGTCGATCATCTATTTCCAAAGTGTTGATGGGAATCGATATCTGTTGATTCTTGAGATCAGCTTTCCACTTGAGTACCCAAAGCCTAGCTTCCTCTTGGGCTTCATCAATAACCTGCTGTCGTTTGATCTTTCTTTGCTTGGCTGCATGCATTCTTTCTAGCAAATCATTGGTTAGTGGCAAATTGTATTTCTTTAAATGATATCCACTAATCCAATTAGCCATTGGTTCACCATCTAGGGTGGATAATTGTACTGCTCCACTTGGAGATACATCTTCAATGATAAACGGTCCGTTTTCGTTTTTCTAAAACTTGGGAATGTGTTGCTTAAGGAAATAGACTAAAACTAAGTCCCCTTTCTTGAAGATCTTTGTGATTAAGTGGGAAACTGTTTTTGTTTCCACTTTTGTGCATAAATATGAGCTACAGCAGTTACCCTTGGCTCGTCTAGCTTTTCCAAATCTTCAAGTCTTTCTGACAATTCATGTACAGTCCACTCAAGATTCTCTGCTACCCTTAATGTTGGCAATAGAAATTCTATTGGCAGTATAGCATCAAGACCATAAACAAGGTTAAAGGGTGTAGTATTTAAAGCTCTTTTGAATGAAACTCGATAAGCCCATAGAGCATTATGGAGATTCATTTCCCAGTCTGTCCTTCCTAAACTAACCACTTTAGTCAGCACCGAGCTAAGAATTTTATTCGTATGCTCAGATTTTTCATTTGTGTTCCCCGATCACTGACAATCTCTATTGGTAGTCCATATCTTGTGAATACATACTTATATAAGAATGCAGCAGTGGTTCTGGCATCATTCTTTTGAGTTGCTTTAGCCTCAGTCCACTTGGTTAAATAGTTCGTAACTACAATGATATATTGAGCTTGGGTTCTATAAGCAGGTGGATGTATTGGTCCAACAAAATCTATACCCCATTTTGCGAAAGCTCTAGCCCCCATCATTGGTCTTAAGGGCATGCTATCTACTCGTATTGGCATTTTTGCTCATTGACAAGCATCACATCTTTGAACATATTCTTTGGCATCTGCAAAAAGTGTTGGCCACCATATGCTGCTGCCATCAAGATTGCTCTTGCGGTGGTCTCACTAGAAAAGTGACCTCCAGCTAATCCAACATGTGCTTGTTCTATAATCGTAATATACTTGTTTTCATTTGCACAAAGACGCAAATGTTGATCTTTACCTCTCCCATACAATTGGTTCCCAATAAGAGCATAGTCTCTTGCTTCAGTTTCAATTGCTCTTTGACGGCGTTTACTCATATCCTCAGTAAATGTTCGGCTCAATAAGTAAGTAGCCATATAATTACTCCACTTAGGAAAATGTGACATTTGAAACAATGTTACATGAGGCTATGGGTGCTTGTTTTTTACATTGAGGGCAATCCTTTACAAAAGATTGAACATCTCTCCTCATAGTCGTCCAAAATACTCCAAGTCTCAAGATCCGTTGCATAGTTTGGTCTTCCGCAAAGTGAAGTCCTACTATGGTAACATGTGCTTGACTTAGGTACTGTGTTCAGGATTAATGCATAAGAGCAATATCCCGTCCCGATTTTTTTTGTATAGCCTACCACCTAGTAATTGATACATATCCAATTGCTCGATTAATTTGATTGTGATAGGAAGTGGTATTTGTGAATCCACTTGAGCTATTGTCATTAATGACACAATGTTTTCCAACCATCTAGGTATCATTTCCACGGAGAACAAATAGGCATCTGGTAGATCATCATCTACCCTTTAGGTGATTCCTCTGAAACAATCCTTGACAAATGATCTGCTCGGTTATGTGTAGTGCCTTTTTTTACAACCACAGTGAAATCAAATTCGAGAAGAATGATGAACCATCTCACTATTCTTCTTGTGCTGCATGGCTTGTTGACCAAATACAACAAAGCTTGGTGGTCCATAAAGCACACAAACTTGTTGGCTAATAGGTAATGTCTATACTTTTTAACGGCATAGATCATTTCTAATCCTTCTCTTTTGGTGGTGGTGTAATTCTTTTCTACCATGTTCAATTTTCGGCGGCTAGTATAAGAAATAGGAAAGTCAAGTTTCCCATCTCCTGGTTGAGCTAGTATACAACCAATAGCAAAATTGGAAGCATCTACATGTACGAGGAATACCTTATCCCAATCTGGTGCTTTCATTATTGGAGCTGAGGTGACAGCTTGCTTAAGCTCCATGAAGGATTCTTCACACGCCTCGGTCTATTCAAAGTGTATAATCAAGCTATACATGGGTTTTGCAATTGTAGCGTACATGTAGATGAACCATCCGTAATATCCACAATGTCCCATGAAGGTTTGTACCCCCTTTACTATTGTTGGTCTAGGAAAATCAGCAATGACATGAATCTTCCCATGAATGTGCACTTTTCAGGATTTAAGCAAATCCTATAAAGTCTACATGTTTCGAATATCTTTTTGAGGTGTTCAAAATGATCAGCCCGGATTGATGAATGTATGCATAGATCATCCATATATACTTCTAGGAATTTCATAAGATATTCTTTGAAAGCATGGCTCATCAACCTTTGAAACATGGCTGGAGCATTAGTTAACCCAAACGGCATAACCCGATAGGCAAATATACCCCATTCTGTTGCAAAAGCAGTTTTATGCTGATCTTTCGGGTCAACTAAAAGTTGATTGTATCCCAAAAAGCCGTCTAAGAAGCTGTAAGCTTATTTTCCTGCAACTCGTTGTAAAACATGCTCAGTTATCAGAAGAGGAAAGTTATCTCTAATGGTAGCTGCATTCACCTTTTTGAAATTAACACACACTCGTAATTTTCCATTCTTCTTGGGTACTACCACAATTGGAGACACCCAATCGATGTGTTCAATTTTGTAAATGAATTTGGCTTCCTTTAGTTTTTCAATCTTTTCTTTTATCTTCCTGGCGAATGTTTCGTTATACGTGTATGGTCTCTGTCTAATTGGTTTTGCATCATATCTCATGGGTATGGTGTGTTGCTAGATTTCAGGATCAACACCCTTGATATCCTTGTAAGACCAAGCCAAGATATATCGGTATTCCTTTAGCAAGCTTAGCAAAAGATTTTCTTCGTCTTTTGTTAGGTCATTTGCAATGTAAACAGGTCTAGGCTCTTCTCGTTGTTCAACCAGGTCTATCATTTTAGCATTTTCAGGTCCTTCATAAGACTCACCCTATTTCCGTAGTTCCCTAACAGGTTGTTCAACTATGATTTTCCGATCTTGGAGTATATACTTTTTGTAATGGGATGGACTTGCATTACATCCTTACCATCCTCTTCCGTGGTTTCCATTTCGGTTGTGTATATCTCCTTTAGAAATTTTTTCAGCTCTTGATATTTCTTTTTCAGCTTGACTTTGGTCATGAGTGGTTTCTTATCTTGTGATTTTTCTTGAGTACCCTTCCTTGTTTTCCTTGATATTTGAGACATTTCCGAGTTTTTGTTTGAAGGATATCTACCAGTGATTTTGTCCTTGACACAATCATAGCATCTATCTGCATCATGAATTGTGTTTTACTGGAGATTGATGGCATAGGTCGTGTTTTCAAAATTCTGGTGTCTCTCTTCCGTCTATACCATTTTTGTCTTCTTGATTTCTATTTTGGAAAGTCAAAAAACTTTTTCTCCCCTCCCTTTAAGAGTAACTTAGCTCTCATATGCTCTTTTTCTAACCCCGTATCTTTTGAGGTAGCTGAGTGTTCATCTAACTCATCAGTTGCATTGTAATAGAGGTCTGAAAAGACTTGTTGAGCTTTCATTAAGTCCTTGGGTTTCTCATCTTTGTTTTCAATGTTGAGGATTGAAATCATTTGTATGGGAATTATGTCGTAGCCATCCTCATTGCAAAATTGAGTAGGCATCAACCATTGTTGCTAAAATTTGAGTCCACTCGAATGGCTCAAATAAATGCTCTGGAAAGGGTTCAGGTACATAGGCTTCATCTGTGCAATCCCTTTCTAGGCTACATTCTTCTCGTCTTAAGATTCCATTTTCTGAAGCTCCATACATCCAAATAGGAGTGTGTTTGTTTAACTAGGATGGGAGTTTAGTTTCAGTCGAAGAGACTGAATCAAACTCTTGGATGGGTGTTTTCAAGACATCTCTATAAGTGTGATCTTCTAGATTGACTCTTGTTATAGATCCCACTTGCTTCAAGTACAGATAATTGTTTTCCCAATCTTCGATAAGCTGTACCTATTGCATGAAAGGTCTTCCCAATATGATTTCATAGTTGAGTTTTTTTCCAAAGTCTACTATGGAAAAAGTGTGTTGATATTCAATTCCACAGGAATTGACTATCACTTTTTCACGCAACCCTAATGGTCTCTCAATGTGTCTGTCAGCCAACTGCAATTTCATTCAAGTTTGTCTAATGGCTTGCTGTCCTCAGATTCCCATACTGCTTTAGTGGCTATGGCTTTGCCGGTTATGCTAGCTCCACTATCCAGTATCGCCATGGTTTCAATGTCATTATATTTCATTGGGAGGGTGGTGTTTCCTTCTTCCCCTTCATAATATTCTCCGACTTTGTTCATGGGAATTGATCGAATCTCTTTGTTTTCCATTTCATATTTCAATTTTCCCAAATTCTTCGGGATTAACCCCATTATCCACACCTTCTCTACGGTTTTCTGTAAATCATTCCATAAGTATGGTCTGAGTTTTAACAGTTCTCCCAAGGTAAGAGTGCATTGGATGGATGTAGACATGATTGAATGAATGTTGTTTACTTCTAGGGTCTGTTCAGCTCTTTTTACTTGAGTGGTCTTGCACACGATAAATTCATCTTCGTTATCTCCCAAGTAAGAAGGTAATGTTTTCAAGGTCAATGGTTTCAACATTCTTGAAGCTTCCAATCCGCAATCCCCGTACAAGGATTGTAAATCCATGTTCATATCAGAAGGTAGGTTATCCAACCAGACTTCCTCTATAGGAGATGACTTTAGAGTAAGGCTCCCATCATTAATCTCTCTCACTTTTTTCCGTAAGTGTCCTGGCCAGTCTTCCTCCATGAATGGAATTCCGTCTAAGGCATCTTCACTATCAGGCACTATAAGCTCTGGTTCGTTTGTGTTTTTGTTTTTCCAGTATTTCTTGCGTGATCCTTATCAAATTTTGATAAGCTTCCAGCTTAGTTGCTTCCATGTCTGGAGATGGATAATTTTTCCATTCGTTCTCTATGTTTTGGCCTTCTTTAAGTCCTGCTTGGTAGGATTCCAAGGTGGCATCAATAGGCTCATAATTTTAAAAAAAAAGAATGGATCCTCCAGAGTTCACGGTTGTTTCCTTGAATTCACTTCCATTTTCTTTCAACTTTTTCTGGAATAGCTTCTTTGCTTTCTCCTCGATTTCAACCCGTTGTTTTGTTTTCTCATCTCATATCTTTTGCTTCTGCTTCTCTTGATTCTTTGAGAAGAAACTTTCTTATTTTCCCAATCATGAGAGGAGTTGTGTTTCTTTTTCTTTGCTTGGGCTCTAGTGATTACCTTGATTGGAACATTCGGTTCACTCTCTGATGAGCTACTAGGTATCACTTGGACTACGTTTACTATCATTTTACCCTTGTTCACAGGATTTAGGATAATCTTTCGAAAAGTGTCCTCCCTTTTTGCAACATTGTATGCAATAGTCTTCAATTGATCTGAGGTTTTTGTCAGGCTCTAGGCATTCATTTTTCCAATGATCATCAGCACCACAGTTATGACATTTTCCTGTTCTTCGCTTCATCATGGGTCTTACCATGGGAGGTCTGACACCTTGATTAGCTACATAATACATTGGTGCGAGCTCTGGTGGAGTATAAGCCACGATTTCTTCCATTGGTGGTGGATGTGGATTATACCAATTTCCTTCTACCATTATTGTAGATGGACTAGGATCTGCATAGGGTGTAACACGCACTAATGCTTGTTCATCTATGACTCCTTCAGAGTGCATGTACTTTATAAGCACTGCATTATGTCTTGGATACGGAGGTTGTTGTCCCAACATAGGCTGAGGTCTTTCCATGCCCATTGGTGGTCTTTGAGCTTCGGCCATATTAGGCTTATATCTGTACATGGGGTTATCCTTGTGGCCTCATGGACACATACTAAACATTCCCATCATACTTTGGTCTGAAGTAGCACTTGTGGGTCTTATGGTTGGTCCATTTACCCTCGATTGCACACCATTTTTGTGGCCTAATTGGTTTTCCCAGTGGAGGTATCCCTTATCCTGGTCTCCTCATAGGTGCTTTTTGCATGTTGTTCATTATTTCGTTCATCCTTTTTAGCATATCTTCTATGGCCGAGAGTGGTGCCGCAGCAGCTGTTCCCACTTGTGCTGGTTTAGTGGATACTGTCTTCTCACTTTGGTTATTCTTAGGGACATCTTCTTCATTGAAAATCTCACAATTTTTTCCTAGGTCAATAGCATCAGAAACACACGCTTCTAGGGTTGTATGCTTTTTACTATAGAGTATAGCATGAAGTTCTTTGTTTAGCAATCCCTCCAGAAACAAAGATACAAATCACTCTTCTGCAGGTATCTCCATCTCTGGGCATTTGGCAATGTATTGTTTCATTCGAGTTGCACAATCCCTAACAGACTCACCACGTTTCTATTTAAAGCTGTTGATTTGAGCTACCATATTATGTTTGATCCCTGTTTTGGAACAAGTAGCTACAAATCCTTGAGCTAATGTGTTCAAGTCCATGATTGACCTTGGTGGAATGTTTTGGAACCATGTCAATGCTTTTCCTTCTAATGTCATTCCAAACCCTCGAATTGAGTATGGAAATCAAATATATGCTCTGCTCTTAGCACTTGCTTAAAGCTTTCTAAGTGGTCGTGTGGATCCCCTGATCCAATGTATTTTCTGACCCATTTCTAAAAATCAACTGTTCTGACGTGTCTATTTGGTTCAACTCCCGGTCTCCTGACAGTTGGTCCTGTTTCGAGTCCTTCAAACCAGTCTGTTGGAAATAGTGACTCATGTAGCCCCAGACTGGCCTTAGTGTCACCTGGTTTTCTATGTGATGGGGTGGTTTCTGGTTTCTTCACATCACTCTCACATGATCTTTCACGGTATTCATCTCTTGGAATTATTTCTGGTCCTTGCCCCAATATCCAACCCCGTACGGAATACCCTTGGTATTTGGTTTGTTCTACCTCCTCAGGAGTCACCATAACAAAGTTGTTGTTACAAAAATCCCTAAACAGGTAGGTTGGTAGGTCTGTAGATCCCTTATCTTTGATCTTGAAGATATAGATGATCTTCATAGCCATTAGTTGTCCTGTTTGGCATGAGAGGTCCACAAAAGATCTTTTATGTTTCTATCTTCCCAACAATAGACTCCGATCCTAGGATTATCCGTACTAATCCGTTTCAAAGGCTTCAAGTCTACTTGATCATATCCCTCGAATTCTAAAGTTGGTGGTCCTTCTTTTGCTGACATATCTGGGATTATGGTGTTTACTTCTAACCCCCATTTGTCTATCACGTTAGGCTTTTTGACTTGTAAATATTGAGTTTTGTTTCGATCCATGTAGATTTTTCTTTGTTTGTTTGCCCTAACCTCTTTTTCGAACTCAATACCATGGTCATCAATGCGAATAGCATACTCCTCGTTAGGGTCCAAGTAAACCTGGGCTCCATGACGGTTAGTCTTGTAAAAAGATAGTATATGCTTATAGCGCACTGTCGTTTCGGTTTCTGAGTGAGTCAAGTAAGAAGACATTTTGGATGTTGAATGTGAAAAAGTGTTCGAGACTTCTTCAGGAATTGTGTGCAAGGAATTGCCTTGATTCATGCTTTCTTCGGTAGATACTCTACATGAGGTTTCTCTGAGTATGCCTTGATTCTAAGGTTCATATAGACTTATGAAGCTCTGGATAGAGTACTCACCTTTGGATTGACTTGTCATCAATTTTCACTTTATTCTTCTATAAATACAATAGAGTTTTTGCTAACTCTCATGATTGGTCTTTGTGTATCACTTCAAATCGAGCTATGAGAGTCAAAATTTGACTTTCAAATTCGACTTTAGCAAAAAATTAAAGGTCTAATCTGCAACCTATAAACTGAGTGTACATGTATCAGTTTTGATCCGATTGAACCCAAAATTGCCATGTGGCTTTATATTATGTTGGTCTATCACTGTATAAGTTCAAAAGTCAAAATTGATGTCTTTGGATAGTAGAAGTAAATAATCGCGATTATTTACTTTTGTCAAATTTTTCCACTTTTTTGATTGATTTGACAATTATACAACTTGTTAAAGTCTTTGGACAAGTTTCAACAAGTTTGGACAAAATCTGATCAAGTTTATCAACTGTTTGGTGTTCACAGACTCTGATTTCGAGAATCTGGTTTAAGTCTCACTTTTGGGATCCAAATCTCACCAAAATGGATTTGTGAGGTCTACTTGATATGCTTGGCCTTGTGTTGTACTCAAATTTGCAAACTCATCAAGTTTTGAAGAAGATGTAAATAATCGCGACTATTTACTCCAGCTATATTTTTGCAAGTTTTTGCCCCAACTTTGACACAGATCTATTAAGCACCTTTAGTTAAGGTCACTAGCAAAGTTTTATCAAGTTTTATCAATTTTTGGTCAAATAGTTATCAATTATCTTTCTGCAGACTAACTTTGCAATTTTAGTCACAATTTTTAATCCAGTGATCCAAATCGTACCAAATCTGGTTTGTGGGCTTATTAAAACATGTTAGAACTAGTGGTATGCCGACTTGGTCAAAAAAGTTGAAAAAGTGGACAGATGTAAATAATCACATTACTACTGGTAAAATTTTATAAATTTTTGGTCAACTGAGCTTGCATACATGTTTATCACATCAACATAGGCCTATGAATCAAATTTCAACAGGTTTGGATAAATTTTCTCCCAATTTATACTCAAAATTCAAAAAGTCAATACAAACTTTAGTTTTTACCCAGTTTTTTGTCAGTTTAGTGATCCAAATCTCTTGGGCCTTTACAAAAGTTGTTTGTACACATGCAATGAATCAATGGTATGAACCTTGGTCAATTTAGAGCAGAAAATTAATAATCGTGATTATTAACTTTAGACTTGAAATGAACACTTTTTTGCATTTTTTTCAAAGACAGTCTTTATATGAGCTATTTTAAGCCTATGAATCAAGTCAAAACTTAATTTGGCCTAAAATGTCGAGAAAAAGTAAATAATTTGAGTTTTGGCTAACTCTTGAAATTTTTACCTTGAAGTGTCTTTGAGCTTACCAACTGGTTCAGACAACTCTCAGGCTTACTCTCTAGTCGGATGGAGTGGTTTCGAGTCTTTTTGAGCTATTTCTAGATGCGAGTTGTTAGTTGTTTTCCGAGAGATTGGCAACCTCTTGTAGCCTCTATATGCACTAGTCGAGTCACCTTCATCCCAAGGTTTGACAATTTAATCGTCGTTCTCGCTAATACTGCAATAAGATAGGATAGTGAGGTTAGACTTGCGTCCCACATTTGGTGTCGTTGTCGAGAATCGAAGAGACCTAAACTAGGGAAAAACACGAGCGTCTTGTGTAGTTATCTTTAACTTCTCTAGGTTCGCCTAGAGTTCAAAACTTTCTTTTAGAAACCGCATAGCTTAAGGTTGTCGTCTTTTGCTATGTAGAGGTAGCTTGGAAGTAATCGTACTTGCTGAGTACCTTTAGGATTGAAGGATTGTAGAATTAGATTAGGATTTGGAGAATGATTGAAAGGCTAGACAAGTTTTAAGATCAAGGCTCTGAAAAACATATAAAACACAAGAAAACAAGTGTTTGTGGACACTTTCCACAACCCCATTGCATGAGAATCTAGGAGTAGGGTAAGTAGGATCTGAGGTGGATCTCAGAACATTGCTCTCTCTAAAAAAATCAAGTGTGAGTTGTTATTGGAAGTTGCAAAATTCCAGGTCAAACTCAAGCTACACTCAAGTGAAACTGAAATCACCAAAAGCCAATCGCTCATCAACAAACAAATCACATCCGTTACAGCATCAAATGACATCCAAACGTAATGAAACTTCTAGGACATGTTTATAAGACGTAAGCACACATGCTTATGGTCTCAAACCCCACTTTAGGTCAAGTTCCAAAATTGCGATTATTTACAGCAGTGGATTTTTGACCTAGTCGTTTTCGACCTAGAATGCATCTAAATGCTTAGCAATGATGCCCCAATACCCCGCCTATGCTTAGTTTTTTATTTAAAAGTATAAATTCCTAGTTATGATGATATTAGGCCGCGGGTCGGCGACGCCAAAAGCTACAAAATACCATGATGTGTTTACGTCAATGCGTAGAGCTTTTACCTACGGTTGCAATGCAACAAACACAATCGCAATGTGACAACCGGAGAGGGAGTAGGAAGCGCGAGAGGGAGAGAAGTGAGCGTTGTTAGCTCACGATGTGTATTTTTTATTCAAAAACTTATAAAAATTGGCTTTTATACCTTAGCCAAGGTTTTTGGGTGGTCAAAACTAATAATCTGGAGTTCTACCAAAGCTGGTTAATGACTGGCTGATACAATTTGGAAGCTTGTAGGCACAGCTCATTAATTACAGAGTTTATCCGAGAAAATAGGAGTTACAATATTCTCGATTTATCAAAATAATAAATGTTTTACAAAGAGAATTCCAAAAATGGTGTCCGTGTTAGCTTGCTGCTAACAGAGAGAGAGAGAGAGAGAGAGAGAGAGAGAGAGAGAGAGAGAGAGAGAGAGAGAGAGAGAGAGAGAGAGAGAGAGAGAGCCCACAGGGTGGACAAAGAGAGCACTTCAAGGGTGGTCAAAGAGCCGGTCAAGGGCCATGGAAAGAAGTGAGCAAGGGAGAGAGAGGTCAAGTGAGGAGTTTCCAAAGGTAGGAGGAAGGAGGGTAAAAAAATAAAAATAAATAAATACCTAGGGACATTAGGGACATCGCTAGTGCACCTGTCTCAAGTGCAAAGAGAACAAGAGAGAGCAGATACAAGGTGGCTACCCCTCCCAAGTTGCTAAATATGGGTGCAAGGTGGACCAATCAGACGCCGGTTACCCAAATTGAAAGGGACACCCCCATAAAAGTCAAAATTGAGCCATTTTCCATGGTTTTTGCCATTGTAGGCTTTTGGCCAGGGCCTTTTGCCTGCAGAGAGTCTTAGAGAGTGAGTGTGTGAGTCTTGGGTTGGCTTTTTTGTGCATAGGTGTGTGCTTGCAAAGCCCCAAGTGTACGTTTTCTTGCCCAACAACCATGTGGGTGTGTTGTTTGATGTAAAAGAGTTGTAAATGGTGTTTGAGCACTGGTGAGGCTTCCATGGTGTTTCTCTTGCATCGTTTCCCCTAACCCTCCTTCTTGACTTGTTTTGCACCTCGTGTGTGCAATGTCGGTGCAGATTTGTGTGCCCCCTTGGGCCCCTTCTTTGTGTGCGGAATGAGCATGTGCGGAATGAGCGTAAGAGTGTGGTTTCACGTGCGATAGTGGTGTGTGGATTGAAATGAGCAATGAAATTCTTGGGTAGCCGTATGTGTGCGTGGTTACATGTTGGTGTGTGTGCGGGTGGTGGCCTACTAGTGTGTGTCGAGAGTTTTGAAGGTGAACTCTAGTGGATTGGGGTGTTGTGCCGTGCCCCATCCGAGTCGCTTCCCTGAGTATTGACATTATGTTAGTGCTAGATAACTATGCTAAGATGTCCATCGTGGTGACCTGCTAACATAGGCATCGTTACTGGGGATAGTGATTCTTAGGACGGCGGTGAGTGACCTAGACGTAAGCTTTTATTTATAGATCTTTGATTTTGATTTCCAATGCATTTACACTTTAGCAATCAAGCAGCTAGACATGGGGTTTAGTATTTGGTAGAGGCTAGAAGTTGGGGACTTACTAGGTCTAGTCTTGAGAGGTATTAGGAGTTGTGAGTGAGATACAAGAGCTTTTCATTATGTATATTTTTTAATGCTTTAAAAGTATTGTTCCATATTCTATTTTTCTTCCAATTTTGCACCATTTGTTACTTTTTAGTCATAGGCCTCAATTCTGTATTCAAGAGTAGGCTAGCTAACATCTATAACCATCAAATTGAGCAAAAAGGATTAGGAAAAAAACTATCAAAACCATATTTTGGTTGCCGAGACCATAAACCTTGAAATCGTAGAAATCTGATGGTTGGAGCTCAACAACAAATACAAACCTAAAAATAAGTGAAAAAAGGGGTGAACCAAGCCAAAGAGAGTTGAAACTAGCAATCCATGATTCCCTAAGGGCAATTTAGACAGAAATAGATACCAAAGGGTCCTGTGACGTTCCAGATCACAAAATATACACTTTTGGTGAAAAATTGACACATCAAACCCATCCAATTTAAGAAATTGGGCAAAAAGTACACAAACCTTGGAAATAGATAAAATTTTGGGCTTTTTGACTTTTTGGAATCCAAATTAAAAAATAAGTGAGTCATTCAAGACCAAAAATCACCAAACACACCTATAAAGTGACTTTTGGGAGACCGAAGGGGGATCAAACCACTTAAAAATCATGTAACAAGGATCAAAAGACTGTGAGAGACCTGTGTGCTAAGTTTGAGGAGGTTTTTGACACAGGGGTACATGGATTGCAATCCATGATTCCCTATCACAAAAAGAGCACAAAGTGGTACCAGAGTTAGCACTAGTCTCTCATAGCGTAGAGGTGGTTATTACAAGCAAAATAGGATTTTGTATCAAAAGTGTGATTTTTTAAATTTATTTGAGTAGATTGTTGACTAACCAAGTGGCTGTAAAGCTAGAGCCACCAAGTGATTTTTGTATAGTTGTGGAAATCAAAGTTTGTAGCACTATTTACTTTTGATTGGAGGATTGAATGCACCATAAAAGGTAACAAGTCAGAGCTTTGCAAACTTCATTTTCTTGATGTATTTGTTGCGACTAGTTGAGTTTTATTCAACAGAGGGAAGTGTCAATCAAGGGACCATACCCACCTTAGAGCCGATTTTGGAGGAAAGTCTTCTTCGGAGAGATCTTATACCTATATGGCTGAGAGATCGAAAAGTGTGAGATTCAAGGAAGAAACCAAAATGGGACTGGGGTCGTTGTAGCTTGAAACTTTTGCACCTGTAATACCAGTTTGAAAATGAACAGGGTGCTCAAATCTATAAAGATGGTATGGATCGTTACTACATCAAAATTGAAGAGAGGCATAGTGAGCTTAAGCTCGTAGTGCCCGTGGATTATAGTGGTGATCGATATTTTGATGAAGAGGGAAACATGTTTGTAGTTGTGCTCAATCCCTTTATTATGGACAAGTGGGGACTAACAAACACAAAACAAAAGATTGATGTAGAGCATGAGGAGAAGCCACCGAAGCTAGACTTTCCTAATGCCAAGCGTAGACGAGTAAATGTGGCTACTCTTGTCAACACCGACAATATGCATGTGGGCTTGTAAAATTATGATAATAGTGAGAAAATGCTCTATTATAGGTGTGAGAAACCCAATGTAAGGGAGTTAGCAAAACATAAATACTTGTATGTATCCATGTTAAAGTGGAGAGAGATACGTAAATAGTCAAGTTAGACAAGTATGGTTGGAAGTATTTGGTGATCATTTGTAACGAGCTTGAGGGATATACATACTCCCTAGCATGCACATACCTACTATCCCAGAAACAACATAGCTGGAAACTACAAGAGTGAGTCCTCTGAAATCTCATGACGGAGACTCTTTTAGTCGACCACATCTCTTTGAACCAAAATCGATGGGATCCTTGGTGTTAACCCTCACGGCACACGGACACCCTATGATCTATAAACGTTGTATTATTTATTTAAGTAGAGTCAGGTACCGGGCTTGTCGGACCAATAGGGAAAGGTAGAGTGATCGTCGATGAGAGGCGCACTTTAACTTGGACATTCAAGGGATTAGTTGGTTAAGCATGGGCGCCCAAGTGTGAATGGGGTGAGCTCCTATAAAAGCCAACTAAACCTAATTTTTACTCATTCTCTCATTTGAGCAGCTTTTTGACACCTTAGGGCATCAAAAGCACATGCACTTACGCTCTGGGCGGGTGCTAGAACACGAGCATATTGAGGGTGCCTCTGTTCATACGGACACCCATTACCCATCCACGATAAGCTCTAGACCCTCAGCGGGGACACAAGGTAGCACCACCCAAGACCCTAAAATAGCCGTGTTTAGGGTCTTAAATAAATAATACAACGTTTATAGATCATAGGGTGTCCGTGTGCCGTGAGGGTTAACATGCCCCCCTTCCTGATGTAGATTCCGTCCTCGGAAGCTATTGAGTTGAAGCTGGTTCATCGAGGTGGAAGAGCATTTGAGATGAATGTCCTTAGCCTTCTTCAGTCACTGCAAAATCAAACAACATTGGCACAGTAATTGCATTCTCTTAAAAAGCATATGCAGTTTTAGATAGAAAAATTGATTGGTCAAAGAATTTCAAACAATTTGTTAGCAATGAACATTAAATTGCAATGTAATCAAATGCATAAACAGATGTAAAGGTAAAAAATTAAACAAGTCTGGGGTCGCTAATTTGACGGTCGAAAAGCACTAGAGATCGAATATTAATACCATGGGTAAGCTTCTTAACTTTCTGTGGTCAATTAAGTTGTTTAATCGCGAGAGCCAAGTATTCATGTTCGAGGGCTGACTAGAGGCTATACCTAGAAGACTTTGTAGTTAAGCTACCATAAAAGGAATTTCTCATGAAATCATCGCCTGACTGATTACTTTTTCTTTGACCCCCCAAGGTCTTTTCACATTGATTCAATTATGATGTGTGTGCTTATTTTGTATGCCTTGGGTTTTTTGCTTTTCAAGGAAAAGCGCCCACACTGGGAACCTCTAGGGCTCTAGTACCATAGGCAATACATGTGAGTGAAGTACCAAATCAAGCTGAGATTTCTCTTCCAGCTTAAAATTTTACATTGTGGCACTTTGATTTTTTTGCTTGTTCATTTTCAGCATTTTAATTTTGTAACTTTGGGGGGCCATATAACACTGATACACTCCCCAGGCTCATCACATTAGTAAACTCCCTTTATAATACTTAAGCTAAAGGTCAATAGGGTTAAGCCCACTAGAAAGCCCTAGTACATTTCATACAATGCTGCCTAAATCGGATTAAGAACCTAAGTAACCATTGATTATTAGGAAGGCATTCCCCATGGTATTAAGAGAAGATTTCTAATACCTAGCTTGGTCAAACTAGCTTAGTCGGACTGCTTGATTTTTAAACCTAGACAAGTGATTATGACAAAACATTACATTGAATTAAATGTTGGATACTAAGCCAATGCGCTGAATAGTATGCTACCAATCACAATCAAAGCAGACAAACATGGATGCAAAAAAGATAAGGGCAATGCTAATGGACAAGAAACACCTGTTTGTGTTGATGGTCGCGCTTGATTTGAAGGTTCCATGAAGGTCCAAATCCTATCAATAGCAACACGCTCCTGTACACACTATGAAACACAAACAATACCTCTAGGAGGCACATCAGTGGGAAAAGAGAACTTTTCTAATCACTCAACTCTAAAACAGAAACACTCCTATCGTACTAATCTTACCTACCCTCCATCACTCAAGTGATGAGGATCAAAGGTGTTTTATGGCATAGGTTTCCGTTTCACTGTACCAGATGTGACATGTGTAGGTCTGAGTCAATGTTTTGACTTTAATGTGCATACTCGTTTGCTAATTGCTCTTGCTCTTTTTTTTTTTGTTTTTTTTTTGTGAGTATAAAGCTTTATATGTACATTCCCTAAGATTGGAATTGAGAGGTCAGGGAAAAAGGTTGAGAGAGAAACAAATGAATGAGGACTGTCAGCAAACACTCCCCCCTTCCTTGGGTAGATCATACCGTTTGAAATGAGCTTGTCACCCTTTGAAACCAATTGTTCTAGTTGGTAATAGGTGAGGATTTTTGCCAGTAGTTTTCTATTACCCTAGGTGCCTTGTCAAGTTGCAACGGTGGTAAGGTACTCTCCCAGGATCGAACTTGAAGTGGTTCATCAGGTGATTCTTGAACACTGGGAGGTGTGGATTCTTTTGTAGCTTCATTGAGGTCCATTACTATAGATGGAGGTTGTGTAGAAGCTTTTACCTCTATGGATGTATTACATGATGAGCTAGAATCTTCATGGGACTCCCCCCTTCCTGAGCTAGGTGGAACAAATCGTTCTTTCTTTGGTACCCAAACTAGCTCGGGAGCGAGTGTGTAGCATTCTGTGATTTTTTTCTTTCCACAATCATTGATTCGTTTTGGAGCTACGGGATTGGGCTCACTTGGGTCAGGTGATAGGTAAGAGCACAATCTACGTTTGGGCACCCAGATTTGATCATTTCCTTCATAGTATCCTTGGGCTTCCAATAGTCGTTTAGGAATCCAACGCAACGTTTCTTTACATTTCTTGGAGCGAGTGATACGTTTCTTACAAGGCTTCTGTTTTTTTGCACTAGCTATGGTCACTAAAGAAGCTTTAGGGACCCACTTGTATGTTTTTTTCGTGACATTAGGATGAGTCTTGTCGGAAGCGATATGCATTGCTTGTAGCATATTTAAGGGTATAGGCATTTCATCCCCCTCAGGTGTTACCCAGGTCGTCCCCCTATTTCCCCAAGTGTCTATGGTTGATGCTAGGTGGACCCAGTCTACATTGTCTGATTCCGTCATACCCGGTAACACATCCATATAAGGAGAATCTTGGCCAATGTCTGTATCCTTCTTACAAGTGTAACAATATTGTAGTGGGGTCGAGTGAACTGTGGTGTCAGAGCGATGATCAATAATGGTTTTACTCCCTAAGGGGTGTACCTTACCAGTCACCAAATCCACTCTAAGGACAGAGTCTTGGAATTGCAAATAGACATGATTTTTAGACCAATCGTGAACCATTTGTGCTTCCCTCATGAATGGTCGTCCTAAAATCATTTCATATGACATAAGGTGTTTAGAGAAATCCATTACAATGAACGTATGTCGCACCTTGTATCCTAGAACTTTGATCTTAAGATCCTTGAGCATCCCCATAGGTTTGGCTATGGTACCATTTGCCATCTTTACCACAATGTTAGTAACACTGAGGTGGGGTTTTCCCATGGATTCCCAACAATCTTTTGTAACGATGCTAACTCCCGCACCACCATCAAGAATTCCCTTTATAGTTAATCCCTTGGTAGTGATGGGTAGGGTCGCATTAGACTCGTCGCCTTCAAAATACTGCCCTAATTCGTTAATGGGTACCTCGATCACAGACTCGTGTCCATCTAAGTCAAGTGATTGCACATGATTTTCCTCATCAATCATAATCGAGTCAGGCCTATTTGGTTGTGCAAACTGCGGTAATCCCGTTCGTAGCTCTCCGTTAAGGAATGCTCGAAGTGCAAGGAATAACTCAGGATCTCCATACAGCTTTGCTATGATCGTGGTTCGAACCTCAGAAGACATGAAGTCCACAAGTTTGGCAACATTCATTGGTGTTTTGCAGGGTGTAGGTCCTTGACTAGGAACTGGTGAGGATGGAATCTCATATTCCTCAATGGGATCAGGTATTACTTCGTTAAACATCCTTTCCAACAAGAAGGGTGTATGCTCACTTTCTGATGTCCTGTCCTCACTCCCTTCTTGGATGATACTAGATATGGCTAACGGTCTATGGTTCATGTGGGGTGGATGAACTTGCGTGGGAAACACTATGTCATGAATTTTGACCTGCATGGGTTCTGGTTCTAGTTTCCTTTGAGTCTCCTCCACTAAACCTCTTAGATGTTTCACCTGCTTAATCTCGTCTACTGGGTTTGGGTACGTCCCAATCTTCTTTTTACGATTCTTTCCTTTTTGCCCCTGCGGTTTTTCTTGGGGGTCTTGGATTGGATTTGGAAACACTTGTGGTGTTTTCAGAGGCTCTTTATGGTTTTCTCTTATTCGGTTTTCATTTGGTTCCATGTTACGGTTTTCTTTGTCGGTCTTTCCCTTTGTGGTATTGGTTCTAGTCTCCATTGTCTCGACTGAATCTGAATCATCCTCGAGGTCATTCATATACACGGGGTCATCTCCTGTTCCTATGTTTGTTTTGGAACTTGGCTTTGAATTTTCCGTATTCTGCGACTTCTTCCTTCGTGTCTTCTTTTTCTTTGCTTGGATAACTGACGCGGTATCTCTCTCTTCGAGGATATGTCCTGGCCCTTGAAGCATGGACCGTGTAATCGCATAAGCAGGTGCAACGGGTGGTATTGGCGATGTCACACTAGCAATTTCGACCAAGTTCAGGGGTGTGATTTTAGGCGCATTTGGGTTATAGGGGAATTGGGCAATCAAGTGATCTATGCCACAACGATTACATGTGAGTATTGGCATTGCAGACGTGCTCCCTTGATTCATTTGCATCTGTGCATCATTCTTTTGCAGCCTAATAGGGCACTCCGCTACTCGATGTGGTCCACCACACTCGTAGCATTGAAGAGGTGGCCTTCTAGCCTGGGTGTTGATATTTTGACCTCTGGATGCGAGAGCAGCAGCTTGATAAACCGGCTTGACTTGTCCCCAACAATCTTCCATGTAGTATATAGGACATTCTTCCAATGTATCAAGTCCGTAGGCAATACTAGTGTCTATTTCCTCCTCACAGCCATCTGCATAAGCATTTGATGGCTCGCAACCCACTTGGTTCATAGGGGCGACTCTTGGATGCGGGGGCTGCGGTCCTAGCACAGGAGGTGGTAACGGTGTAGCTTGTACAACATTTTGAGGTCTAGGGACCATGTGTTGCGGTAGTTGCTCAACAGGTGGAGTAGGCATCAATACAGGAGCTCGAGGCGCATCCGTCCAGGCTACAGGTGGTCTATTTGCCATCATACGTTTGATCATTAAACAATCCTTAGCTTGGTGACCATACCTACCACATGCGTTGCAAGTTCCATTAAATTTTACTCTAAACGTAGGGCACTCACTAGTGCTATGTGGACCTAAGCAAATGGAACACCATTGTTGCTCCCTTCTTGGATACATGTGACTATTTTGAGGGGGTCGATTATCCTTAAGAGACTCTTGGATTGCCTTGGTGAGGTCTGTCAAGAATGTCTCAAATACCTTTGGCTCATTGGCAATGGGCTTTGCAGTCATGGGTTCATACTCAATGGCTTGTGAGCTAGTGGATCTCGTGTCAGTAGACACCCTCATGCCTGCTATCATCAAGTTGTCCTCTAGTTGGATTGCATTGGCAGTGACATCTTCCCAGGTTGTGATACCTCTAATCACTAGTCCATTATAGATTCCTTCATTCCTCAACCCTCGAATGAATCGATCAAGCAGTTGGTTATTGTTGAAGCGCTCATTTACAGGGCAGTGAGAGTTTAAGTGCTTTAGACGACTAATGAAGTTCCTTACTGACTCTCCTTCCTTACGTTCGGCCTTCTGTAGCTGAGATGCTACACCCCAAAGCACACCTTCTCGTATGTACTCCTTTAGAAACAACCTTCGAAGGGTAGGGTAGATTGTTTTCTCATCCACCCTTAGGGTCCTATACCAATCTCCAGCCTTCCCACTTAATGTCAAGCTTAAGGCATTGCACTTATGTAGTTCGTTGCGTTCCCCTAAGGAATCACATACTTGTTCAAACATTTCAATGTGTTTCCTAGCATCTTCGTCCCCATTGAATTTTTGCATGAGTTTGGCAATTTGTACTGCCTTACTTCTAAGCTCTCTATCAGATGCATGACGCATATTTTCCGCGATAGATCGACCTATGGTTTGAGCAAACGCTGCCAAGTCACCTATGTGAGGAGGTAGGGCCGGTGGAGGTACTCTTGGAATCATATGTGGGAGAGGAACGGGTACCGGTCTTGGCATATGTGTGGATGATGCAGGATATGGAACATAACCGGGCATAGGTCCACTCGGATAAGAGCTAGGGAGCGGCACTCGAGGAGCATAAGCAAGTGGTACAATTGGAGGTGTGGGGGCCATGTGTGCATAAGGGGCTAGAGGCACATATGGTCGAGGCCCCATATTAGGTACTACGACACTAGGTAGTGGCACTGCGCTAACCGTAGATGTCATCGGTACATTCTCTGTCAGGCTTATCCCTGGAGTGAGCACTGTGTTTTCCTTGATAGAGGGTTGAGCCAAGTTAGGGAAGCTAAAGTTTTCGCTCAGAGGTTCAGATTGAATAGAGACCCCAGGTGAAATGACGTAAGATGGGTCCATGGGGCTCATTAGAGGAGTCTCCATTTGTGATAGAGTAGGTTGTTGAGCCTTGCTCGTATCCAGAAATCTCATGGGGCCAGTTGAGAGTATATTTACCCCTCGGTTTTGCCTTTCTGATTGAATAATGCCATGGATAACATTACAGATCATTTTCTGTTGATCTTCGATGCTCGTGGCACTAGAGGTGGATTGTACAATCTCTATCCATCCTACATGGTAGGCGTGGCCAGAGTGTAGATCCGTCAACACCTCAGTGTGGAGGTCGTATGTCCAATGATCATTAATGAACAATCCTTCTAGAGTCGACGTGTTAACGGTTTCTTGTGAGGTAGAAGCAATGTTGCTCCCCATGGTTTTACTTGTCACCAACGGTACTCTAGAGGGAACTTCTGAAGGAGGCAGCTCAACAGGGCCTTCTTGGTAAGAAGCTGGTAGGATATCCACATGGACACTCTTTGGGGGTATGGGGTCCACGTGCGATGTGAAAGGAGATTCCACTTCCCCACCCCCTTTGCGTGCTTCATCTGCATTAGGTTCCGAGCGAGTAGCTCTACCTAATGTTTTCATGAAACGGCTAAACATACTAGTACTAGGCTGTGGAGCTTCGGGAGGTGCATGGCCTTCTCTCTCAGTGTTTTGGGTAGGGTATGCTTCCATGATTTCTGAGTCGGAGGAGGAATCACTAGCGGCTATTTTAGGGTCTTGGGTGGTGCTACCTTGTGTCCCCGCTGAGGGTCTAGAGCTTATCGTGGATGGGTAATGGGTGTCCGTATGAACAGAGGCACCCTCAATATGCTCGTGTTCTAGCACCCGCCCAGAGCGTAAGTGCATGTGCTTTTGATACCCTAAGGTGTCAAAAAGCTGCTCTAGGAGGCCTTGTGACTAGTTTTTAGCGTGTTTTTTGTTTGTTTTTTTGCTAGATTTTTTAGAGCGTGTCGTGGAATGGGCCGTGTGATAGCTCAAAACGAGCGTATCGGTCAGAGGGTCGTGCCGTGCTTTACAGCCCTCCGTTTGGTCACTCTATGCCCTCGAAATCCCTAAAACTGTCAATTTCCAGTAGGGAACTAGGCCCAAACTAGAAAGTCTAAGGGTGCAAGTGGGAAGAGAAAGGAGGAGAGTGGAGGACTTGTCCCACATGCTCTCATTCTCTCTTGAGGGAGTAGGGTATATATATAAGAGTGAGTCTAGTATATATCATAGGATTGAGGCCTGGGCTTGGGCTTGGGCTTGGGCTTGGGCTTGGGAAAATGATCCCGATCCCGATCTATCTTTTATACAAACCAACCCGTCCGTTTTAAGAGTCACGTTTTTTATTTTCGAAAAATCTCGCCGCCCGCTCACTCGCGTTTTTAATTTCCGAATTTTTTGCCTTTTAAAATTTTTTTCTTTTTCAGAAATTTTTTTTTTCTCAAAAAACTTTTTTTTTCAAAAAAAAAATTTTTTTAAATTTTTTTTTTTGATGCGGAAAATACAGAAATTAAAAAAAATGCAGAAAAACACAGAAATTGCAGAAAAAACGCAGAAATTGCAGCAAATTGACAGAAATGCAGAAAATTGCAGAAATTGACAGAAAATGCAGAAAAGACGCAGAAATTGCAGCAAATTGACAGAAATGCAGAAAATTACAGAAATTGAAAACGCCGAACTTGAAAATGCAGAAATTGCAGAAATTGAAAAAACGCAGACAATAGCAGAAATTGAAACTTGACAGCAATTGCAGAAAACGCAAAAACAGAAATCTTCCACACACTCCTTCCCTGCCTTTCCTATGATAGAAATTGCACCACAAGGAAGCGTAAAGTGCTAACCGAGCTTAGTGTAGGGCATATCCCCGGCAGCGGCGCCAAAAATGTGCGCTCCTTGCCGCACTGTCGAAGCAAGGGACTTGCCAATACACCGTGTGCGAGCCACAAACGGCTCCAAGCACACAACAAGCCTAAACTAGCAAGCTCAAGAAAACAAAGGGTGTGTCACTCACCGCTCTACGCTCGCCTTCGTGGTGGATTCCTCGCCGCGATGAAGAAGAAGCTACAGTCGTGCCGCGCTCAACCGCTTCGCCGCCGTCGTGCCTTCGTAATGCTCGATCGCACACACACTCTCCCTCTCTCTCTCTCTCTCACACACACACACAAGGAGGTGAAGAAGAAGAAGATGGAGATGGAGCAAGAGCACTCTTCAATTGCACAAATGAGAGAATGAGTAAAAATTAGGTTTAGTTGGCTTTTATAGGAGCTCACCCCATTCACACTTGGGCGCCCATGCTTAACCAACTAATCCCTTGAATGTCCAAGTTAAAGTGCGCCTCTCATCGACGATCACTCTACCTTTCCCTATTGGTCCGACAAGCCCGGTACCTGACTCTACTTAAATAAATAATACAACGTTTATAGATCATAGGGTGTCCGTGTGCCGTGAGGGTTAACACTTGGATTCTCGGGTTCCTATGTCTACACATTGAGGTAGTGAAATCCCAAACATGATTTTTATCACAAGGGTGCTGAATATCAGAACCAGAAAGAGTGACTGACTAAACCCCTTCTAGAGAACTCGTTAGTGTGAGACAAGAGATATAATAATAGGAGAACTTAGAATGATGAGAATGGTAGTAGAAACTCAAAGAATGTGACCTTCTCAAGTGGCTAAATTTGTGCCAAAGAAGTACAGAGGATTGGGAGATCCATACGCTCATGTTTCCATATTTGAGCAAGTCTTAAGGGCAAAACAAGTTAAAAATTTCCATATGCAGTATGAAAGCTTTGGTTTAACATTGGAAAAGATAGTGTTGACTTGGTTCCAACCCCTAAATAGAAGAGATTTCTTGAACATTGATCAACTCTTGCGAGAGTTTGCCGAGGAATTCTCTAAGAGGGGAATCAAGCACAACATAGTTTCTCAAATCTATATTTTTAAACAAAAGGAAAATGAAAAGGTGAAAGAAGCTTCACTTCACTTCAAGCAATACATCAAAAGATGTCTAGTGCAAGAGTTACCACAGGACGTTCTCTTATCAGTTCTCTTCATAGAGGGCCTGAGAAACAAAACTCTCAGAAAGGACTTACACTTGAAGGCATGCACAACAAACAAGTCACTAGGGAAGCATTGTACCTGGTTGACAATTGCAAAACATATGGAGAGGTAATGGATACACTTGAAGGCATGCACAACATTTGAACAAGTCACTAGGGAAGCATTATACCTGGTTGACAATTTCAAAACATATGGAGAGGTAACAAAGGACATAGAGACAAATACCAACAGTGCCTCTTCTTCACCAGTGAGTCTACTGCAAAACATAGTGCTCCTGCTTCAATCACACAAAATGTGGAGTAAATATAGAAAGAAGTGGTATGCAGAATGAATCAAACTTATAAACAAAACCCCAATTTGAGACCGCAACAACCACAAGCCGTCAATGCTCAAAGAGTGTGTAAGTGGTGTACCATTGAGTAGAAATACATGAATCATCATACTAATGAGTGCTTCTACGACCAGAATTATGTGAGGGAAAGGCCATATGGACCTCCAATGGTACAAAATTTTCCACCACCTCCGAGGGGTATTAGATTGGACCCAACAACACAGTACAAGGAGGAAACAAATTGCAACCTAAGCTAGAAAACAACCACCTTTTCCTCATGACAATAGGTCCATTGTACGTTACACACAACTAACGGATTCACTCATAACCCAACCAATGATGCCACCAACTATTTACTATGAGGAACCTATCAAAAGCTATGTGAGGGAAACTGAGAGTGTAGCTTATTCCAATGAGGAATGTCCATTTTGAGCTAGTGCTGGTGAAACTACAGAACCCTCATATGTGGTTCAAATTATCAAAAATTGATTCACAATGGATGGAAATATGCTCATGGTCATAGCTACAAGCCTAGAGGATATTCATCTAGGGCATGCCAACCAATTGGGGCACTACCAGCTATCCAACCAAAAGGCCCGTGATTTGAATATAAAGGTGACCATTGGGCACAAGGATGTCCACATAAGGGTCAGCGAACAATTGTTTTTGGATCTTGTGACAAATGTGGGAGAGATCATTTGATTCAAAACTATGCAAGAATGCTGACAACTTGGAGAAGGAAATTGTCAATGTCATTGGAATTTTACCGTGTACAAGCGGATCCAAGTTTGAGCCAATAGTTCTAATCAAAGTGATGACTAGAACTCAAGCTCAAGAAGCAACAAAAATCAACCTGTAGTGGATTATTTGAAACTCCTTGAACAAACCAAATTAGAAAATGGGCTAGTTAGAACTCAAAGAAAATCATGGAAAGCCAAACAAAACAAAATGAAAGTGAAGAGACTGAAGGGAAAAAACACCTTTGAAAAGGGAATCAAACCAAAGGAAGGAACAACTTAGACGTGAACAAGGGAGCAAGGAAAATGCAAAAGGGTAGGAAGAGTCAAAGACTATTTTGGTTGGATCAATCTTAGTGAAAAAGGTGAACGAGCATTTAGATGCCATGTTGCAAGACTAGGAGGCATGATTGAAAAACAACCAAACTTCGGAACAAAGACTTCTGACCTATCCGCATCCTGAATTTGAAACCAAACAAATGGAGATATGCAAAAAACTCATAGAAGCTGTTCAAGTTCTGATACAGTAAAAAAGTTTGCAAGCTCTTGAGCCAGTAATACATGAGCTAGAAAAGGTAAACACCGGAGCACGTGAGGAAATTAGCACATGCAAACAACTTAAAATTCAAGGATTCTGTGACCGTTGTGGAAGGGATCATTTACTCATACATTGCACTAAGAATCTAGACAACAAAAAAAACCTACAAAAGCAAACGAGGAAGAACCATTGGGTACAAGGGTTGCTGCGAACACAACGGATGAGGCTAAATCCCTGGAGATGCAGCCAATTCTTGAAGCAGACAAGCCATGGCCACAATCACTGTGGGAGACAATAAAAAACAATTAAGACAAAAGTGCCACACTACTGCCAGTACCAATCCCTAAATTCAACATGGACCATTAGATCTATCTAAGAGATATTCAGTCATTGTATGGCGATGCAGTTACAAAGGTATTCGTAGAGAGTAAACCGGTGACCATAAGAACTTGACCATCCTTTATAGGAGAATATGAAACAAAATCTGAAGTGAGAATTGTGCCATCACAATTGAATTCTATTCCACGTGTGATGGATACAAAGAGCTTACATGATCTAATGTCTTCTCCTATACTCTCGTGGAACTTCTAAAAATCAATCCATATTTATGGAGACAAATGAGCAAGAATTTGGAAAAGATGGGATTGAAGATCCATCCAAAAGATAACCTTGTAGACAAAATTAAGGACACAAATCATCTTGAGAAACCCAAAGCAAAACCTGTCCTAGTGAATAAGGTGGGAGATTATTGTGAAAGAGAAGAAGGAAACACCACCTTACCTCTCGAATACAAAGGATTAAATACAATATCCATACTTGACAATGGGGTCAAAGTAGCCATCACCACAAAAGGAATCTGAGAGAAATAGGGGAGATCAGCTCTCAAAAAAATGCGTATGAAATTGCAACTAGCAGACATTGTTAGCGTGCAAACAACAAGAAAAATGAGTGCCTCTATAGGCTTGCAAGAATCACACCGTCAGAAGGAAGAACTATTACACTGTTGAAAACACCTGTGATTAACACCTATAGAGAATTATAAAAAACCCTTGAATCATGAAACACACTCAAAATTAGGAGAAACCAAGGACATCTAACAAAGCTCGTCTTGTGGAGATGTCCGTAGAGTATTAGTAGCCAAAAAACAGATGAAAGATGAAAGAGTTATGGCCACTCGAAACCGGGGGTGTACTCTTTCTTGCTAAAAAATGAGCTCTCTAGAAGTTGTACACGTGTTGTAGCTATTGAAATGGGGGTCTTTCTTATCTTTTATTCCCAAATTTTTTTTTCTCTCTTCTCAGCCGACAAGGCTTTCTTTGTAGGCCTCTTTTAATTTCATTTTTGGCCTTTTTTGGGTGAAAAATGAGGTGTTGGTGACCTTTTGACCAAGTAAATGGGGTGGGGGCAAGTGTTTAGAGACCAAAAATTGAAGCCAGGCACTTGTCCAATTGAGTGGAAACCCAAAAAATGCACCCCTTCTCCCCCATGAAGCCCAAGAGCCCCTCCATAGCCAAGCCTTGAGAGCTCCTCTCACCTTGATACACCCATAATAGGCTCCCAATGTGCCCTATATACCCTCCACTTTCTCCTTTTCCCTTCCCATGTGGGATAATTCCCATGCAACATGGAAACTTCCTCCCCAATCCTCCCAACTCCCTCATGCCCAATTAATTTCCATCTTCTCCCCCAAGCAGGAAAACTTCTCAGACAACCTTCCCCAAATCATAACTTGCTGCTATGGTCACCAAATGACACACCGTAACACATAGCTTGGAGCCCATCATCTCCTTGTAGCATTTCCAGTTACAATCATCAAGTTGCCCCATTTGCCTTTGTCGCATGCAGCTGCAATCACTTTCTAAGTTGAGACCACTCACTTTGGATGCACATAAATCATGATATACAAGTCCGATTCACGAGTTGTGAAGCACGGCTGAAAATACTTATTGAAAAATATGCCTTGGGGACTTGCACAACCCAAAACCTTAGCACCCAAGTGTGGAAAAAACAAACCTTTGTACATGAATTTTTACATGGTCACTTCCAAGACTCCTGGGTACACATATGTACATGAGGCTAGTTAGCAATCATTTTAGCTTGATTTAATGATTTTATGCTCATCCAAAAAATGCCTGACATAGATTTCTAGCCCCCCTAGCCTGCTTGATCATTCATGACATCAAGCAAAGGTTTCTAGGGTGAACCACTCCTGTAGCTCATTCCCTGAAACCTCATTCACATTCTTATATGTCTCTACACTGTCTTCCTCTATTGATAGCATCTCCTCTGTCACAATTGCCATAAAACGTGCCAGATATTTCTTCAATCTGTGACCATAACACGGTATTTATGTTGTGCACCACCCAAATCTGTCAACTAGTATGTGCCATTGTCAAACTTGTTCACAATAGTAAAAGGACCTTCCCACTTAATTTGAAACTTTTTCTGAAAGGTATTGTCCAGCTTACTATTGTATCGCAACACAAGATCACCCTTTCCAATTCCCTTATCCTTTACGCATTCATTAACATTTAGTTGATCTTTCTTTGACACTTCTTCATAGTAGCTCAAAGCCAAAATTCTGTCCAATTGCAAACATTGTAAATCCAACAACCTTTTCTGCCAAGTATCTCTTTGCTCTTCATCTCCCAATGAAAACAATTTGAGTGCAGGAATATCCACTTTAATTGGCAATAATGCTTCCTTGCAATAGATCAAGTGGTAAGGAAAACCTTGTGCTCATTTTGATAGCAGTTCTGTAGGCCCATAAAGCACAAGGCAGCTCTGAATCCCAAGTTTTCCATGTGTCTGGGTCATCTTTGTTAAGATTTTCACCAACGCTCCGTTGAACCTCTCATTGAGACCATTGCATTGTGGATAATAAGGAGAAATGTACTTGTATTTATTGTATATTGAGCTTCTTGCATAGGAAATCAAACAGCTCTCCTATCCTCTATAAAAAAAAAGTAGCTCTAGTAGGACACCAAATTTGCAGCATATATGCTCATATAAAAACTTTCCCATTTCCTTACAAAAATATATTTGATAGGTTTGTCTTCTGCCCATCATGATAGATAATCCACTGTTGTCAAAATGTAAGCACTCCTTTTGCTAGTCATGGGTAAGGGTCCAATAGCATCAAGACCCCATTTTCAAACACATAAAAAGCTAGAATTGTCTTGTGTAATCCGGGTTTCAAAATTCTCTTTCCCATTTTTTGACAAGGCAAACAAGATTTGAAACAATGGTTAACATCCCGATGAATTCTTGGCCACACACAGCCTTCTTGCAAAATTTTATGCAACATGATCTTCATGGCAAAATGTCCTCCACAAGATCCCTCAAGATTTTCTTCCAAAATATTGTAAATTTCCTCTTTTCAGGGCACATGACGCAAAACCAAATCACTTCTTTTCATGTAAAGAATATCATCAAGCATTTTGTACTTCCTAGCTTTTCTTATAAAAGTATACTTTTTGGAGGATGGTAGACCTTCAGGTAAAACACCTGTCAAGCAGAAAATCCATCTCCTTTGATAATACCTCCCTCCCATGATATAAAGGGGCATTTCCTTCAACACAAACACACAAGTGATTGTTTCTTGGGCAGCATCATGAGCCTCTTCATTTTGAGACCTCTCAAAATGCTCCAAACTCCATGCTTCAAACTTTGTGAGCAACGATTTCTCCTTCAACCGTAAATTCTTCACTTTAGGATTCTTATTCCTCCATACTCCCAATACTTGCTTCATGACCAAAAAGGCATCTCCTTTGATCTGTAAGCGTCTGATTCCCAACTATAAACAGATGTGCAAACCACCTTCAAGAGCCATGTACTCTGCTTCATTGTTACTTTTTGGATCAAGTTTCAGCCCTTGTTTCCTTACAAGTTTTCCTTGTACATCATAAATGACAATGCCTCTCGAAGCAGCATCATGACTTCTTCAATAAGCGCCATCAAAATATAACACTGAAGCATCATATATGGAAAGAGTCTCGACTTTCTTCTTTCACACCACCTCTTCCTTAACCAAAATAAGAGTATCTTTATAAGTGAGTAAATCTGCCAGGGTAGCCCGAGTACTCTCTTCTACCAAAAAGGTGAAATGAAACTTCTGAAGTTCAATAACCCATTTCATCACTGTTTTTGATATATTTGAATTATTGAACAATCAAGGAAGCAATGAATAACTCGTGAGATAAGTAAACGACTTTTGCAACAAGTAATGTATGATTTGTCTGCAAGCATAAGCCATACTGGTTATCACCAATTCAATTTTAGAGTAATATCTTTCATGAGGAGTCTTCACTTTGATAGCATAATGGACATGCTGCAATGGATACAATAATTGTGATGCCAAGGGTATGAATCAAGACAAATATTTATCCTTTTGTATGAAAGATGCCAACTGTCTAGTATCCTTTGGAGATGACAACAATAACAAAGCTTCCACCTTCTCTGGATTTGATTCTATCCCATTTTTTGAAATCACATGTCCAAGAAGCTTCACACTTGGCTACGCCAAATGACACTTCCTAGGGTCCAACTAACCCCCGCATTCATCATACCTTGCAAAAGTCATTTCAAGCTTTTGAACATGCTCTTTCCTTGAACTATATACATAGAAATCATCTATGAATCCTTTGACAAACTTTCCAAGGAACGGGGACCCAATCCACTTTTCTTTCAAAAGCTGCAGGCCCATTTTCTAACCCAAAAGGAAGGCAACAAAAGCAAAAACAACCCCATGGCGTGATAAAGGTAGTCTTTTTTTTGGTCTTTGGGAGCAAGGATAAGCTAAAAATATCTTGAATAACCATCACAAACACTGTATGTTTCAAAGACAGCCACTGCATCTAAAAGTTGATCAATGAAAGGTAAAGGGTAAGGATCTTTCTTGGTCACTGCATTTAATCACTTATAATCAACAAAAACTCTCCAACGCCCATCTTTCTTTAGAGTGACCACTACAGGGCTTACCAATTTAGCATTATCAACTGGCACAGTGAACCTTACATCCAAAAGTTTATCCACTTCTTCTTTTAAAGCATTCATTTACTCCTTACCCATCCTTCTTAAATTTTGTCTTATTGGCTTTGCCCCTTTGACTAGTTCAATCTTCACAGAATCTCCATCAAAACCCCTTATTTCCTGATATGAAGTGCATCTAAAAAGATTTGGAAACCTGTCCAACATTGTTAAGTACTTCATTCTTTCTCCTTGTGTCAAATCAGCACTCAACATATTTTGAATCAACTCTTTCTTCACTGGCAATTCCTGTTTAGGCTGCATCAACTCTTCAAGTTGCTCTAAACGGCTTGAAGCATTTATATTCTCTGACACTTGCAACATTTCACCCACTTCTCTTTTCTCCTTGTCCAACAACAAGAATGATACTTCACCCTCATCAGTGGAACTTGAAGCAGTGCTACTTTCTGAATCTTCAGAACTGTCTTCACTAGTAACTTTGGATTCATCATTTTCACTCACATCTTCTAGTGCCAAAGGTTGCTTGATAGTCACATCAAACACCCTCTTTTCACCCTTCCTGCCATACACATAGATTGTGCCCTTTCCCTAATCTTTCACAGCACAAACATCTCTCAACCAAGGTCATCCAAAAATGACAAAAAAGCTCCCAGGCCAGCTAGCATAACATAAAAGTTTACTATAACCTTCAGTTAAAGACTTCAACTTCCAAATTCTTAATCATTCCTAAACACTTCACTTTGGCATGGTTTGCTAGTCAAATCCTAAACCCAGAGCTCCTGCATGTAATGAAACCAAATCTCGACACATGACTGTGTGATCACACAAACTTGAGCACCTCTATGTATGTAGGCCTCTCCCATGCCCACACTTTTGTGCCAAGTGTTCACCATAAGACAAATGTCGGGTAACTCTCCCACAACCAATACTCTGACTTGTCCATGCTTTGGCTCTTTCTCTGATTTACTAATGACTTCCATTGCCTCTTAAGTTTGGACACCATAGTCATCAACTACAATCTACTTTCTTCCCAATCAGGTCTTCCTTTAAACTATAAGCTATATGTCCTTCTCCCAAAGGTAAATCTGCTACTTCAAAATGTCTACAAGGTTTTTTTTCCTCTTGGCTTTTGCATCTTCACACTCTTTCTCTTTCCCTTTATTTTTTCTTGGACTTGGAGTGGCATAGCCTTCCCTCTCTCTTTTGCTTATGGGCATCATGTCTGCTTCTTTCTTTTCAACCCGCACAATATCCACATGACAACCAGAGGTTGAGGCTTGATTTTCCTATTCACCACCTTGATCTCCCCATATATCCAATGCATAATCATTAGCCCTGTTAGGACTCTGATGGGGAAGTGGAAACATATTACCTCCCATCCTTGTTGGCTTTGAACAGTAAGTGCTGATATGACCAAGTTCACCACAATTATAACAGGTAAGGTTGAACCTCCTTTGCGGCTCAAAGACGCCTTCTCCACAACCCGCATTAGCATTGGGCTAACCTTTACATGTTTGGGCCATCCCTCTACCATGACCATGACCACGACCACCTCCACCTCCACCTACAAGAACACTGAGCTGCAATGCTTGCATCATGGTCATCATATCTTGCATATTTTGCTGTAAATGTTCAATGTTAGCAACCTTTTGAATAGGTTGGGCTCCAACCTCTGACTAATTTCCCTCATTTTGGCTACCATTACCTTGCACAGGGACCGCGTTCCCATACTCATTGAGTCTTTGAGCCTTCCCTTCTTTCTCACTGGCGAATTAGTGACTGCTTCCTCAAAGGTAGTGGATCTTTTCAGCTCAACTTTGTACTTTGGACTTTCTTTTAAGTTTTCCACAAAACGGTCCTTCTTTAACATGGCTGGAGGGATTTCATTTCCCAGAGATCGGGCCCATTTATCCCATAAACGGGTGAACTGCATGACAGAATCATCAACACTTTGATTAACCTTCTAAGTGTACCACAAAATTTCATGCCAAACTTCATTAGGTACTTCAATGGATTTGTACTATGCCAAAAAAACTTGCTTCACACAATTGTAGTTCAAAACCACCCCTGGAGTTTGTGTCTGCACTAGCTCTTCATGATTTTGTGACCAAAATTTTTCCTCATCCTGTAAATTGTATTGCAATAGCCGCAACAATATAGCTTGATCTAGTATGTTTTGCAGTAAGCAATTGACTTCCAATGTTTCAATAAAATTTTGTGCATTCTCATTAAGCAATTCATGAAATTGGGGGAACTCGTCCGCCATGTTTGATTGCCACAAAAACACTTACATGTGATGTCTAGAGTTCAAGGGATGTCGATGGATCACTCCAGTACCTAATCCACCTAGCACTAGGTAACCCGGACCCCATTGATTGGATTCACAAAACCTCATGACCCTCGAAAGGCTGCAATCCAATTACACGACCACCTCAAGTGATGTCCACAATTTGCACATATAAAGGCAGTTGTCCATAAGGACCCACATCCCCTTTACATTCTCTGCCTGCATAATAGACATATTTCACAAGAATTGGAGCACATGATCACTTGCTCCTCCATGGGGGCACCAAAATGATGTTAGCGTGCAAACAACAAGAAAAATGAGTGCCTCTATAGCCTTGCACGAATCACACCATTGGAAGTGAGAACTATGTGATTAACATCTGTAGAGATTCATAAAAAACCCTTCAAGCATGAGACACACTCCAAAATAGGAGAAACCGAGGACATCAAATCTCGTCTTGTGGAGATGTTCGTAGAGTATCCATAGGCAAAATATTGATGAAAGATGAAAGAGTTATGGCCACTCAAAACCAGGGGTGTACTCTTTCTTCCTAAAAAATGAGCTCTCTAGAAGTTGTGCAGGTGTTGTAGCTATTAAAATGGGGGTCTTTCTTATCTTTTATTCCCAGAAATTTTCTCTCTCTTCTCAACTGTCAAGGCTTTCTTTCTAGGACTCTTTTAATTACTTCATTTTTGGCCTTTTTTGGGTAGAAAATTAGGTGTCCGTGACCTTTTGACCAAGGGAATGGGGTGGGGGCAAGTGTCTAGCGACCAAAAATTGAAGCCAGGCTCCTATCTAGCTGAGTGGGAACCCAAAAAATGCACCCCTTCTCCCCCATGAAGCCCACGAACCCCTCCATAGCCAAGCCTTTAGAGCTCCTCTCACCTTGATACACCCATAATGGGCTCCCAATGTGCCCGTATATACCCTCCACTCTCCCCTTTTCCCTTCCCATGTGGGATAATTCCCATGCCACATGGAAACTTCCTCCCCAATCCTCCCAACTCCCTCATGCTCAATTAATTTCCAGCTCCTCCCCCAAGTAGGAAAACTTCTCGGACAACCTTTCCCAAAGCATAACTTACTGCTCCGGTCACCAAATGACACACCGTAACACACGGCTTGGAGCGCATCATCTCAGCTACTTTTAGAAATCTTAAATGTGATCATTCCGAATTTCAATCATCAAGTTGGCCTAGTTGCCTTTGTCGCATGCAGCTGCAATCACTTTCTAAGTTGAGACCGTTCACTTCGGATGCACATAACTCATGATATACAAGTCCGATTCACGAGATGTAAAGAACGATGAAAATAATTATTCAAAACTATGTCTTGGTGTTAGCGGGTTGCCATGACGGACATCTGCAACATAGCTCTTTTGTACTAACATAATGTCAATATGCAAGGAAGCGACTCCGGATGGGGCACAGAGACTTAATGAGAGTGTCAATCTCACCAAAATGAACTCAGGGGCTACTCTTTCTACGACACAAGCAAATCAATCACTTCCTAGTTAGACAATCAGTATGCATCCAATCTCACCACTCTAGGTCATCATGCCTTTTCGGCATCCAAACGAATCCGGAACGCCACGAAACTTAAGGAGAGGTATCACAACACTTAAGGGCTCAATCCTACCATTGTCTGTCACCATCCGGGAAGGTACATAAATCATGATCCATCACAAAAAATGTGCAAAAAACTGAAACAGAAGTACTTGGAAAGGTCTTCCTTAAGCATAGAAACACTTACCTCCAAATCAATGCATTTAGCTCACAAAGAATGCATCTCGAACCACAACAAAATTGGAAATGATTACACTTAGATTGTAGAGCAAGAGACAAGGAACGCAATGTGCTATTTGGTAACAAATTCTGATTAGTAGCTCAGGAGAAAAGAAGATTACAAGTTGTAGCAGGAAGAGACCTCCACGGTGCACGTTTTTGATTCTTCAAGCTAATGATCAATCTTCCATCAAAACTAAGGGTTTTGACTTTAAAAGTTAAGGGGGCTTTCCCACGACCATCCGACCTCTTACAAGGGTGTAGACTCAGAGAAGTAAAGAGGGTATTTTCTAATTACATCATGGTTACAACTCATCCTAGGCTGGATTACACAGCTTTCTTCAAAAAAATAGAGGTTTACAAGGTTTGGTTTGCATATGCTTGTATATGCCTGTACTCCACCAAACATTCTCCCCTTGCTATTCATTGCACGCCCTCGTGCAAGCTGTTTCTGAGCGAGTCTACTGCCTTCTTTTGAGCATTGCAGTGAGATACTTGAATTTTTGAGCTTGTGCTTTAATCTCGACTTTGGTGGCTAGCTCTCTGAAGGGATTATTACTGAGGATTGGTAGGCGATGTGGTGGGCTGGCAGATCTTTTGTCATTGGGTTGAATATGAAAGAGTCCACTTTGAAGAAGCCTGTCATGATAGCCTCTTCAAAGGTCTACATGTAATGAGAGGGAAGAAACATGACTCTTACATACAATCCCATGATGACATTCTTGCTTGGGATTTCTGTCTCCATATTCCAACAAATGCTCCACGTACCTTCGACAAAAACTTGCCAAGGATGCTCTGCTGCTTTGATATCACAGAAAGTTGTAATGCATGTGATAAGCATTTTGGCAATCTTTACATGCATCTGGCAGACACGATTTGGGATCTGTTTCATCATGTTGATTACCCCTTTTAGAGTTTGATTCATGTAATGCTCGGATGGTGGGTTGTTATTGACAGGCTTTGTAATTACCGGGTAGTTTAGCATTGCAGGTCTTTTGCTTTGCCAAATGTAAAAATTATCCCAAGATCGCCGTCTCTTGATGGGACAGTAAGTGGGGTTGATCTTGAGATGATAGGGAGCGTTCCCATGATTCTTTACTACCTCATCTGGAGTGATCATGAGGAGGGCAACCGATTCCAGCACCTTCAATTCATATTGCATATAAGTCTTGTGTGAAGGATCCTTTACTTCTGAGATCTAGCATTGAATTTCATCCCATGTCGACTCCAAAGTGGATGTCGTGGCTGGATCTGTAGATTCCTGCATGCCTCTTCCAATGATGGTAGTGGGCACCTATGTTTGATGAGATTCAAACATGGATTATTCGAAGCCTCCTCCCTGCTCAAATTCCCCTGGGGCCTGCTGATATTTTGGCTGATCTGCTCTCAGAGATGCTAATTCCCCTCTTGCCTCAGCCGTTTGCATTTTTAATTTGTTAATTTCCTCATCCTTGGCCTGTTGTAGGGCCCTATGACCTGCCATCATAATCTATCTATCATATTTCTCTTGTTTTAGGGCTTCTTTCAACTCTTTGATTTCTTGACTCAAGGAAGTAGATCTTGCAGTCATCGTGGAGGAGGAGGGGGTCTCTTGTATGGCCAGGAGTTGAGTTAGAGATCTGCTAACCACCGCATAAGAGCCTTGTAGCTTCTCATTTTGTTCTCTTTCTCTGGTTAGCTCCTCCTTGAGATGTTGCTGCTCGATCTGCAATGCGGAGTTTGCCTCATTGAATTGTTGCACTTCCTTGTAATATTAAGCTTCATTCTCCCGTTCTCTCTGCAACTCCGATTGTGCCTAGAGTTGTGCCTTCGTTAGTGCTTCGATTTGTTTCTTTAATTGCAAGGATTCTGTCGTTGTTCTAGAAGCTTCCTTCTTATTCTATTCTAACTCCAGCTCTTTTAGATTGTAAAGAGCCCTTTGACATTGAAAGTGGCTTGATCTACTCTAAGTGAGCGTCAATGTCAAAGGATTTGACTATCTCCGCTCCTTCCTCCATGGCCGCTTGTGAGCGTGGCGATCTTGGCCTATGCTGGCCTTTTTGGCCCTGATCCGATTGCTCAGCCACCTCAGCTTGCTTTTCTCTTTGTTTCGAATCTTCTAGAGCATCAAAGATTGTGGCTGGCTTTGTTTGTATGGACTCTGTTTCTTGATCTGTTTTGTGTTCCTTCTGCTTTCCCTCTGCCCCTTGCTCTGACAGTCTTTCACTTTCTCCTTTCTCTTTTTCCGAAGTCTCTGGAAGTGGCTCAGCATCCTTGGGAGAACCAAGGTATTGACTTTGTTGGTCTTGTGTGTCATGCTGTTCCTCTCCTTGCGTGTGAATTTCCTCTTTTTTGTGTTGACTAGATTCGTCAGATAATTCGAGATCATTGACGCGTTGCTTCTTTGATTCTTCTCTTTGCCTTTGCTCCATCTTTCGCTTGAGCTCATTGTGAATGCGCTGCTGCATAGCGCTGGAAATCTCCTATTTTTCTTCAGCTTCCTGCCTCTTCTATTACTTGATCCTTTCCAAAGCCTCTGTTTTCTTGTGTAGAAACGGAAGCTTCATCCTCTTCTTTTTCATCATCCGCTTCTGCTCCTTGGGTTTGATGCTGATCTTGCTTTTGTTGGTGGAGCTTTTTCCTCAATGCCTGAGCTTCTTCCATTTTACTTCTGGCATGAGTAATGGGGATAGCCTCTGCCAAGTGCGTAGCCTTTTTCTTCAACTGGGTATATCCAAGTATGTATGGGTTGTCTTGCTCCTCCTCCAAAGACTAGTACTCTGAAGGAGTGTCTCTTGGGTGGGACCCCTCTTCCTGGCTACTCCGAGCATCTGACTTGGTCTTCTCGCTGTCAGAATCCTTTAGCGATGCACTTTGCCTTGTCTGTTTGACTTCTGGTTCGGCCTTGTATAAGGTCCTACCACTGGTCTTACAGCTCTTTTGGATCTGTGGATCAAATCGATCTGTGCTTTGGAAGGTGGTAGATCCTCGATCATTCCCAGTGCTTGATAGGCTATGCGTGTGAGAATTGGTCCCCCGTTCATGTAAGCTTTACTTCATTGAATCCCTTTCACGTTTGCTTCCACAATAGTGTCAAGAAGATAGTTTCCAAAGTCGCAACTGGCCACCTTGCCTTCAGCCAAGCCCATTGCCATTACCACGGCCACATGCAACAAAGGTTCGGTATATCTAGGCGGCTTCTGCACCTTGAAATGTTGCGATATAAAGCGCAATGGCAGTTCAGTTTCTGAATAAATCAGGTCTTGATACATCAGTTTGTGACCACGTTGCTTAAAAAAGTCTTTAACATTGTCTATTGCCTTTGTCTTCTACAATAGATTATGCGTCCCTTGCGGCAGGTGGAGGGCTTCATTGATAATTGCCACTGTGATCTTTACCTTGACGACTGTCCCATCCTTGTCTATCAGAGTTGCTTCCCCATTGTACTGAATTGAACTTATGAGCTCGTGAGCTCTGAAGTCCGTTCCCCAAGGAGGCAATTGTAAGAAGTTGTCTAGCTGTAGGCACCTGCCCCCTGCTTGCACTTCTGGTTTTTGGTGTAAAGTCCACATTTTGTGTGGAAAGATTGTGGCCTTTACAATTTCTCCGTCTGCTGCTTGCAACCTTCCGATAAAGATGTTTGTCGGAATTGCTTCAAGTACCTGTTCGGTGAGGTGAGCTTTCTCATTTGATGAGATATCTGTTATCTCATAAGGTGCCGCATTCCACTCCCTTTGTGCTTTCCTTCGAGGCATCCTGTTGCCAATTTTATCATGTGAAAGTAGGTTTTAGCCATTGATAAAAAATTGTCGAAAAGTGTAAACTTAACTATAGAATGAAAAAATGAGCATAACTTTGTCAAAACTACTCCAAATTTGATCAAATTTCACTAGTGCATCTAGGATTACTATAGGCACAAGAGTGTAATGTGACAGATGAATTTTGGCAAAAGGAACATGGATTGCGATCCATGTTGGGATGCATTTGGAAATTCTAATTTTGGGAAGTTATCCCTGGGCATATGGAGATGCTACTGAGAAATTTTCTCTGGATTTAGGGTTGAAGGTACATGGATCGCGATCCATGTTGGGCAACATTTTGGAAATCTGATGATACCATCTGGTAGGGTTCATCTAGATTATACCTTGGTCCAAAATTTTTGGGATTTGGATCAATGGTTTGACACTTGGGCTAAATTTTGGAAACCATTTGTAGATTTAGAGATTTTTGGCTTTTTGAAGCGGATTTTGGGATGCAAATGGTTTGAAACTCTATGGCTTGGATTTCTGGAACATACTAAATCAGATGGCATGGTTTTTACTTATATTGAGCAAAAAGGTACATGGATCGCGATCCATGTTGGACATAATTTTGATACAGTTCTTGTGCACATTTGTTCCCATAGGTTTTCCTAGTACACTGGTGATTTTTTTTCAACTTTGGACATGTTTTTCCTTAGTTTGCCCCTTTTTTCAGTTTTATGGCCACGTTTTTTCCGTTTTGACCATACTGTTTCTGGCAACCACTTTTTGGACTCATGTTTTGCCTGAGATCTATCATTGTTTTGATTTCTGATGATTTAGGTCTGTAGTTCATAGCTTTGCCTAGTTCCTTGGCAAATTCCGCCAGACATTGAATTTTTTTGAGAAGACAAACTGAATCTTGCAATTTTCACCATTTTGCAAGTAAACTTTTGCTTAGTTTTGGTCCTACCACCATCCTTAGGTTACAATTGCTTGTTGATAGGCTCCGAGGAGAGTGTGAAGTCTCCCAATTGACCTTAGCAGTAATTTGAAAATTTGTCAGGACTCTATCTTTAGCCATTCTTTATAGGTCTTGCTGGCATCCTAGCCTCTGTCCTCTCCTGAGTTTTTTTCTTGGGTTCCACCTTTTTGCCTGTGAAAATGACCAAAAGACCATTTGTAGACTGAAAGTAGCAATCCAGGAGGGTTTGATGATCTTTAGAGCACTTTTTGTGATCATTTTGCAACACTAGTACTATTTGTAGATTGTCCAGCTAGTGAGCCACTTTTATCCTGATTTTGGCAAAAAGGGACATGGATCACGATCCATGGTGGGATGCATTTTGAAAAGCCAATCATAGGAGTTTGTTCCTAGCCCTCTATTGTTGCTCATGTAGAAATTTCCATGATTTTAGGGTTTGGGGAACATGGATCGCGATCCATGTTCCACCACTTTTTTTTACTGTTTTTACCTTGGCTGATTCTGTCAGTTAGTTGGGGTCTACTGACGAAATATTTTTGGTTTTTGATGGGTTTTGGACTTCCCCATTGGCCCTGTTAGTTTGTCAATTTTGTGACCTTGTACTGCTATGATATGTTGTTTTCGCACTGTTGATGCAGTATGGGACACACACACATGCTTTTGCAAGGTTAATGATCATATCTGTCAAATATGGTGTAGTAAGATCCACCGAGGTGGTCATAGTGGGTAGAAGCAACTTCGGAAACTCTATGCTCTTGTGTCTCTCTCTCTCTCTCTCTCTCTCTCTCTAAGAATGAAAATGAGCTTATGTTGCCCCATTTGACTATATGTTCCCAGTCTACCTGGAATGCCCCATTTATACTTACCTTCATTGATCATATCTTGTTGTTCATGTCACCTGCGGTTTGAACCGTTCGTCATTCTGACACTCTGTTTACAAATGGCGTTCGATCTGCAGTTTTGATCCTTCAAAAGTTGGCTCAAAATTCATCTTGTGTCATATCTATCCATATTTGCCATGTTCGAAGTCCTTGCTTTGAAGTTTTGGTGTTTGCTTTCACAAGTCAATTCTGACTTTCCTGGCTTGACTTATGTTGATTATCTGTCGTTTTTTACTTTTTTGTAAAAGAAAATTATTTACAATGATCATTAGTCGGCCAAAAGTTAGCCAAAATTAATGTTGCCTCCCTTATATACATACTCTTATTCTGGTATTAGATGGTGACGGTATGGCTCATGATTATGCCAACAGAGTCTGTCAGGCTCTAAAAAACTTGTTGTATGTTTTTTAAAGAAAAAGAAAGGAAAGGAACAAAAAAAAAAGAAGTAAGATTATAATAATAGTATATGCAAATGATAGTCCTACTGCATGTGCCCCCTTCCTAGAGTGAGTCGTCCTCGACGAACATGTGTCAGAGTGCTTGGGAACAAAGCGTGTGTCTATGCATAGCCGTATAGTGTGGCTCTATGATGCTGATGGTGGATGTGCATGGGGAAACAAAATGTTGTGCAAGAGAGAGGTGATGAATAATATGTTCAGTGGTTGTTGGAGGCGAGGTCTCCTGGAAGCTGCGTGGTCCGAACAATAGTAATTGGAGAAGACGCACTCCGTGTTTGACTCTGACTGGCAAAAGTTTTGATGTTGATGGTTGGGTGGCTTTTTGGCTTAGTTTGGGTTTCCACCGAAATTGCTTAGGTTTGGATTCTCTAGAAGAGGCTTCATGAAAGCGAGGATGTTGTGGTTTCCATACCCACTTGACAGTGTTTGGATGTCGAAGACAGTGGTCCATTGGGTTAGGCCGTGTGACAACAGTGGTGGGCAATTTGTGATGGTTGAATTTCTGTGTAGGCAATGTAGGCTTACGTGTATTGGTTTGTCATTTCGGTGTCCACAATTGCCTAGGCTTGGTTTCCATGATTGATTTTTTGACCCATATTTTCTTGACCATGGTGGTGGAGTATCCCTGAGCTGGTGCATGTGGCGACGAGAGAGGTTCCCATACATGGTCCATTTGTACGAATGGCGCGGCGAAAGATTAGCCCTCGTATTTGTTAGGAAATAAGACGTAGCTAAATAGATAATTGAGTAGATTACTTAATGGAGAGAGACATATTTATATACACGAGATTATAGAGTAGAGAGAGAGAGAGAGAGAGAGAGAGAGAGAGAGAGAGAGAGTACACACGATATACGTGGTTCACCCAATGTGGGCTACGTCCACGGGAAAGTAGCCACTCAATGGCTTTAGTACTTCAAAACAAGAAGTAGTTTACAAAGGGATTATACCCTTAATGGAGCTCCCGCCTTGCTTCACTCTCACCACCTCACACTCACCTTGTTGCATCAACTTCACACTATGAAATGTGTGTAGAAATGGCCTCCTTTTATAGGCCAAAAGGGCTGCCCTCTCTTATGAGAGACAGCCATGTGTAGCCGCCCTTGTGCGAATAAGTCCAAATCGGACCCTCCAATCCGCCCATGTGTGGCCGCCCTTGAGAAGACAAGTCCGCTTTTGAATTCGGCCACCGGCCATTGAATTCGTCCACCGGCCACCGGCCATTGACTTCCGACCACCGGCCACCGGCCATTGACTTCCGACCACCGGCCATCGGCCATTGACTACCGGCCACCGGCCAACCGACCGGTTGTTTTCCGACCACTTTCCGGCCGCCGTCCGGCCATAATATTCCGACGAAAAAAAAAAGTCTCGAGGGCCTCCGCCCCCGAGGCCTTTAAAGTTGCCCCTGATTCTTGTCCGTGAAAATTTTGGTTTCCGGTGAGTGATTTTCCTTCATGCACAATGGCTTCTCCTCATAATGGGGGCCTTACAAATGTGTGCTTTTACCACAGAAAATTACAAGGGTAAATCAGGCTCCATACTTAACAATCTTCCACTTGGAGACTGATCTCCAAACCAAACCTGTGACTGCTTTCCATTATGGCTTCTTATCCTTGAATGCCGATTGAAGATGAGCAAAAGCTCAACTTCTCCTTGTTGACCACCTTTGTAAACATGTCTGCAGAATTTTCACTTGTTTGCACCTTTCCTAGCTTTAGCTGTCCCTCTTCCAAAAGAGTGCGTATGAAGTGATATCTCACCTCAATGTGCTTTGTCCTTGAATGAAAGGCTGAGTTCTTCGCAAGATGGATAGCGCTTTGGCTATCACTGTACAAGACACAATTGTCTTGTTTGAATCCAAGCTCTTCTAAGAATCTGTGAAGCCACAAAATTTCTTTGCTTGCCTCCGTCATTGCTACATACTCTGCTTCCGTGGTAGAAAGTGAAACCACTTTCTGCAGCTTTGAAGCCCAGCTTACTGCTGTGCCTCCAACCGTGAACACATAGCCAGTAGTGCTCCTTCGAGTATCTTTGTCACCTGCCATATCTGCATCAGCATACCCTTCTAGAAAAATATCAATTCCTCCAAAATACAAAGCATTTGTTGTTATCCCTTTTAGATACCTAAGTATCCACTTCACAGCTTGCCAATGCTCTTTACCTGGTTGTCCATGAACCTACTCACAACTCCCACTGCATGTGCAATGTCTGGCCTTGTCCAGACCATAGCATACATTAGAGAACCTACCGCTGCAGCATATGGAACTTTAGACATATAGGCTATCTCCTCTTGTGTCTTTGGACACATATCCTTCGTTAGTTTAAAATGACCAGCCAAAGGTGTAGAAACTGGTTTTGCATTTTGCATGCAAACCTTTCTAGTACCTTCTTGATGTAATCTTCTTGAGATAGCTTTATTGTCTTCTTAGTCCTGTCCCTTGATATTTTCATACCAAGTATCCTCTTTGCAGCACCTAAATCTTTCATTGAAAAAGATTTGGATAGCTCCTCTTTTAGGTCTTTGATGTCCTGCATGTTAGCACTTGCAATCAACATGTCATCAACATACAACATTAGGATGATGAATTTCCCATCTCCCAAATTCTCCGTGTAGACGCAGTGATCCGAGTTGCATCTTGTGAATCCATGATCCAACATCCATCGATCAAACTTCAAGTACCATTGTCTTGATGCTTGCTTTAAACCATACAAGCTCTTCTTTAATCTGCAAACCATTTTCTCCTTACCTTTTACTTCATACCCCTTTGGTTGAAGCATGTAGATTTCCTCCTCTAAGTCACCGTGAGGGAATGCCGTATTTACATCCATTTGCTCGAGATTTAGATCATGAGCAGCCACAATGCTTAAGACAAGCCTAATTGAGTTCATTTTTACAACAGGAGAAAATATTTCATTGAAGTCAATACCTTTCTTTTGAGAAAAACCTTTTACCACAAGCCTAGACTTGTGCCTTTTCTTCCCACCTTCTTCTTCCTTTAGCTTGTATACCCATTTGTTTTGAAGTGCCCGCTTACCTTTAGGCAACTCAACCAACTCCCATGTTTGGTTGTGATGTAGTGAGTCCATCTCCACTTGCATGCTCTTCGTCCATTCTTCTTTGGATTCATGTTGCATAGCTTCTTCATATGATTCCGGCTCTCCAGAATCTGAGATCAAGAGATGGTTGAAGGAAGGAACAAACCTTTCTGGAGGTCTACTTGCTCTTGTAGATCTTCAGGGAATAGGTTGAGGCTCCTCATTTGGTTGACGTTGTTGCACATTGTCACCATTTGCAGTCCTTGAGTATTCACCGTCCTCAAGCTCCATGTACTCATCACCTGTTTCTTTTGTTTGTTTTCTTTCCAAGTAATCTTTGTACATATTTTGTTCGTTAAAAATTACATCCCTACTCCTTAATATTTTACCATCTTCAGGATTCCATAGGCGATACCCAAAGTCTCCTTCTCCATAGCCAATGAAGAAACACTTTTTGGACTTTGCATCTAACTTTGATCTTAGGCTTCTATCTATGTGCATGAAAGCCTCACATCCAAACACTTTGAGAAATGTATAATTCACCGGTTTACCTGTCCATGCCTCTTCTGGAACTCCCCCATCCAATGCCGTTGAGGGTGACCGATTGATTAAGTACACAGACGTACTTACAGCTTCCGCCCAAAGCTCAAGCGGTAGGTCTGCATGTAGCCGCATGCTTTGTGCTCGTTCCATGATTGTCCTGTTCATCCTTTCCGAAATCCCATTTTGTTGAGGTGTCCTTGGGGTTGTCCTTTGCCTCCGAACGCCATTGCTAGCACAAAAGCTTTCAAAAGCTTGGCTGCAATATTCGCCTCCATTGTCGGATCTGAGGCATTTAACCTTGGTATCTGTTTCATTCTCCACAAAGGCTTTCCACCTTTGAAATATGGAAAATACATCGGATTTATTCTTCATGACATAAACCCATGTTTTTCTAGTCGCATCGTCTATGAATGTTACATAGTACAATGAGCCACCAAGTGATGGTGTACTTGCAGGACCCCAAACATCAGAATGAACCAACTCAAGTTTTTTATTTTTTCTTTCATTTCTTGATTTTTGAAATTTTACCCTCTTTTGTTTACCATAAACACAATCTTCACAGAACTCTAAGTCCACTTCTTTCAAACCTGGTAGAAGCTTCTTTGTTTGAAGGATTTGCATTCCTTTGGCACTCATATGCCCAAGTCGGTAGTGCCACACCGCACTGTCAACTTTTGTAGTTGTTGCACAAGCTGAAGGTTGCGTGCTAACAGTACACAAGTAAAGTGTACCGACTTTTTCACCCTTGGCAACCACCAAAGATCCCTTTGAGATCTTCCACCATTTGTTTCCAAATGCAATGTTGTGACCTTCATCGTCCAATTGTCCTGTAGAGATCAAATTTTTGCGAAGAGAAGGAACATGCCTAACATCTTTAAGCTTCCATTCATTTCCGTTAGCAGTTTTGACAGAAACTGTACCTTTGCCGACAATCTCACAAGCTTCATCATCTCCCAAGTATACATACCCAAAATTACCTTTGGTGTAGTCTTGGAAATGTTTCTTGTGTGGTGTCGCATGGAATGAAGCCCCGGAATCTACTATCCAGGAATTAGACACATTGTCTAATGAGAGAATTAGAGCATCTTGCTCTACTTTACCTGCCACATTGGCCTCCGATGTTGGCTTGTTGTCTTGAGACTCTGTCTCCTTCTTCTTCTTGGACCAGCAATCCTTCTTGACGTGGCCCTTCTTGCCGCAGTTCCAACATTCAAGAACTGACTTTGTGCGTGACTTGCTCCGCCTTGAGCGATCACGACCCTTTTGGTTTTTGAACCTCTCCTTAAGCCTTCCTCTTGTTTCCACTGATAGTGCAGCACTTGATGATTCTCCTGTGCTTCTCCTTTGCATTTCCTCGCTTAGGAGAACACCCACAACATCATCAAATTTAAGAGTATTTGTGCCAGAGATAGAATTACTTACAGCCATCACAAGGCTGTCCCAACTATCCGGTACAGATGATAGTATAAGGAGAGCTCGCACTTCGTCATCGAAATTGATTTTCACTGATCGAAGTTGACTTATGTTTGTGTTAAAGTCATTTAGGTGTTCTACAACTGAACCATTCTCTGTCATCTTTAGATTGAACAAGCGCTTCATAAGAAATACCTTATTGGATGCCGATGGTTTCTCGTAGAAGTCGTCAAGTGACTTCATCAAGTCCTCCGTGGTCTTCATCTCCGAAACATTGAAGGCCACCGTTGACGCCAAGCTTAACCGGATTGTTCCCAGTGCCTTTCGATCAAGGACAATCCATGCTTCATCTGCCATTGTTGCGGGCTTCTTCGCAAGACCGCCTAGTGGCAAATAGAGGTCCTTCTGGTAGAGATAGTCTTCAATCTGCATCTTCCAATGTTGGTAGTTTTTGCCATTGAACTTCTCAATCTTGAGCTTCCCTTCCTCTGCCATAACTCCCACTCAATTCAAGGAATCCTTTCCTTGAGATAATTTAGCTACGAGCAAACCTTGCTCTGATACCAGTTGTTAGGAAATAAGACGTAGCTAAATAGATAATTGAGTAGATTACTTAATGGAGAGAGACAGATTTATATACACGAGATTATAGAGTAGAGAGAGAGAGAGAGAGTACACACGATATACGTGGTTCACCCAATGTGGGCTACGTCCATGGGAAAGTAGCCACTCAATGGCTTTAGTACTTCAAAACAAGAAGTAGTTTACAAAGGGATTATACCCTTAATGGAGCTCCCGCCTTGCTTCACTCTCACCACCTCACACTCACCTTGTTGCATCAACTTCACACTATGAAATGTGTGTAGAAATGGCCTCCTTTTATAGGCCAAAAGGGCTGCCCTCTCTTATGAGAGACAGCCATGTGTAGCCGCCCTTGTGCGAATAAGTCCAAATCGGACCCTCCAATCCGCCCATGTGTGGCCGCCCTTGAGAAGACAAGTCCGCTTTTGAATTCGGCCACCGGCCACCGGCCATTGACTTCCGACCACCGGCCATCGGCCATTGACTACCGGCCACCGGCCAACCGACCGGTTGTTTTTCGACCACTTTCCGGCCGCCGTCCGGCCATAATATTCCGGCGAAAAAAAAAAGTCTCGGGGGCCTCCGCCCCCGAGGCCTTTAAAGTTGCCCCTGATTCTTGTCCGTGAAAATTTTGGTTTCCGGTGAGTGATTTTCCTTCACGCACGATGGCTTCTCCTCATAATGGGGGCCTTACAAATGTGCACTTTTACCACAGAAAATTACAAGGGTAAATCAGGCTCCATACTTAACAGTATTCGAGGAGAAAGGTGTTGTCCTACCAGTTTGGTGTGGCTTGATAAGTGCACATCCACGGCACTCCTAGAATAACTGCTTTGCTAAGATGTTGATCTTTGACCACATGAAATTGATGTGGATAAACAGTTCCAGCAATGGTGATTGTTAAATTTATGTGGCCCAGGCTGTCCATAATGCCTTTGTTTGCTACTTTGAACCCCATAATGTTGGGCATTAGAGGTTCCTGCGTGATTTTTATGAAAGTGGAGTAGTTAACCACATTAGCTCTGGCCCCTATGTCCACTAAGGCTCATTCGGTGGTGCCGTCGGCAAGTTGTAAATGAATACATAGATCCATTCCTCCTAACCATGTAGTTTCTGTTTGTATGGATGCTATCAAAGCATTCTCAATAGCAACGTCCTGTTGTGCTTTCCTCTGGAAGTTTGCTTGTTCTTTGCGTTTTAATATTCTGAGTTTGGATTTCTGCTGTGCTTGGTCTGGAATGTCCTGTGCTTGACGTCTGCATTGAGCTACTGCATGGAGTGTTGCGAGTTCTTTTGGTCTCAGCGGAAGAAGATATTTTTTTAATCTACAGCCACTCGTTTAATCAGGCATCTCCTCTCCTGCTAATGTTTCAAGGTTGATGGCTCCACTTTGCAATATATCATGTATTATAAAGGGCCCCATTCCTTGCTTTTTGAGTTTTTTGGAGAGTTGTTTGAGGATATACATGAGAACGTAGTCCCCTTTTTGGAACTCCTTTCCAATCACATGTTGATCATGAAAAGATTTCATTTGTATTTTTTGAGCATATATCCCCACTATCGCCCTAAGTCTAGTTTCATCTAATTGTTCTAGGGTGTCTAGTCTTTCTGATAGTTCATGGACCATCCATCCTAATTGTGTTGCCACTCTTAGTGATTTGATTAGAAATTCCAATGGTAGGATCACATCAATCCCAAATACCAGGATAAAGGGAGTAGTTCTAATGGAAGTTTTAAAAGCTACTCGGTAAGCCCATAAGGATATGTGTAGCTTTTGATCCCAATCATTTCTTGAGTTGCTGACTATCCTGGTGAGCATGGTGAATAGGATTTTGTTGGTACTCTCTGCCTGCCCATTAGCTTGCAGGTGATAGGGTGCCGATTTGTGATGGACCACCATGAATTTGTCAAGGAGGCTTTCAATGACGTCATTCAGAAAGTGTGTTCCCCTATCGCTCACTATTTTGATTGGTAGTCCATATCTCGTAAAGACGTTTTCAAAAAAGAACTGAGTTGTAGATCTTGCATCATTTTTTTGGGTTGCTTTTGCTTCTGCCCATTTTGTCATGTAGTTTATTGCTACAATGACGTATTGTGTGTGAGTCCTGTATCCTGGAGGTATGATGGAACCAATGAAGTCAATGCCCCATTTGGCAAAAGCATGCATGCCCATCATTGGCCTCAATGGAATTTCATATCTTCTTTGGGGTGGCTTTGTGCGTTGACATTCATCACATCGTTTGACATATGTCTCTGCATCCATAGACAGGGTTGGCCACCATATGCCTGAGTGTAGTACAAGCCTTGCCGTTTTATCAGGAGAGAAGTGTCCCCTTGGCTATCCTAAGTGTGCTTGATCTAGGATAACGTAATATTTGCTTTCTGTAGCACACAGCCGTAGTTGTTTGTCCTTTCCATGCCTATGCAGTTGGTTGGAAATGAGCAGATAGTGTTTGGCCTCTTCTTCGATAGTTCTCATTCTTGCTTTGCCCCACTCCGCTGGAAAGGTTTGGTTTTTTAAGTACTCAACTATGTGAGCACTCCATTTAGGTGCTTATACTACAAAAAACATGGTGGCATGTTCCAGTGGGGGTTGCATTATACAACTATCGCAGGATTTTACATATGTATGGACACTGTGTTCCATGTTTGGCCAGTAGACACCCAGTCTCTGTAGCCGTTGGCCTGTCTGTGTTTCACCAGTGTGAAATCTTGTATTTTGTATATGAGCTTGTTTGAGGTAGTAGGTGGTATCTTCGGGCTGTACACATAGTCTTAGTATCCCATCCTTACCGTGTTTGTACAATCGTCCTGCTAAAAGCTGGAGATTTCATGTTTGATGGATAATTGATGGTTGTCCTTCTATCTGCAATGAGCCAATTGTGAGTATCTCGACACCATTTTGACACCATTTTGATGTTAAACAAATATGAATCAGGAAGGTCATCATCGACACTCTCAGGTGCTTCCCCATGAAATAGTGTGAAAGATGATATGCTCTTTAGTGTGTGGTCCCCTTTTTTACTACCACCGTGCAGTCAAACTCAAGCAACAGTATAAACCAGCAAAAAATTCTTCCAGTGTTGCAAGGTTTGTTTACTAGATATAGCAGTGCTTGATGATCCACGAAGAAGACAAAATTGTTTGCTAGAAGGTAGTGTCTAAATTTCTTGACAGCATAGATCATTCCCATACCCTCTCTTTCCGTGGTGGTATAATTTCTCTTTGCGTTGTTTAGTTGCCAACTAGAGTAGCAAATGGGAAAATCCATTTTCTTCTCTCCTGGTTGGGCTAATATGCACCCGATAGCATAGGCTGATGCATCCACATGGACATGAAAGATTTTGCTCCAGTCAGAGGCTTGCAAAATTGGAGCCGAAATTAACTGCTGCTTCAATTTTTGGAAAGCCTGCTCACATTCCTCCACCCATTCGAACTTAGTTATGAGGGCTTACAAAGGATTAGCTATTACAACATACATATATATAAAACACCTATAGTACTCGCAATGCCCTTGGGGTTTTTTGGACAGTGTGGAGTGAGATGGTCAGTCGTGCATCCGTCACAGAATCCAAAAAGTTTCACCCGTTCTCCTTTGTTTGGACAAACTCTAGCCCAGTGGTCACTGCCACATTCATAGCATGGTCCTACAGGTGGTGGAGAATCTTGTGGAGTTCCCATCGGTTGTCCTATTCTAGGAGGGTAGCCCCTAGGTTTGTAGCCCGGATTTTCCATGAACATGAGCATATTCTCATCGGCCAAATAATGGTTTTTATTTGTCTATGCTATGTATGAGGGCTCGGACATCTCTTCAGGAATTATCCATGGATTATGTCCCTCTGGAGCATATGTATTCCCATCAAAACCCCTCTCTGAATCTTCTCGATATGAAACTACTTGGACCATACTCTGATCAAAAGGTGATTCTATGGGTGAGAAATCCTTACCATAGCCCTATTTTTCTGGGGTAAGGGAGGTTGATGTCCCAATACATGTTGAGATTTTTCCTGCCCCAAGATTGCATTATTTGGACCCACTTGGTACCTTGGAGGGGGTGGAAGTTGTTGTCCCCCCTGTGGTCCGTATTGTCTCTCTCTAACATAGTTCCGATTATAGAAACATTTGTGAGTTTCATGGTTTGTCCATTTTTGTTTTGTAGCACACCATTTCAATATTACTGTGCGTTTACTCCTGGCCTTTGTTGAAGGTTGCACCACTGGGTTGGATGATCCCCTCCACAAGTATCACATTTTTGGGTGGGCAGTTGTCGTGTGTTTGGGTTCGTCCGGTTTCCTTGGTTTATCCTCTTGATGACTTCCTCGATCATTTGATCAACGTCCGGCACAGTTGGGTTTTTCCATCCCAATTTTTTTGTGGACTCACTAGTGGTTGAAGAGGGGATATTCGTCCCCTGATTTGTGTCTTCAGTCACCTCCCCATATGCCTTGCAGTTCTCTACAATATACAAAAAGCCTCTTTTGTGACTTGCTCAAAGTTACACATGCCTTCAAGTGCAAGTCCTTTTTGAGCGTGTCATTTTGCAATCCTTCTATGAAAAGGAATGATAGTCTTTCATCTTGAGGTAGTTCTTGAGCAGGGAATATTTCTATGTATTGCTTGAAATGAAGCGATGCTTCCTTCACTTTCTCTTTTTCCTTTTGCCTGAATGCATAGATCTGGGTGAGATAGTGTTATGCTTGATCCCCCTTTTTGAGAATTCCTCAGTGAATTCTTGGAGAAGTTGCTCAATACTTGGGAATTCCAAGTTTCTTAATGGTTGGAACCAAGTCAAGGTAGTATCTTCTAATGTCAACCCAAATCCTGCATATTGAGTGTGGAAATCAGTTACCTGTTCCGCTCTCAACACTTGTTTGAATATTGAAACATGGGCATACGGATCTCCGGATCCATTATACTTTTTGGGTACGCATTTTGCCACCTGAGATGGCCGCATCCTGGTCCGCCTGGTGTGGCTTGTCTAGGTTTATAATATCCTCTTGGTACTAACAATGGTATCCTATCTGCTATACGTTCATCAAGTCAATCTCGTGTAATAGTCGGAGGGATTCCAGTGGTGTAAGTAATGTCAGAAACAGTACTGCCCCTTTGTGTGTTCATGGAAGCCCTGGATGCTGTCGATCCTAAAGGTCCTTTTTTGGGACTCGTTGATGTCCATAAGAATCCTCTACCCTGGTTCTCAAGGGGCTCACAGTTACAGTCTTAGGTCTGGTGTGCATAGTCATGGTTTTTATCTCTTCTGGATTTACATAATATTGATGGAGTGGTCCTCCAAAATATGTATATCTCTCTAACTCCTTTCAATCCATTGAAGAGTACTTTCGGCCATACTTGTCATTATGACCACCTGAATACTTCTTCCCTACGTGTACGTGTAAACATACAAGTTTTTTTGGTCTGTCAATTCTTTGATGTGGGGCTTGTCACATCTGTAATAGAGTGTTTCTTCTCCATTATTGAACTTATAAAGCCCCACATATGTGTTGTTTGTGTTAAGGCACTCTATCTCATTGGTGCGTCTGAGTACCATGTTTTGTTTCTCCATTTTGGGTGGTGCATCGGCCAGTTCACTATCTACCTTGTCCTTGGTGCCGTTCATTCCCCATTTATCCACAATAAAAGGGTTATGAACCACCAGGTACATTACTCCCTCTCGATCGAAATATCTATCCCCGCCATAATCAACATCTACAAGGTCTCAGAACTTGCTCGGCTTATTTTTCAACTTAACACAGTAGCGGTCCATTCCATCCTTATAGATTTTGTCCTTAAGCACATTTTCAAATTGGAACTTCAAATACAACAATTTAACATTAGATGCAAGTTGAGAAGGACCTGCACCCATTGAAGCTGTTCCCTTAGGGTTTGACTTGTTAGAATCTTCAGTCATGAGGCTGTATGATCTTTCAGACGAAGTGTCAGAGAAACACTCCTCTAAAATGGGTTCCAAAGGCGGTAGTGGTCTCTGATTCACGCTTTATTTCGTCGAGTGATTAATCCCTTTATCAAAGATGCTGGGGTTCCTATTCTGGTATAATCTTCCTGACCGCAAATTCATGAAGAATTGGTAATACAAAATCCAAACTGAGTTACCTCATTAAATAGTTTGAATCTCCCATTTTATCTTGCTTGCTGGGTAGTATCTTCTAGTACCTGCAACCTGTTAAGAATTTTCTTGATAGCTGTGAGCTTACAGCCGTTCTTGTTACTTCTTGCTTCTAATCGAGAAAACTTAGCTAGGTTTTTTTTAGTAGCACACAATTCCCTACACATCCTCAACAATTTGGGTCCAATTTCAATTTTGAAAGAAGCACCAGGTTGCTATGGACTAGCTCTTTGTATGGTAAGTTTTTGTCACTGTTCAGACTCAGAGGTACATGGATCACAATCCATGTTGAGAAGCCAATTGAACTTTTGTTGCTATCATCAGATTTAACATGATTAAGAGGTCTTATGGTACCAAATTTTTTAGAAATGAACCTTTGGATTGGAGGCTAAGTTGATTTTGTCAGTTTGCCTGAGCTTCTGTCCGTTCTGAGCTGTTGGGATGGTTTCTTGCACCCAAATTCAACTCTAGAAGGACCACTAGACTCTCTGTGATGCCCAGTTTGATACCAAACTGGTACTAGCATAGTCTATATAGCTATAGAGAGTCTATAGCTATAGTACCAGTTTGGTATCAAATTGTGTCAGGGGAACATGGATCGCGATCCATGTTCCTTTGTGTCAAACTACATTGAATTTTGTCCCACAGCTAGTCCTTGGCGTAGTTATGCTGGCTATATGGTTTTTGAATGCTTTAAAGCTTTTTAGGACAGACAAAAGTCCGTTTTAGGGTTTATTTCAGTGGTTTCCCCCTTGATCTAATTTTTGCCCCCTTTTGCCTTCTTTTTGAAATTTTTTGATAAGGGTCCTTTGGGAGAAAGTGTTTCAATTGTTATCACTTCCCTGTTTGCCTTTTATCAACTCAAAATTTCAAAACGGTACATGGATCGCGATCCATGTTTGGCAAGATCAAGATTTTGGACTGACACTTTGTGAGTTAATCAGACAAGGTATGATGATGCGATTTCCTAAGTCTTTTTGGATTTGATCAGTTTTTCCCAAGTGAGAAGCAAGATTTTGTGTTTGTTTTGCGGTTTTTTGCAAACAACTCCTTTTCTAGTATTTTGACCAGCTTTTTTCACTTTTTATCTATGGCTCCTTTTGGAAAAGTTGTCCACTTAGTAATCAGGAGTACACTAATCAAATCTTACTATTAGATGTCTACCTGGAACATGGATCACGATCCATGTTGGGAAGCATCTGTACATGAAATTTGGTTCTGTTGATTCCCTGCTTCTAGTTGATCCCAATTCTCATCCTTTTTTGAATTTGGACAAGTAAAAGTTCAGTTTTTCATTGTTTTCCCCTTTTTTTCAAGGTTTTGCTTTACTTACCCCAATCTTTTGATTTTTGTGATCTTATAGCACTCTATTTCTGATCAAACTCAAGGTTCTGATGCCTGAGAACCTGTTCTAAGCAAAGGAAATAGTTTCAACATATTCTGCCCAAAAGATACATGGATCGCGATCCATGTTGGACATGCAATTTGAAAGTTTTTAGCACAGTCTTTTTCAACCAGTGTTTTTATCCCCTTCTTGAAAGTTTTGTTGGGTTTGGTCTAGTTTTGAAGCCCTGACCATCACTTCTTCAACTTTTTAGAGTTATGGTCTTCAACACCAAAATAAGGTTTTTGACAGGTTTTCCCTCGATCCTTTTGGCCCCAAATGATGGTGTAATTTGTTTTCTAACCTACTCCTATAAATTGAAATGAATCTGCAAACAATATTGAACTTAACAGTACAAAAATAACAACAAAGTGTGTGGTGGAACAGCCCTTTCCAAGCATGTGAAAAATCAAAGAACGAAATACTATCTTGTACTTACTCACAACTTTCTTTGCTCTTAAGGAATAGCACTAGCTAGTCACAGACTCCAGTCTCTATCAAGCACTAAACCTACGTCTAGCTGCTTCACTGTCTATGTGTAAGTAGAACGGGTATCAAAAGTTTGAAGGGAGATTTTTTTTTTTTTTGTACACTGAGTTACTCACCACCTAAGGATCGGTTTCCCCAGCACTAGGGGCAATGTTAGCAGGTCGCCGCGATGGACATCTGCAGCATATCTCTTTTGTAGTAACATAATGTCAATATGCAAGGAAGCGACTCGGGATGGGGCACAGAGACTTAATGAGAGTGTCAATCTCACCAAAGTGAACTTAGGGGCTACTCGTTCTAAGACAAAAGCAAATCAACCACTTCCTAGTCAGACAATCAGTATGCATCCAATCCCACCACTCTAGGTCATCACGCCTTTTCAGCATCCAAACGAATCCAGAACGCCACAAAACTTATGGAGAGGTATCACAACACTTAAGGGCTCAATCCTACCCAGTTCTGTCACCATCTAGAAAGGTACATAAATCACGATCCATCACAAAAAATGTGCAAAAAACTGAAACAGAAGTACTTGGAAAGTTCTTCCTTAAGCATAGAAACACTTATCCATGGTCAAAACATAAAAAAACAACCATTTTAACCTCCAAATCAATGCATTTAGCTCACAAAGAATGCATCGCGAACCACAACAAAATTGGAAATGATTACACTTAGATTGTAAAGCAAGAGACAAGGAACGCAATGTGCTATTCGGAAACAAATTCTGATTACCAGTTAAGGAGAGAAGAATATTGGGTGAAAGCATGTTAACCTGTCGCGCTTTTTGTGCTAGTTAGCAGTTTCAAGTTAGCACATCTTCAAAAAGTTGGGCGTCCGGTAAATTTTTTACAAATAATATCAAAATTTGTCGGAGGTTGTACATTTGGATTCCTTGTTTCAAGTGCTTTCTATTGATATATCATATGTCATAGATCTTGGAGATGTAGCTCAAGTTATTGTACTAGTTAGCATATGTCAAAATTGTGCTAGTTAGCATTGTCCGGGACATGAAAAAGCATGACAGGTTAACATGCTTTCACCCTATTACAAGTTGTAGCAGGAAGAGGCCTCCACAGTGCATGTTTTTGATTCTTCAAGCTAATGATCAATCTTCCCTCAAAACTAAGGGTTTTGACTTTAAAAGCTAAGGGGGCTTTCCCATGACCATCCGGCCTCTTAAAAGGGTGTAGACTCAGAGAAGTAAAGAGGGTATTGTCTAATTACATCATGGTTAGAACTCATCCTAGGCTTAATTACATGGCTTTCTTCAAAACAATAGAGTGTTTACAGGGTTTGGTGTGCATACGCCTGTATATGCCTATATCCACCAAACACTTGGGGACTTGAACAACCCAAAACCTCAATACCCAAGCTTGGAAAAATCAAACCTTTGTAAATGAAGTTTTACATGGTCACTTCCAAGTCTCGAAGCACTAGGTACACATACATGCATGAGGCTAGTTAGCAAGCATTTTAGCATGATTTAATAAATTTATGCTCATTTTAAAAATGCCTTCCAATGTGTATATGGAGAAACCCTTAGGAATGGTTGAACAAGTAATTGTATCATCATATGGAATAGAATATGAACATACCTTTGCACTATAGTAGATTTTAGAAAAGGAACCAACTTGAAGTTATTTGGGGTGACAATTTATGCATCAACTCAAGATGGTTCAAGATTGGGGCTATGAACATCTCTACTTACGTCATAAGGGAATCACAACCAGGCTTGACACAAAGGACCATAGTTACAGGGACGTAAAGTAAACCCCAATACAAGACTTTGTTGTCACTACTACGGATTTGTTGGAACACGGTTTCTTGCTTGGTTAGTGAAGGATGCACATGTTTGGATGTGGAGAGCATCGGAATGAGGGAGCATGATAAGGGAGGATTGCGTCCTAGAGTGCTCATAGAAGATAACTATTACGTGAATGAACCATTTCCAGAGGAGCTATTCGAACCCTTTGGATGGGAGAAAGTACTGGCAATGGTATATGTCTGTGTGAACAATGTAACCACTATGACATTTTGTGACAAGGATGGTTACGACATAATTCCCTTTCAGATGGTAACCAATATCTTGAACTCAAAAGATGTAACTGAAGCAAATGAGACATTAGAGATAATTGATTGCAAATGGATAGTGGACTAAATTTTTGTACAAGATCTTCCACACAAAATTGAATATGAATACCATGATTCAAGGAGCGATGATTTGGGGAATGATGCAGAAGAAACTTTCAAGAAGCTTAAAAAACAAAAGATGAGCATGTCTTCTATGAGTTTCCTTAACAAAAAATGGGGAGACAAAAGAGATACCAAATGGGACAACAAAAAAACAAAAAAACAAATTTGAGAAACCAATGCCCAAGTTGATGACCAAAACGCAATATCTCATGCTCGTGGGACTAGATGATTGTGTTCGAGACAACATCACTAGAAAACCTTTGAAGTTGACAAGTTTTTGGACAAACTCAAAGAAACAAAGAAAAAAACAACTGAAAGACAAGGTTGAAACATCAATGACGAAGTCAAAAGCTGAATGCAAAAGTGAATGCCAAAAGTTAAAATAGACACTGAAGGAGGTTTGAGCAACAGAAATGGAAAGTGAGGGGGACTATAACTAGAAAAGTTTGATACACTCTCTCACTACAAAAAAAACACAATTCACGACCGACGTATAGTGATTGAGCAACCGATGCGTGAGCCTAAAGAACCGAAAACATCGTATGATGGGAAGAAACACCCAAGTGGGAAAAATACATTGTGAATTATATAGAGGAAGGAGTCTTGCCAGCAAACTTGAGCAGAGCCCGACTACGCTCGATCCAACAAGAAGCAAAAAACTATGTTATTGTAGAAAATCACCTTTATTGAAGAGGGATAGATAAAAATTTGAGAATTTGTGCAGTAGAGAATGAGTAACTTATGATACTTAAACAAGCGCATGTCGATCCAGAAGAGGGATAGATGAAAATTTGAGAATTTGTGCAGTAGAGCATGAGTAACTTCCAATACTTAAACAAGCACATGTCGGTCCAATCGAAGGACACTTTTTGGCTGACAAAACCGTAAAAGCGATACTCCTTGCAAGAATCTAGTGGCCTACAGAGTAGTATGTGAAACAATGTGATGCTTGCCAACAAACTAAAGTATCAATGCAATGTGAGGAACTACTGCTAAGACCAATGATGGGAGCAAGGGTTTTTTCCAAACAGGGAATAGATTTTGTTGGGCCTAACTCACCACCGGCATATCAAATGAATGCTCAACACATTATAGTGGTCACATATTATCTGACCAAATGCATAGAGGCTAAGAAAACACAAAAGAATAATTCCAGAACCACATCACAATTCTTGTATGATAACATTTTTATGAGATATGGCCTTTCGATTAAAATCATGAGCAATTGAGGCACCTTCAATGACATGATTAATTATCTATTGCACGAGTATATTGTGCTTCATTATAAATCATCTTTGTACCAGTCTCAAGCAAATGGGCACAATGCTCATGAACATTGTCGATGAATCTATAGCAGACTGGGTCAAAAACTACATTCAACTTTATGGACATATTGGACAGCATAGAAAACGCCACAGAATACAATATCTTTCAATTTAGTGTTTGGGATAAAGGCCATACTGCCTGTAGAGTTCTTCATTCTTACACTATGTGTGGCACAAGTATTAAGATGGATGGGACATGAGTTATCTGATAGATTGGACCAACTAATACAGTTGGACAAAATAAGAATAAAATTAGTTGCATCTATGTATGCACAAAAAAGACAAATGAAACAATTCCATGACCAACATGTAATAAACAAGGATTACAAAAGGCTGATTATGTCTTAGTCTACACCTTGAAGCAACATTGCAAGAAACTCAAAAAGTGGGGTAGTTGTCCATTTGTCATCAATGACATATCACCAAGTGGCACCGTCAAACTTGCAACATTGGAGGGAGAGTAATATCTAACTGGATAAATGGACACAGATTAAAGAAGTATTATCAACCTCTCATTGCTAAAATGTTAGAAAAGATACATTTAGCTAAGGAACGGCAGCAAAAGGCTCAAGCAATTAAAGATCAAGCACATGAGGAAGCTCAATTGCAGATTTTAAAGCGCAAGGAACAACATTATCTATGATCTCCTATTACAACAGTTCATGTAGAGAAAAGTTGGCTAGGTAAAATTGATGTTTGAATCAATGTCTAGCTAGCCAATGACACAATATAAATAATACTTGATGTGGACATTGGAGCATGTGTCAACGCTATGCAGTATTCAACCTACATGAAACTATTGGAGTCTATGATTGAAAGAACTCAGATTGAACTAAAAGAAGCTAACAAAGAAACCATAGTTAGTTTGGGACAAGCCAATGTCTCAATTCACATAAATGGTAACCATTTCCCACATCGGTTTCACAGAATATGGAAGATACAGATCTCAACAAGAAAATCATTCTGGGAGTTTCATGTATGCATACTTACAAGGTTGTTCCAGATTGGCAAGATGACACGCTGAATTACTATTGAGGCGGTCCAGGGCGGGCAACAAGAAAAGCGGCCTCTAAACACCCTTCGAGGCTCCCGTGCTGCTCAATTGGGGTTGGGGCAAGCACAATCAGAGACAACAACAACCCACAGCCAGAAACCAAACAAGAAAAGGGGCACCACCTAGTTGTAGATGCAAACTAGGACGCACGTGATATCTCCTTGTACTCAAACGCACAAAGAGAGGGGAATGCAAGATAGCCACACACACCAAACACAAACATTCACCACGCCAGAGAGAGGTAAAGAGCACAAATCAACTTGAGCAACTCAGTCTTAGCCCTAAAGACTAGATGCACACAAAGCTTGATGAGAAATAGAGAGACAACACAAAACTTGACCTTGTTGCCAATACACAAATTGTCTTAGGGTCACGGGAGCCCTCTCACCGAGCACCCTCTTACAATTGACCTTTTAGGCAAACAATTCAACAAGACCTCAAACCACCAAGCATGAAATGGCACAACAAACTTCAAGGACAATATACCTTCAACCACTTGATGAGCCAACTTATCAAGTCAATTTGGAGAGAAGAGTCGTAGTTGCAGCATACAATTGCACCCAAAACTATAAATCTTATTTATGCACAAGAGTAGGCTACAAGTGTGGTGAAGAGTATGGCATACACTCCACTCCTCTAGATGGCATAACTAACTTCAAGCTTCTCCATGCACCTATGTGTAATGATGGAATAGAGCACTCACGATGCACACACTCTACACGACTAGGCTTGAAGAGTGGTGTGTTATGTGTTGAGAACGGTGTGGTGTAGTGTGATCATGTGATGATTTACAAGGGAGAGAAGGACTCTATTTATAGGTTTTAGAGGCCCCGATTAGGATTAGGCCTAATCAAGTTTATTTGAAGGAATAAAAGATTATGCATATTTTTATTTTTTTTAATGAGGGTGGGTCTCTCTTGTCCTTTGAGTCACATGGATGTGGACTCAAGGGAAGAGAATTATTGAGGATGAAAGGAGAGAGGATTGAGTGAATAATTTGGGAGTGCCTACTCTAGTAGAGGGTGCATTTTACAATAAGGTTAGTGGTTAGTAGTTAGTAATTATCACTAAAAAATATTTACAAAAGCATTCACCATATGGTGAGATATATGATGAGAAAAGTTAGAGAAGGGATGAGCTTGTAAAGAGAAGTTGAAGCTTTGGAGAAGTTGAAGCTTTGGAGAAGTTGACATTCACCTCTTTACAGCACCGGAAGAAGAAGCAGTCAACATGGCGAAGTAGCGCGTGTCGATGAAGCTATGTTATCTTCAAACCTTGGAAAATTCATGATAAAAGCCTTCATTTGCAGAGGTTATCCTTGGATTTTTGCTGATTTTTTGAAGTTCTTTACAAAGCTGAAGAGAGTATGGTAATATGGACATATATGTAGAGAGAAAGGGGGACACATAGGGTGTAGAAATGGAGGATGAAGGCTATGGAGGTGTGAGAGATGTGGAAATGGTGAAAAGGGTGAATTAGGACATGGGAGTTGCAGGTTTGGGGCAGAGAAGGAGAGGGAGGAGTGTGTGTGAAAGAGGAAAATGATAAAGTGGAAGAGGGAGTGTGGCTGCATAGCATGGGCAAACTGGGGTCCACCAATAAAATAATAGCTCACAGCTCCTAGCTCAACAAAATATGAAAAAATTTGAGGTGAAAGCTCAGCTCATGAGCTACAACTTTTGTTTGTATCACCTTTTCAAATTTGGAGAGTATGTGATCTTTAAAAATTCAGCAAAACCGACTGTGTTTTCCACTGCACAAGGTCCTTGTGAGGTCCTTCTTTGGATGATTCTTTTGAATACCTCCAAAAGTGAGCTCCCCATGATGCATGCATGCATTCCACATATCCTTGACCTTATTTGGTAGGTCTATAATTGAAGATATTGTTGAGATCATGATATAAGTGAATAGTATAACTAAGAAAATCAAATATTGAGGGGTCTAAAAAAATATGTACATGTCAAATATAAATAATATAGGTGGAGAAAATATAAAGGGATCAAAATAAATATCTCTCATTTTAAGTCTACCATAAAAAGATGAATATTTTTGGTGGTCTAATTTATCAGAGTAATAGAGAATAGATGTAGGAAGGAAAAAATGACAATAGTGAAAAAATATATACATAAATAAACTAGTTTTTTTGGATTTTTGCTGGGATGGAGTTACACCAAAAATAAGAGAATCTTGCATGAAATTATTTTATATGGAATAAAAAGTACGCAAAATGGTAAGAAAAAATATGGTAATGTTGATCAAGTCAATGTACATAGCATAAATAACACACCATAGGTAGAAATATTTAAATAAATACCAAAATAATTATGAAAAATCCTTTTATTTAGGCCCTATATACAATGAAATATTTACACACAAATGGGCCATAATATATATATATATATATATATATATATATATATATATATATATATATATATATATATATATATATATATATATATTGGCTGAACTAGCCGAGTGACTAGCTAATTAAGGGTTTTTAAGAAGATATGGGAAAAGTCCCCTAACTCACACACACCTATATACAGTGAAATGGTAGGGATAGCCATAGTGTTTGGATGATTTTAGTAGGGTGAGGTAGCTTACTATGGCAATTATGGAAAGCCAAAAAACGGCTATCATTAGCCTCCCCCTTAGATAATGGTACATTCATGTACCATTTATCTGCTCATACAACATGTAGATTGTGTAACGTCTGTCTTTGTCTGCTCTCATCTTTGAAGAACCTTTGTTGTATGATTAAAAAACCTTGTGTGATATGAAAGGTTCTGAGAGCCAATAGCAGGATGTAATGAAGTGACGGAGTAAACCTCCTCCATTGAGAAAGTTTCCATAAGCACCCCCCAGTATCAAAGATCTTGAAATATCTTTCCCAAAGAGAGATGTATGGTATGGAATCACTTACTGATTTTGGTTGAAGAAACTTGTAGATTTTATTGTTGTCCATCATTGCATCTATCACTATGAATGTGATATAAAAGATTGGTTGCTCTTCCTCCTGTGTAAAGTTGATATATCTGCTACGATCTTCAAGAGCTTGTATGAGAAAATTCCTGAACTGTAGCTCATAAAATTCATTCAACCTGGGTAGGCTCATCAAGTCAAAAATTCTATGACCTTCATGATTTAGGAAAGCTTGATCCATGCTTCCAACTGCTATTGGAAGATATTGCAAATAGTTTACCATATAAGTAGATAATAGACGAAGGTTTCTATTGCTTCCAACACATTGGAAGAGAATAGATATTGGTACTGATTGATGAAATATCCACATGTAGCAATCAACAAGTTTTTCATCTATGATGAAGACCAAAAGCATCACAATGTGCGACCTCCATACACCAAAGAACCAAATGAAGAAGGTTTGGAAACATCCGTTCATCACCAAGTATTCATGTCCTCTTCCACTTAAGAAGGTATGGTGCCCCCGATGAAAGGTATATGTGAAGAGAGGAGAATTTGACTTTGAAGAGGTGAAACCCAATGTGAAGATGATTGGGGCTTCAAAAGTTTGGACTTTCTTGCCAAGAGATTGTCCCATGAATGAAGAGCCACCCACTAAAACACCATTGGAGAGAATGATACCCTTCTGACAGTTTCCTTTTATGATTTTATTTTTTACTACTCTCTCATGTTCTTCATCCCCTTCTAAGCCCCCCCTTTGGCAAGGGTGTAACTCCTCACATTGTACCACCTCAAAGGTTGATGGATTACTGTCTAATTTTGTGAAAACTTTGGCTTCTTGCATGATAGGTTCCTCCATGCTTAACATACATGGGTCATACCAATGCTTTTCAACATCCTCAAACACTTCTTGAAGATTATCCTCACATGGATTCAACTCACACTCTTCTACTTTGTTTTGGAGTTGGCATTCCATGTACACAATCATCTCTTTATGATCAATGTGGTCTATGATCTCCCCACCTATGATTTCATCTTCTTCTTCACTCTGTTCTTTTAGACAAGATACACTCTCTAAACATTCCATAAGATCAAGGTTACCTTCAAGGTCTTCATTCTCCATAGAGTCATGTTGCACAAAAGCTTCGTCTGCTCGGACTAAAAATTGATCCTCTGCCAAAAGGTTGGATGTATCCATTATTGAATTGTCAATGCCATTTGAGATATCTTGTGTCTATTTTTGCATGCTTGTGATAAAGGTAGAAGAAAGAGATTCCACATTTGAATCTTGGCCACACACTTTAGCACTCGAATAATCAGTTGGCATGTAAGTAACTTCTTCAACATTTATCGGAGTAGAAGGAGACAAGTATGGCAAAGAAGATGACTCCTTGATAACACTTTCATGATGGTTGGTTCTTCCAGCATGATGGAAACCATTTTTGATGTAGAAGTACTTGTGAAACTTCCTTCGGGCAATAGTGACCGCTTCTTCAAAGGTAGAGGGTCCACTACAAGTAACCTTAGTCTTTAGGAAAGGAGACAAACCCGAAATAAATTGCTTCATTTTTACATAATCTGAAAATGTAGAACTAAACCCACGTCCTCCCCATTGACGAGAAAAAATATCCTCATAAGCATAGTAGTCTTCACCATGTGGTTGAAGTCTCCTTAATGAAGCCCATGCTTTCTCCATTGTTGGAAATTTAGAGAATCTGGTCTTCAAAGCTTTGGAAATTTGGGTATACCCATCTTCAATCTGAGAAGACATATTCCAAAACCATTGCTCAGCGTTGCCTCTAAGGCATAGCAATAGAAAATCCTCTTTTTCAATGTCATCCCTTTTACCAAGGATACGACAAACCATTCTAAAATCAGCAAGAAAATCATCAACATCTTCTTCTAGATTTCCGAAGAAGATTGGGATATCATCAAAGGTATAGCGTGTCATAGTCTCTCAATGCTAGAACCACACAAAGATTAGTTCCAAACAATCATTTTCTCTCATGACATCAACTAACTACACAAAGTTTTGAAAGGTCTTTCAACATGAATTCTAGATTCTTATGTGAAAATGTTTTTTCCTTTCTTATGTTATGCTAATACAAACCATATTCTAGATCAATTTTTGTTGCCTTGAAATTCAACTTGGTCATATAAGTTTTCATGATTCATATAATCTACTTGATTATGCTAAAATTCAAGCATGCATGCAATACAACAACAATAAGCACAAAGTCATTCCTCCGTGGGGGCACCAATTTGAGGCGGTCCGGGGTGGGCAACAAGAAGAGCGGCCTCTAAACACCCTTCGAGGCTCCCGTGCTGCTCAATTGGGGTTGGGGCAAGCACAATCAGAGACAACAACAACCCACAGCCAGAAACCAAACAAGAAAAGGGGCACCACCTAGTTGTAGATGCGAACTAGGACGCACGTGATATCTCCTTGTACTCAAACGCACAAAGAGAGGGGAATGCAAGATAGCCACACACACCAAACACAAACATTCACCACGCCAGAGAGAGGTAAAGAGCACAAATCAACTTGAGCAACTCAGTCTTAGCCCTAAAGACTAGATGCACACAAAGCTTGATGAGAAATAGAGAGACAACACAAAACTTGACCTTGTTGCCAATACACAAATTGTCTTAGGGTCACGGGAGCCCTCTCACCGAGCACCCTCTTACAATTGACCTTTTAGGCAAACAATTCAACAAGACCTCAAACCACCAAGCATGAAATGGCACAACAAACTTCAAGGACAATATACCTTCAACCACCTGATGAGCCAACTTATCAAGTCAATTTGGAGAGAAGAGTCGTAGTTGCAGCATACAATTGCACCCAAAACTATAAATCTTATTTATGCACAAGAGTAGGCTACAAGTGTGGTGAAGAGTATGGCATACACTCCACTCCTCTAGATGGCATAACTAACTTCAAGCTTCTCCATGCACCTATGTGTAATGATGGAATAGAGCACTCACGATGCACACACTCTACACAACTAGGCTTGAAGAGTGGTGTGTTATGTGTTGAGAATGGTGTGGTGTAGTGTGATCATGTGATGATTTACAAGGGAGAGAAGGACTCTATTTATAGGTTTTAGAAGCCCCGATTAGGATTAGGCCTAATCAAGTTTATTTGAAGGAATAAAAGATTATGCATATTTTTATTTTTTTTAATGAGGGTGGGTCTCTCTTGTCCTTTGAGTCACATGGATGTGGACTCAAGGGAAGAGAATTATTGAGGATGAAAGGAGAGAGGATTGAGTGAATAATTTGGGAGTGCCTACTCTAGTAGAGGGTGCATTTTACAATAAGGTTAGTGGTTAGTAGCTAGTAATTATCACTAAAAAATATTTACAAAATCCTTCACCATATGGTGAGATATATGATGAGAAAAGTTAGAGAAGGGATGAGCTTGTAAAGAGAGGTTGAAGCTTTAGAGAAGTTGACATTCACCTCTTTACAGCACCGGAAGAAGAAGCAGTCAACATGGCGAAGTAGCGTGTGTCGATGAAGCTATGTTATCTTCAAACTTTGGAAAATTCATGATAAAAGCCTTCATTTGCAGAGGTTATCCTTGGATTTTTGCTGATTTTTTGAAGTTCTTTACAAAGCTGAAGAGAGTATGGTAATATGGACATATATGTAGAGAGAAAGGGGGACACATAGGGTGTAGAAATGGAGATGAAGGCTATGGAGGTGTGAGAGATGTGGCAATGGTGAAAAGGGTGAATTAGGACATGGGAGTTGCAGGTTTGGGACTGGGAAGGAGAGGGAGGAGTGTGTGTGAAAGAGGAAAATGATAAAGTGGAAGAGGGAGTGTGGCTGCATAGCATGGGCAAACTGGGGTCCACCAATAAAATCATAGCTCACAGCTCCTAGCTGAAAGAAATATGAAAAAATTTGAGGTGAAATTTCAGCTCACGAGATACAACTTTTGTTTGTATCACCTTTTCAAATTCGGGGAGCATGTGATCTTTAAAAATTCAGCAAAACCGACTGTTTTTTCCACTGCACAAGGTCCTTGTGAGGTCCTTCTTTGGATGATTCTTTTGAATACCTCCAAGAGTGAGCTCCCCATGGTGCATGCATGCATTCCACATACCCTTGACCTTATTTGGTAGGTCTATAATTGAAGATATTGTTGAGATCATGATATAAGTGAATAGTATAACTAAGAAAATCAAATATTGAGGGGTCTAAAAAAATATGTACATGTCAAATATAAATAATATAGGTGGAAAAAATATAAAGGGGTCAAAATAAATCTCTCTCATTATAATTCTACCATAAAAATATGAATATTTTTGGTGGTCTAATTTATGAGAGTAATAGAGAATAGATGTAGGAAGGAAAAAATGACAATAATGAAAAAATATACACATAAATAAACTAGTTTTTCTGGATTTTTGTTGGGATGGAGCTACACCAAAAATAAGAGAAGCTTTGCATAAATTATTTTTATATGGAATAAAGAGTACGCAAAATGGTAAGAAAAAATATGGTAATGTTGAGTCAATGTACATAGCATAAATAACACACCATAAGTAAAAATATATTAATAAATACCAAAATAAATATGAAAAATCCTTTTATTTAGGCCCTATATACAATGAAATATTTACACACAAATGGGCCATAATATACTTATATTTTTTATATTTTTTATTTTTTTGGCTCAACTAACCCAGTGACTAGCTAATTAAGTATTTTTAAGAAGATATGGGAAAAGTCCCCTAACTCACACACACCTATATACAGTGAAATGGTAGGGATAGCCACAGTGTTTGGATGATTTTGGTAGGGTGAGGTAGCTTACTATGGCAATTATGGAAAGCCGAAAAACGGCTATCACTATCTCCGAGATATGCATTATGTTATGCCCTTCACACAAACGATCACATATAGCATGTACAACAACATGCAGACGCTCAAACACAAGAGACCAGCTGTCCAAATTTTGACAATAATTACCTGCAAGCACTCACCAAAAAAGGGTTAAAAAAGCCGCAAAAGATATGGATACTCAAAAAATTGCTTGCTAATCAATCTTTTCCCTTGATGCAGTCAAGTCTCCCGATTGTTGACAGAACATCAAATCCTAAACCATACCAACGACAAAACTTCAAACGACAACTTGATGCTTCAATAGTCTTACCAGACTATAAATGGATTCCCAAATCTAACTTGGACAAGCAAAAGGAGACAAGAGCAACAACATGGAAATGGAGGCAGAAACCATCAACCGGCCAACCCTTGTCACAATCTCCCAATACCAGCTTGAAATGGATCCCTAAAGCCGAGCCAAAGCAACTATTGAACAAAAAATGATATTCACCAAACCAAGCATTCATAAGAGGGAAATTCATCTTCAACAACTTCTGTTTGGAAAATGCAAAATGGATGGAACCTTGCTAGAAAACACCACTGAACAATTAGTTCGAGACCCACATTGAGCCCACATCTTGCACAACATTGTGCTACCCAATGCATCTCTTCTATAAGCATGATAGGGACATATTACATGGCCTTTCATAGACACGTTGTTTTTGCCCATACACATCGCACAAACCTTTCGTGGGGGGCGACTTGGAATGGGAAGGGGGGAGTAACTATAGCTTTAGCTACAGCAGCTAGAGCATCATATTGCAAGATGTTGAGATAGTATGTATATAGTGTATAACGTGTGTTTTGTTGCTTAAAATTTTGCTTTTTTGTAGACTTTTAATAGAATTTTGCTTCTTTCAGGCATAGAACTGAGCCATATTGACAAATTTCAACAAGTGAGATGCTTAGAGTGAGAGTATGTACACACGAGTGTGAGGAATAATTTTGGTAAAATTTTGGCCGATTAATAATAATTTTTAATAATTTTTTTATATTTTTAATCTAATAATGATAAAAATTTTAATAAACACAGCTAGGAAATTTAGAATCAAGTTTGAAAGCAAACGATGAATCTACAAAGCAAGAGCTTCAAGCATGTCAAATCTGGAAGGATTTGGCGCAAGTAAAATTTTGGGCAAACTTACAATGAACCAAAATTGCAAAATCAAGGACAATTAATGACCAGGTGTCCAGATGATGAGCTGTCTAAGTCGCAAGTGATATGACATGAGAAATGTAGGCAGGTAAGTTAAGTATGCACATTGTACTCGGGGTAAGCTGAGCACATATAGGAAAAAATGGGCAAATTAGACCTCATTTGTAGTCAGAGACTTTGAGAGAGAGAGAGAGAGAGAGAGAGAGAGAGAGAGAGAGAGAGAGAGAGAGAGAGAGAGAGAGAGAGAGAGAGAGAGAGAGAGAGAGAGAGATAATTATCATCCATGAAGGTCAGATATGACCCATGGGACCAAAACAAAACATTACATTAGTTTTTTTGGAGTGAAGGTGTTAGATACATATCAGTTAGGGATTGAGGGTCCATTAAGGGGGAAAGACAAAAGGATAAGAACAAGAGAAAAACCTAAGGGGGGTCAGGTGGAGGGGGAGCTGGCTTGGGAGTTTGAAACTCCTGATTGATGGCTTTACCACCGCGATAGACTGCCCATTTACCTTGTTTACGAGCTTCATGCATCTTTTTGAGAGCTCGTTGCTTTATGCTTGAGTTGGTTTGTAATCAATTCCTCGATGATCCAAACCTTTGTCCCCTTGAGGCGGTAGGATTGGCATAGTAGCCTTGTCTGTTCTTCTTTGTTTTTGAAAGTGAGGATACATTGTCCAGGTGGTACATGCCTATGTGTGTCGTTGATCCAAGAGATAGTGACGATGTTGATTGGTTGAAGAGTGTCATTACGCTTGGTGATGGATTCTTTGATGGTTTCCTCCTTGGTGCACCATGGTGAAGAGATTCCTCCAATTCTAATCTTGAGGGAAAGGGATTCTTGTAAGGTTGCTTGGATTTCATTGTCAATCTTCTTATGCGCTACCGCATTGGCTTCTTGTTGAGCCGCCTTGACAGTCTCATTGAGAGAAGCTTCAACTTAGTGCTTTTTTGCAAGTAGAGTTTTGTTCTCCTTTGCGGCATCCTTGAGCTTACTCAAGCGTTGTTTGAGTGCATCATTCTCCAAAACAAGTGCTTGGATCTAAGCCTCTAGGGTTGTGATCCTCGCGTCTTGGCGAGCGATAGAATCCTTCCTGGGTGCAATTGTCACATCAAGAAAACTCTTGTGTGTGATGGGGGTCGGCGTGTTGAAGGAAGACATGACTTGGTGGGTAAACCTTTCAGTGTTGTCTGAATGGTGTAAAAACCCTTGAAGCTCGGTTATGTGTAAAAACTCTTGAAGCTCAATTTTTCAAATCGAAGTGAAGTGGGACCTCCCTTTCTTGGCAGCCCATGACTGTAGCCCACGAGCAGAGCACAATGCCAACCTAGCAGTACTAGTCCTTGTGTTGAGAGCCTCTCACTGTGTGAGCAAGCCCTATGGATGCACAAAGCCTCAAACTTGAGCTTAGTGAACATATGAACTCTTGCAAGCTCTTGAAGTGTGAAGTAGATGGGCAGGTTGGAATCAAGAAAACTCCCAAACAGTTAAAACCAAGAGAAATCCCAAATAGGTTGCAACTTCAAGGTTAAGGAAGCAAGGGGAGGTTGACCTAGTGACAAGAGGGGAGGGTGAATCTCTCTCTGTGCTTGGGATCCCCCCCCGCAGGGCTGCCCCTCACCCAGGGGAGGGAGGGGACAATGAGAAAGCTCTGTTAGGGTGTTACACGAGAGAGAGAGAGAGAGAGAGAGAGAGAGAGAGAGAGAGAGAGAGAGAGAGAGAGAGAGAGAGAGAGAGAGAGAGAGAGAGAGAGAGAGAGAGAGAGAGAGAGAGAGAGAGAGAGAGAGAGAGAGAGAGAGAGATTTGACCTAAATCTCCCTACCGGATTTGTGCTTGCTACAACCACTCGAGACACTTATACCACACTTGATTTCACAAGTATGCTCCTTATCAGTGCATAAACAGGCATGTATGGTCAAATGTGCACAAAAACAATCAGAGAAACTGAATTAATCAAATCAAAAGTGGGAAATCCCTAATATATCAGAAGACTTTTGGGAGAGCAAATGAAGTCCAAATTCAATAAATTTTCCACCAAAAGACTCCATTTATTGGGCAAAATCAGGTTAAACAATCACAATTATCAAATGGGGTGGAACATGGATCATGATCCATGACCCTCCACCTTAGTTTGGTGGTGTAAAAGACTACTATTAAAAGCACCTATACAATGTAGTGATGACAATTTTTTTTTTTTACTGGAGATGGGTCGCAATCCATGTCCCCCAACATGTCCTAATAGGGAAATTTTAGTACATTCAATTTAATCTTACCTTGGAAAATGTGCCCTACAAATTTGAGATAAAATGGACGCTGAAGTCATCAAAAATCAATGAAAATTGGGATTTCAGTCTCCAAATGATCATTTTCACCCATGGTTGGAAAAATTTGATCCAAATTCAGTAAAAAGTGGAGCAATAGCTTAGGGAAGATGCTTGACAGCTATCCTATAAGTTTTGTGAAAAATGGTGTTAGAACATGGATCGCCCATGACCCCTTGAAGCAGATTGGTTAATAAATGGATGCAGATTATGTGCAGGGTCTTTAATTGGAAAGTGTCTCAAATTTTTAGTGAACATTTCAAGTGCTTCAATTGTCAAGTTTAGCAAAGTCAGAGTGTAAAATGTAGAACTTGTGATCTTGGGAAAAGTTTTGACATCAAAAGTAGTCTTTGAACTTGTTGCAACGTAAGAAATGCCATAAAGTGCCTGAGAAACGAGTCAAACTTTCTAGAGGTCCTGGAGAGTCCAAACAGACTCCAAATGGGATGAAATTCAACAAAAAACTAGGATTGAGGTTCTTCTTCAATTAGAAGAGCCAAATGCCAAACAGATCAAAATCAAGGATCAAAATTACCAAGCAAAACCAAATATGGCAATGTCGGACCAAACTGATCCATAACTTTGGAAACTGGGTAAACTAGAGAGAAACTTGTCCAAACTGGGAAAAAACTTCACCAGTGTGCTAGGATATGCTATAAGAGTCCTACCGTATGGCGAGCGAATATTTTCGAGCAAGGAGAAAATCAAGCAAGCAATGTGTGTGTGTATGTGTGTGTGTGTGTGTGTGTGTGTGTGTGTGTGTGTGTGTGTGAGAGAGAGAGAGAGAGAGAGAGAGAGAGAGAGAGAGAGAGAGAGAGAGAGAGATGCGTCTAGTTGGATGAGTGGATATCGCTTGATTTTGAATTTCTACTTTTAAGGATAAGTAAGTGGATACCAAGACTCTCTGCCTCAACAATATTTCTTGCCCGCTCTTGCTATTAGCTTTTGATCCTTCTCAAGTAGGCTTCCCACATAATCTTCATAATATGCGACACGTATATGCAAGAAATTTATAAGCTCATCTTGCACATGCATGAAAATGAGAGCCTATGTGCTTATGCTATAGCATAAAGCATCAATATCAATATAAATAGTTACTGATCACTATATTCTTTTCAAAAAACCATCAAAATTTAATGTAACATATCAACTCAAAAGTTCATGCATTGCAAAATAAAAGAATTGCAATTTTGGGCACTTTTTTGGGTCAATTATAATGATAGAAATCACCCTCCAATTTTTTCATCCATAATACTAGAGAAGCTTTTTGTAATCATTGTTCACCAAGAAATAGTCCTATTATTAGCATCCAAGTAATAAAATATGTTTTTGGCCAAGGCTTGCAATGGAGGTTTATACATGAGCTTAAGCTCCAATGCTGTTTTAGCATCAATCCATATTGGATTTGAGTTGACCATCAACTTATCTAAGCCAACATGAAAGTTATCTATTCAATTAAAATACAAAATTTTTAGAGCTTAACCCCGGAATATTGTTAGGCATGCAACAACCTACATGCACATATGAATCGCATAACCCAAAAAAAAATCATCTCTTTCTATTATTCGTAGGTATGCGTGCCAACATGGATGGGTACATGCAATGAAAGGTGGAAAAAAATGGAAATCCATAAGAACTAGCTTTGGTTTTTGGATGGAGAGGATTTGGCAACATGGATGGCAACATGGATGGCAACATGGATGGCTACATGAAATTATTTGTGAGAAAAGCATGCCATATGAGGTCAACTTAAGTCAATAAAATTAGGTCTAATTTGTAGCTTTTGGTGTGTCAATTGATTAATATCCCTCTTTTGCTATTTATTTAGTGTAAGTGCTCGCAATGATGCTTGCAATGGTTGTGTCTCTAGCCCCCATCAACTAAGTTGACATTGTGGGGTACAAATAAAGTCTTAGTAAGCAAGTACATTAGAATAGCAACAAGACATCTATCATCATTCAAATGATGTGAATAAAAGATTGTGGGTCATGTCACATATGTCTGCTCCTTGGACATGCCCAATTTTATGTTTGTGCACAACTTGTGGCAAGAAGCTACATTGCAAGAGACGTTTGTTGTTTAGGGCAACCTCCTCGAGAAGAAAAAGACATTCCTTTTATTAGAGGCAAGAATGACACTTAAATGTCTTTAACTTTAGATCACGAGGAGGCATCATGAACACTTTATAGTAAGATGAGACCTTCAGTTTCTTCGGCTCAGTGTCTATGTGTGTTAGCTAGGGTGTTCAACTTGCCTTGTAAGAGTACCCACATGTGACAAGAAAGTTATTTGGTACATAATGGAAGTGTCTGTAGCCATCTAAACCGGTGTGAATGTCTACATGCAAGTTTCTAATTGAAATCTTTACCTATGAGTTTCTATAGGTAGCTAGCGGGGTTGTTTCATTTGCCTTGTATGAGCGCCACATGTAACAAGGAAATTATTTGGTGCATAATGGAATTGCCTATAGCCATCCACGCCGGCGTGGAATGGAAATCTTTACCCATCACTCCTGCAAACATTGGCACAATCGTTCAAAAAATGAAGGGAAAATCACCAAAATACCCCTCTAATTTGTGGAACGTCCCAAAATACACCTCAAATTTCAAAAATTCCCAAAATACCCTTGTATCTATTTTAGTTGGATTGTTCACGATTTCCTAATCTTTATTCTTTTTTGACGATGGAGATCCGTTTTTAGTGCTTAGCATGTAATTTGTCACAAATTACCACCCAAAAAAAGACAATTATGTCTAAAAATAATGAAGCAATTCATCTCCAAAACCTACATAACTAGCTCAAATTCTAGTTTAAGTATCTTGTAATGATAGACAATCAATCTTCTTATGAAAAGCTACAAATTTTTTAATCTTCAGATAAATTTACTCTCACAACTAGGGGTATTTTGGGAATTTTGGAAAATTTGAAAGGCATTTTGGGAATTCATGACAAAGTAAGGGGTACCCAACTGGGGAAAATCAGAAAAATGATAGAATCACACGAGATCTGTTTTGAAGCTGAATGGGAGGTGTCGAAGTTTGCAGACAAACGTCTGAGCGAGGGGGGAGATGGGAGGCAAATGCGGATGCTAATGATCCAGCCACATGCTGCAGTTGCTCTACATCCTGTCGCGCAAGGAACTGGCAGCTATGGGGGCGTAGGAGGTTCAGGCTATTTTTTATATGCAGGGAATTGTGCTCAACATCGCAACATCTACTGCATGTTGTGTTGGCTATGAGAACATTGTGAGGTCGTACCATAATTATGTCACGCGTTCAAAGTCCTCATCCGCCTTTTACAGTGAGAGAGATCTCAACTCAGAACTGGAATCTGAGGAGTATCCGATGAATATAATATCAACGGAGCTTGTACGTACCATTGTGGCATTGGGAGTTTTTTTAATTTGAAAGGTATTTTGGGAATTTCCAAAAATTAAAGGGGTATTTTGGTAATTTTCCCAAAAATGAACTGCTTGTAGCCATCCACGCCGGCGTGGATGACTACAGGTAGTTTCAAGTCACTATTTTTCTTGCCTATTCCCATGCTACAGATCCATGCTACAACGCAACGATGAAAGGCTTCTTCTCTCTCTCTCCCTCTCGTTACGTCTCTCTCTCTCTCTCTCTCTTCCTTCCTTCCTTCTTCTTCTTCTCCTCTCTCTCTCTCTCTCTCTCTGTCTCTCTCCTGTGCATAATGTGAGAGGTTAGACCAGATGGAGCCGTAGCGATGGCCTGCACTTCATGAATTTGGTTGACTCATCAGAGCTCTTGTTGTTTCTGCGAGCTTTGGATGAAGCCTATATTGTAGCGATGGATGCAGAGTGGAAGCCTCTGAGCTCAATGACACAAAGAGACGTTTCCCTATGTCTCCAGCCGTGAGTGGATGAGGTTTAAAGAGAATCTATCTCTCTCTTTCTCTCAGCTATGAACTGACGTCTGGTTGCATGCTAATCAATCTCTCTCTCTCTCTCTCTCTCTCTCTCTCTCTCTCTCTCTCTCTCTCTCTCTCTCTCTCTCTCTCTCTCTCTCTGCTGCAAAATCTAGAAGAGCTGCGCACAATGTAGGTTCAGACAGAGCATCTACTCTCTTATAGGGCTCCCATCAACTTTTTAGGTTTGGATGATGACGATGAGGACGATGAGAATGGCAAATATCGAGCTGGGGGTGTTTCTTCTAGTTATGGGATTCCTGAGGAAACTGCCAAACTCATTCATCACTTGCCTAGCCAATATTTTGCAAGATGTTTTACGGTTTTGTGTGTGTGTCTGGATGAGGAGGAAGCCCTTAGGCTGGGGGGAGGTGTAGCCTGCTTACAAGGCTGAGGAGGATGGTAAGGAGATGGAGCAAGAGGTGCATGCGAAGACTGAGGAGGATTGTGCAACCTGCATGAGGAATCTTGCATCTTTAAAGTATTAGCGGTATTTTTTTAAAGAGAGAGCCAGTAGGTGAGCAAGAGCTTATGTAGCTTGCCTGCAGGCTTGCAACCTGCAGCGGGGATCCTCTCCTTGCTCATTCAGAAGATACTATAGTCGGAATATTCTCTCTTTCTCTCTCTCTCTCTCTCTCTCTCTCTCTCTCTCTCTCTCTCTCACACACACACACACACACACACACACACACACACACACACACACACACACACACACACACACACACACACAGCTTTTCATTGCATAAAAATAAACCCTGGAACAATAACAATGATATAAGTGGGGAAAAAACCCATTAAATCAGACCATCAAACCCATTAAATCAGACCACACACACACACAGAGCTTTGCATTGCATAAAAATAAACCCTGGAACAGTAACAAGATATAAGTGGGGAAAAAACCCATTAAATCAGACCATAAAAAATACTTATATAATTAGTGAGAATTGGCATGAAGTCAGAGAGAGAGAGAGAGAGAGAGAGAGAGAGAGAGAGAGAGAGAGAGAGAGAGAGAGAGAGAGAGAGAGAGAGAGGAATAAGAAGAAGGAGAGAATTTTAACTTCGTAGGAAACTATCCCAAGAGACCTTAAAGATCTAACCGACGAGGAGAGTTGAACTCAAGACCTCTTATTCAAGAGGGAAATGGCATAACCAATCTACCACACTTCGGTGATAGAAAGATTATACCATTTTCCTCTTTATTAGCACACCCACCCACACACACACACACACACACACAAGAATTTTAACGTCGTAGGAAACTATCCCGAGTGACCTTAAAGATCTATCCGACGAGGAGAGTTGACCTCAAGACCTGTTATTCAAGAGGGAAATGGCATAACGAATCTACCACACTTGTGTGATAGAGAGGTTATACCATTCTAGTGGTCCCCATTGTCAAGCTGCATTCCACGTACTCTCTATCGATAGAATCAGAGCCAAGGCCTAAGTATGTGTCCATTCAGAGAGAGAGAGAGAGAGAGAGAGAGAGAGAGAGAGAGAGAGAGAGAGAGAGAGAGAGAGAGAGAGAGAGAGAGAGAGAGAGAGAGAGAGAGATGGGCGAATAGTGAGTGTCACCTCGCGTGAAGTCCATGGTTTCTCTCAAGCTACAGAAGTGCTTGGTAGCCAGCATTCTCAAATGTGTGATGGCCCAATCCCAATGGGGTCAATGAGATTTCCTTGGCTAATTCACTTTTAGTATGGCAAGACATCACCCAAGATCATCAAAGATGGTTTTGTAATTTGGAATCTATCCAATACTTACTATAAGACAAGGATGAAGTGTGGTTCCATCCAAGGTCTTGTGGCTGAGATGCATGCTATTCTACGTTGACTTCTTTGTGGAGAGTATCCACACATAAAAGGCTAAAAAGGCACGCAAGAATACATTTTCAAATCAATTTGAATATCAGAGAGCCCAAGGAAAGGCTATTTGTTAGAGGAAGGGTGCAATAAGGGAAGAGCTATTGGTGTTGAAGCTGCTCTAGTTATAGTTGCGTTTAGCAAGACCACAAAGATATCCAAGAACTAAGAGATATTTTTTAGGACTTGAATTGTGTAAGGATTTTACATTCATACTTGCATGTGTCTATCATCAATGCAAATGACATTTGAGTCTTTGACCAAGGGGGGGGGGGGGGGGGGGGGGGGGGGGAGACAGGGATATTAATCAATTGACACACCAAAAGAGCCATCTGGTTTTTGGACAGTTGACTCTTCAAAACCATTACGTGACTTTTGGTTTGTGGAAAGTTGACCATATATGGCCTATGGGAGACCATGTATATTTGCGTCCATTGACATTTTGGAAGCACAAGTGATGTTTGGAGGCCGTAAACATAGATGATGGAGAAGATGCATATGTGAAGTTAGAAATCGTAAAAATGTACTTTTGAATATGCTTTCTTGCTTGATCATGAGTTGCATCAATTTTACAACATAGATATGTTCAAGGTGCTTTGCTAGATGTCGCTCGATTTTGTATTGGCTCGGAAACACTTGCTCGGAGTTTGGATTCCTCCGCTATAAGAATAGGCTCCCCAAGTTTCACCTCAATTGACTGCTGAACATGGATCGGGATCCATGACCCCGTGCAAGCTTTCCAAGCAAAACAAACCCCTACTCTCAGGCTCCAAATGTCAAAGAAGGCCTAATCTTAAAATTTAAATTTTTTTGAACTTTAATAGCCTTATCAAAATGCTAGAAATATTTAAGTCTGAGAAAATTGCCAAAACTGACATGAGTTTCAAACCAATAATTCAAATTCCAAAAGAAGTGAACCATAGCTTTCCCAAAGCATACTTTACGAGATCGTATCACACAAAGTTCAAATTTTGTTCCAACATGGATCACGATCCATGACCTCTCGCAAGTTTTTCAAGCAAAACCCCTACTCTCTGGCTCCAAATATCAAAGAAGACCTAATCTTAGAATTTCAAACTGTTTGAACTTCAAAATCTTTGTCAAAATGCCAAAAATCTAATATGATAAAATTTCAAAAAATTGACATGAATTTCAAACCAATAATCCAAATTCCATAAGAAGTGAACCATAGCTTCCCCAAAGCATACTTTACCAGATGGTATCATAAGAAGTTCAAATTTTGATCCAACATGGATCACGATCAATGACCCCCTAAGTGAGAATTGACCTACAACCACCTGACCTAGTGCCTGGAGTTGTCCTAGATATAGTGGTGAAGTCTGAGCAAGTTTGGACTTGTTTGGTCAAGTTATGCTCATTCTCATTTTATGGTCAATGGAATTGGAGCGGATCTCTTTAGATAGCTGATTCCAATGTTAGAATTTACAACTATTGGAAATTTTCAGTTCAGTCAGTGAAATTGGAATGGAATATGGAAACTGAACTGGAATAGTTAACTAAATTGAAATACTCTACTGGGACTAGAAACAAATTGAATGACTGGAAAAATGTTTCAGGTTCATATTCAGAGTTTATGAAGAACGAGTACAAGGTATAACAGACTGAAGCCCAATTGACTACTGTAGTGATTACAGAGTAGAATTACAAGTGAAGAGATTGTAACTCAAGAACAGCTTCGAAGACTAGAACCAAGAGGCTAGGAGTAAGAAGTCAAAAGTACAAGCAACCCAAAGTACAATTAGCCCATTTACAATGTAATGGGTTCTATTTATAGCCTCTTGAGGTTACTGTGGTAATCGTTGTGGTAATTACTAACTAGTCCATTGTTTGGCTTCTAGGGAATAGCTCCCGCCTATTGATACTATCTTTGCCGTCTACATCCTTCCCTCCTTTCTTGAATTTTGGTAAGACTCCAAAATTTCAGAAAAAAATTCCACCGTCTGATTCTTTTGAGGTGTTGAGGAACCTCTTTGCCTGCTTGCTGGGTTGGCCGATGTTCCTCATGAGTTGGCCTATGTTCCTCATGATAGTACTCTTTTGAAGTTGCTAACTCTCCTGGTATTGCTAGATTTATACCATACTTCATGCTTGTTAAGTGCTTGACACCCCTATAGTTATAATTCCAAGGGTGTCCAGCCAAAGAAACTCCAACACCTTACTAGGAAAATCCAATGTCTGATTCTAAAATTGGTTGGAAAAATCCACCGTCTGATTTTGAGAACGGCTGGAAAATTCCACCATCGAATTATGAGATGGAACTACCCAGTATCCTTCCATTGAACCCGCTTCCTCTTTCCCTTTGGTCGTGTTGGTGTTTTAGAAGTCCCAGTGCCAGCATTGTCCTTCTGGATAAGTCTATAAATGGCATCCTGCTCAAGCTGATCCTGCCTTTCTGTAGTCATTTCTACTTCATAAGGCATGAGAGGATGATAGGTTTTGGTATCGGGATCATAGAGCATGTGTTTTCCTTTTGTTAGACGAGTTGTGGAAAATTTGTGACAATGCAAAGCTATATGGATCCATCCTTCTGGAAGAGGCTGATATGTTTTTATCATAGCTTCAAAGAGAATCTCAACCATCTCTCTGTACTGTGGTCCCAGGCCTGATTTAGCCATAATATCCTTTTCAGGGATTTTAGAGGACCCCACAGTAAGTTGGAGCAGCTGGTTTGTGATCTTGGTGAGACCTCTAAGCTGAATTTTCCATTGTTCCATACACATCTTAACCCTATGTATCTCCTCCTTTAGTTCCCCAGGATCATTTAATTGAAGAGGATCATTGAGTAGTGTTTCTAGGTTTTCCATTCGACCATGGATTGCTCATACCAATCCCAAAGATCATTACTAATAGTATAGTATGTGAGCCGATCTACTGGTTCTGGATGTTGAGGATACAGTGCTGGGAAAAACCTAAGCAGCTCAGCTTCTCTAGCTGGTAAAGCATATAGGAGGACTGGGGAATTGGGTACAAATTCTATAAAATTGAGTACAGCCTGGTTCTCCTACTGCATCATCTTTCTAGTTATTCTGACCAGCTGAAACAGTCTTCAAAGAGAAATTGCTTGTTCTCCTACTGTGATTTGAGTTGAAGGCCCTTTACTGGTGGTAGCTTGATCTTCAAGAATAGCTTGTATCCTTTGATCCAGAACCCTTGTGGAAATTTGCATTTGTAGTAAAACTTCTTTTAATTGACCTCTGGCGTCCTTCATACATTTATAGGGTGGCCTATTCCCCAGTAGGAGCTCTAATTTGATGGCTAGGGAATGACAGTCTGCAGTAGACTGCCGTTGCCAGTGTGGATTAGCTAGTTTGTCATCACAGTTTAGTACCCATTCAGGTACTATTTCTAGCAATTGAATTTTGCTAGGATGCTCAGGCAGTTGGCATACCTCTTGGTCATGGAAAGAAGCTGATTTCCAATGTTGGACCATTTCTCTAGCGCAGACATATAGTTGCTGAAATCGTTCAAGATCAGACAGAAGAACATCATCCTCCAGATACATCCTGGTTATAGGAGCTTGCTGATGTTTTAGTCTCTTGTTTAGTGTGATGAGCTGTAATGAATGTTTCTCATCACCTTTTAGAACCTCAGTCACAGCTTTACATTTTCCTTTCTCATCCGAACTGTGCTGTGAGGACTGGTGCACTGGTGAATTCCTAGTGTTGCTAGGTTATTGATCTCTAGCCTGCTGATCACCCCAACTGCTCACCCTTATATTGGTCTAGATGGTCTGTATTGGGATGATTTCCTCTTGTGGCCCCTGCTCCACCAGCACCAGATCTTGAAGGTGGAGATGGAGGAGAGTCATCATCATCATGCCTTTCTTCTGGTTCATCTTCCTCTTCTCCTGCTTTATCATCATCCTCATCAAGGTTGTTCTGCTATTCAATATAATCTAGGATAGCTTGATTTGCCAAAGCACTGTTGTATTCAAAAAGTTTATCCTGCAAATCACTCTACATTGTTTCCATAAGGGCACTCAAATTATCTATATTGAAAACAACATTCCCCTCTGGATTCAGTATCTCAGTCAAATTATTATAGATATATCTTTTAGTTAAAGTGGATTTCAAGGCAGTGTGGCTAGTCAGCCAATGAGTTGAAATCAACTCTCTTCATTTGCAGCATGGTTTTGAATCTATCAGTAGCTCTTTCAGCCTCTACCTTTTCTTCTCTAATCATCCGCATCTCAGACTCCATCTTAGACAACTTATCTTCTAAGTGCTGAATGGTCCTAGATTATTGATTTTCAAGGACACTGTGCCGCAAGGACTGTGCTCCTCTCTCCTGCTCCATCTTTTCAACTTGCTGCTGAGTCTCCCTCAGTTCAGCCTTTAACTTGGTCAATTCATCATTAGACACTTAGGCATCCAATATTTGTCCTATAGCATTCACAATAGTGTTCCAAGATGACTGAATAAGTACGAAATAGCCATCATTCATTGTGGCTGGGTCACATGCAATTGGATTGTAAACTATGATAGGAGCCATATATGGCAGTGTAGCATAATCAGATTTGTGCAGGAGTAGACGTCCTTTGAGAGGATACGTTTGTAGCTGTTGTAACCGATCCTTCTAGGTTAAATCCAGATCCGCTTCACTATAAGGGATGGAAACCTTACCAAGTGGACTCGAAGGTGCTGATCCTTTTCCCTTATCAGTCTGACCCACTGACTGCTCAACACTAGTCCTATCTGAGTGGTCTTTTCCTGCACTGGTGGTCGTTGAAATTTGCCCTGCAGATTGGCTGATTCCACCAATGGTTTGGACGAGAGGTTGTTCGGACTAGTTAGCTAAAGTCTAGTCTGCTCGAGTCTTTTCAACAGATACTGTTTTGACTTGAATTTCCAGCTGCTTAAGGAAAGCACTGCTTTTGGCCAATGTAGATTTTGATCTTTTAGAACTGCCAGTTTCCTCTATTGTGGCTTTCCTCTTTTGTCCAGTGAGAACTAACTGGTTATCTGGGGATTCTTCATCTGATGATAAATCCACATTATTAGTTATCGGAAAGGGCTTCTGGCTCCAAGCCATCCTTACCTGGTAATGAGCGTCCAGAGAAGTTGCACAGTAAAGGAACTGCCAAACATACCAAGCTTTGAAAACATTTTGGGACTTCAACTTAGCAGTTTGTTGAAGCACATTATGTGACACAATCTGACATAGATTTATTGGAACTATGGCATCCAATATTTTTGCCAGTAACATAGCAAGCAGTTTTTTTGACACATAAGTTGGGTTGTTTTTAAGACTCACAGCTTCAGCTACAAAGCGGTAAGCAGCGGGGATGTCCATACCCACTACTGGAACCCCTTGCACACTAACTTTGTGTTTATTCTTGGCAGCATCATCTTCCTTCAGAGTTGCAATGATCTGTTTCGCTATTTCTATAGATGGCTTTGGCTCATTTGGCATCTTGAATGCAAAAGCAATATTTTCAGGTGTTACCGACACTTTCCTACCATAGACCATAGCACTTCCATCATCCACATTGAAGGAATCAAGAACCTGTATGATGATGGTTGTGTCAAACTCAATTCTTGTGGCTTGCACAAGCACATGCAAATCCCACAATCGGAGTAATGCCTCGGCTTGCTTAGTAAACACATACCGTTGTATTTTACTATGAAGGATAAGTGGAAGAGAAGCTTTTGCAGCAGCAATAAGTGCTTGGGTTTCGTCTATAGTTTCCTGCATCCTTTTTGGCATTTTCTTCCTACCCATACACCGTGAAGATGATGAATCAGTAGAGGGAGAAGAAGAGGACTTACTTGAAGCTTCAAATCCGTATCCTGGTGTGGCTGGTAAAGATAGACAGTAATCAGTAGTTTCCTCATACGAAGAAGTTTGTGGTTGTAGTGATGAAACTTCAGAGCTTGGCGATGGCGAATGGATAACAGTAGGCATACGTCGCACAAGAGATTTAAGAGGAAAAATACCTACTCGCCTTACTGTTATACACGTTTGCACCATAAAAGCTCCACTACTTACCGTTCCTAGAGTCTTGTGCACCACAAATGATGTGGCACACATGCATCGGCTAATCCTCTCTATCTCTTTGAAATGATTACTCCTAATAGTCCAACTGGCCCTTTTTTCCATAAAAGGTGATATTGGTTTTAACATTTTACTGATTTTAGTACTACCATGGTGTTGTCGTACTGAGACTTTTCTAACCTTTTGACTGGCTTTGGAACTGGCTGTACATGAAAAAGGCTTAAAATAGCTGATTTTGGAATTTCTTGGTCCTCAGTTCCCAGACTACCAGTACCCTTATTCTTGGAAGTCTCTCTGTCTTTTGAATAATAGAGCTTGATTTTGGCCCCATTATATACCCCTGGCAACAGTAATCTAGATATATCTTTCAATCTTACTGTGCCAATGGAGAACACCCAATCCACTTCATATGGACCTGCCCAAGCTATCTATAAGTTCGATTTTTCATGGCCTAGTTTTGATTGATATAACAGAACCAAACCTTCTTTCTGAAACTCCCTAACTTTTATTTGTCTATCATGCCAGTGTTTCCTTCTTTGCTGGACAATTTCTTGTTCCAGCATAGCCCTCTACCTTAGCTCATCCAACTATGTTAACTCCTCCAGTCTTTGTTTCAGATTGTGATTAAAATCTAACCCATACTCGATTGCCATCCTGAGACTGGGTATGACAAATTCCATATGCACAACAGCTTTGGTGCCATACATCATTCTAAATGGTGTTAATCCCGTGGTGACCTTATAAGCTATCCAATATGCCCAAAGAGCAGTTTGAAGTTTCAAATCCCACTAGTGTGGCTCTTTCTGCACAATCTTAGTGAGAATAGTCTTGACAGTCTTGTTACTGCTTCGGCTTGCCCATTGCATCTAGGAAAATATGGTGTTGACTTTCAATGCTTGGCTGAAAGCAAATCCCTAAGAATATCCATAGTGTCATTGATAAAATGTGTACCCTAGTCTGACACAATCTCCACAGGACATTCGTATCGGCAAACAACATTTTGAAATAGAAACATAGCAGTGGATTTTGCGGTGTTGTTGGGAAGAGCCTTAGCTTCTACCCATTTGGTCACATGACAAGTGGCCATCAATATATACCTATTCTTCCTTGGAGTAATTTTCTTGAAGGGACCCATAAAATCTAGACCCCATTTCATAAAAACACCCGGTGGCTGAACCAGTGTGAGAGGAGTCATACCTGTTGATGTGGGTCTGCCCATTCTTTGGCATATATCACAAGTTTTACAAAAGCTTTTGACATCAGATATTAAACTCTGCCACCACAACCAGCCTGAAGAATCTTTTTGGAAGTGATATCAGTAGAAAAATTTCCCCAGAATCCCTATTATGTGCCTCTGAAATAACTTGCATTCGTCCCTCCATATGCACACATCTGCGAAGAACCCCATCGACTCCCAATTTGTAAAGTGATCCGCCAATAATGGTGAACTTCAGACTCTTAATAATCAGAGCCTTCTTCTAATTATGAGTCCAGTTATCTGGGAATCCTCCCTTAGAAAGAAACTGATATACCTCATACAATTTTGGATTAGTTGATTCTGCCGCTGTGAATGGAAATAGTTCTGCATCCACTAGCTTGTCTCTTAAAGGCACCTCAGAGTAGCCATCCGTACTCCTGGACAGGAAATCATCACCACAATGGTTTTTGCCGGGCTTATGGAGAATAAAAAATTCAAATTCCATCAAGAACATCATCCAGCATATCACTCTGCCTTGAATAATGACTTTATTAACAAAAAATAATAAGGCCTGATGATCCATGTAAAAATGAAATAGCTTGCCCAGCAAATAAGGTCTAAATTTGGTAGCACTAAAAACCATCCCTAAGGCTTCTCTTTCAGTAGTTGTATACCCTTGTTCAGCCTAACTGAACCTGCGGCTGGCAAAGTACACTGGATAATCAGTTCTTCCTTTTGGCTGAGCCAGTATTGCTCCCATCGACAGTCCTGAAGCATCGACATGTACACGAAAAATGACATCCCAATTTGGTTGTCAAAGAACTGGCTTATTGATAATAGCATTCTTTAAATTCTAAAAACTCTCCTCACATTCATCAGTCCAACTGAACTTGCTGGTCTTCTTTGTAAGTTCATACAAAGGTAATGCCTGAGAAGCAAACTTGTGCACAAATCATCGCGATAAGAATTGATATATCCCAAGAAAGAGCTTAACTCTGACACATTCTGAGGTGCCTTGGCCTGTTGGACACACTAGATCTTTTCATTGGCCATTTCTATACCATTCCTGGACACTACATGTCCCAGTAGAGCTGTCCTTTCCAGACTAAGAAAATAGATTTGAATGGGTTCAAACAGATCCGCTTTTCCTGACAATGCTGGAAAACCATTTCAAGAAAAAGTAAATGCTTCTCCTCCATTGAAATCTAGTAAAATCATCCATAAATATGGCAAGGAATTGGTGAAGAAATTCACTGAATATGTCCATCATACATCGTTGAAAAGTGGCTGGTGCATTGCGAAGACCAAATGGCATTACTAGATACATAAATGCTCCCCACTCACTAATAAAAGTAAACCCCTCCGGTCTTTAGGAGCAATCTTTAATTGGTTATAGCCACTATAACCATCCATAAAGCTATACATCTCATATCCTGCGATTTCATCAAGCAACATATCCGTGAAGGGTAATGGAAAGGGATCCTTAATTGTTTGAGCACTCAGCTTCCTATAATTCACACACACTCTAAACTTTCCATTTTTCTTAGGTACCACCACAATAGGACAACCAATCACTACTAAATACTTCAGTAATGAACCCAGCCTTTAGAAGGTTATCAACCTCTTCCTTGACCTTCTTAGCGTAATTTGGATTCATTTGGTATTGTTGCAGCCGTATTGGTCTGGCATCTGGTTTCAATGGTATTCGATGTTGACATACCTATGGATCTACTCCTTTAAGATCAGTATGTTCCCATGCAAACACATCCTTGTACTGCTGGAACATATGTCGGGCCTTCTCTTTCATCTTAGGATTCACATGTTTGTTGACTTTGATCAATCTATAATTTTCCTCAGAACCTAAATTCCATCCTCTATTTCCTGATCATCTGGAAGTAACCAGTCAGGCCCTTCGCCTTTTCTCTTGGTTTAGTCATCAGCGTCATCCCAAGATGGTCCCCTAAGCTCTGAACTGCTATTCTAATTTTCAGTAACTTCTTCCAAGTGTATTTGTTCAGAATCCACTGGTATAGTGGAATCAGCTGGTTCTTCTGGCCTACCAGTTAGCTTAACTGGTTGTTCTCCAAAGTTCTGCTCAGTGAACTGGTCTGAAAATTGCTTCTTTTGCTTGTCAGCCTGATGTTTGTCCGGTAACACTACATTGAGATCTATCTCGATTAATGAAAAAATATTCATTGCTGCCAACATTCTCTCAATTTTCTTCACCTTATACTTCTCGCAAAGCTCTTCAGGTCTCAGCTCCTTTCTCTAGCTCCTAATGTTGTTTGTCTGATCTGAATTCTACTACTGGCACCTTGTATTGTCAGAGTCTGATTAGCATAGTCATGAACAGCCTGTGCCGTTCGCAGCCATGGAAGCCCCAATAGCATCCCATACGCGTCTTGCACGTCTAATACTAGGAAGCTAGTTTTGAACTTTTCCTTGCCCACTCTTATCTGCATACCTTCTATCATACCAGTTGCCTGCACTACTCGATGGTTTGCCATTCAAACTTTGAAAGATGCACGTTTTAAATTTGTAATTCCCATCCTTTGCTAAAGATGTGCCCCCAGGATGTTTACCCCTGCTCCCCCATCCAGTATGACACCAGAAAGTGGCTCCCACTGTTTCGTAACTTTATAATTGTTGGAGCCCATTGGTCCAACTGTTGTAATGAGCCCATCTTGTAAAGCATATCAAATTCCATTTTTTATGTTAAAGACGTCTTATCATTTTGATCCATTCGTCTGGATTATGTAAATATTAGTCAGTTAGTCAAGACTCAGATTTATTCCCACTTTGTAATCATGAGCAAGAGAACCCCATGTACATTTTTGAGCTAAGGTGACTAAAGTATAAAAGTCACCTTAGAACGATTTAAAAAAAAAAAACATTTTGAATTAATCCTGTGTCGTAGGAGTCTGAGAGAGAGAGAGAGAGAGAGAGAGAGAGTCTTATCCTCTTCATTACGCACTTCTCCCTCACCGGATTCACGATGCGACCACACCATCGCGGTAGTCTCTCCGAGAGCTACGCGCCCACGCCACACATTCACCGTTTCGAGTTGATCGCAGTCAACTCTGCCTCGAGCTTGTTTTGCTTGTAAGTAGCACAAACGGTGTCTGTTTTCAATAATCAAGTGCTTCATGGAATGAGAAAGAGATTAGCTACACATAGATACTGATGAACTTAAGTTTTGTCCACTTTTGGATTATGACCTGTTGGTCTATTGCGACAACATTCGAAATAACTAGGGTTCAAATCTGGTGAGATTAGACTTATAGGTAAATATGTCCTAGTGAGAGGATGGTGCCTAGTAAGTTTGATGCGATTTTGAGTTCATTGGACGTGTGAACTGTGTTGTGAGTGTTAAGGGACAGAGTGGGTTGCAATCTACCAGGGATAGTGATTGATGCATCATAAAAGTGCGTATGTGTAGATTGGTCTCAGCCTGACAAGCTAACGAGATTGCCTACGTGCACCTACGGGTTAGTCGTGTCATCGGATGATAAGTATGTTGTCTGTGTCGTGCTCGTGAGTATGAACAGGGGAGTAGTTTTGCCCGAAAACATTGGCGCCGCTGCCGGGGACCGAAGACCTTAAATAGGGAGATCTACGTCACTTGTGTGATGGTTAGCTTACTGTCCCAATATTTCAGCATCTCTGATGCTGATCAGCTTTAAAGTGTCCTCCCTTTGCTCTTGCAGTCTCAGAACTTCCTCATCAGTTTTTTGTAGCTTCATTTTGTTGGACCGGTTCTGATCAGCTAACCATTGACTGTGCAGTCTTGTTCGGTTTAGTATTGTCGCCATTGACTGCAAATCTTTATCTATAGTAGCTTCCAGCTCAATTTCTTGAGAGGAGGAAGCTTTATCTTTAGACTGATCCACCACCTTTTGCTTGCCTTTATCACTTTGTGATATTTCTCTAGTGTTTGGGTGTCTATCTGTTTCTTCTTCTTCCTCTTCCTCTTCTTCTTGTTCACTGGGCGGTGTGTGAACTCTGTCATCACGATGTGAGCTTTCTGAATGCGGAGTAGATTCAGCAGATGGGCTAGATTGCCTTTCACTTGTATCTGGCCCTGGAGATGGCGGCGGTGTTTCCTGATCACGTGAAGTTGGCCTCAGCTGATCTCTCAAATTTTGGAGATCCTCCTCTTCTAGTAGCAAATTTGGTTCATCCCTTGCATTTCTTTCTTGGATGTACTTCTCGAACCAGTCCAGCTCAAAAGCTGGGTTGTTTCTATTCTTTGTTCTCAGTTTGAAAGTGCTACTAAAAGGTTTCCAAGTGGCGCCTACATCGCCTCGTAGAGATCTTTCTAGAGCAAACCCTTCAAGCATCCTTTCCATCTTTGCTATCTTCTGCAACCTGGTGTTGTTTTCCATTTCCGCTTTCCGCTTCTTTAGTCGGGCATCTTCCTCTTCAGTTCTTTTTTCTTCTTCCATCTTTTCTTGTGTACTTCTAGTCACTCTTTCCAGCTTGGGTCCTCGAATGGTATTAATAGATGCAAGTACTTTGTTTTGTGATCTGTCTTCGATATTTCCCCTTAATACCAGCTAGTCGTTCTGATGAGGGGAAGGTGGCAACTGATCTGTCGTGCCTATGGCATGGTATATTACTATGGTTAGGACTTCTCCTCCTGCAATGTAATTGGGTTTGTCCTGCCTTAGCTTTGTCATTTCTTCAAACAGATATGACGCGTGATCTATGTAGAACTCACAGGTCATTCCCATGGCCCATGTCAATGTGGTTGAGATGCTCCCGTGCGGTGTAGTGTATCTTGGCGGCCTTTGCTGTAGCTCAACAAACACTGACTGTAGATCTGTGTCAGTTCTCTTACTTCCGGGTTTGCTATGAGTTCGAAAGAAGGTAGTTTGGACTTTTGCAAGTAAACTGTGAGGTTTTTCCTTCTTTCTCTCATGTTTGCTCCTTGATCTGACAATTTCAATGCCTCTTTGATGATCTCTTTGGCAAGGCACAATAAATCTTCTCAAGGACAATTTACAGGAGTCGGAAGACTTCAATGCCATATGTGAAGATACAATAAACGTGTTCGTTGAAGATGTCAGTGACAGAGATGAACACATCCAGAAGTTGGAAAAGGAAAAGCAAGATGCGCTGGAGACAATCAAGAGTTTGCAAGTCGTCATCGATGACTTACAAATTGAAGTCAAAGATTTGAGAGCAGTAACAGATATCCAAGCAAGAGAAATCGAAAGCGCTAAGAAGCAAAAAACGTCGCTACCAACAACACCGGTAGTCCACCCAGAAGAAGAAGTGGCTGCATTGAAGAGGGAGTTGGAGTTGGAAAGAAAACAGCATTTAATGATTGTTGAAAGTGCGCTTAGAGCAGAAGGTGAACTACAAAGACAAATCTCAGACTTGCAAAGTGAACAACAACAAGGACCAGCTCCTGACAGTGAAATGGAAAGCATTGTTTCCAAATCACTCAGGGAAGAAAATGAAAACCTACACATCAAGATAAAACAGTTAGAGGAGTCCGCCGCTAAAAAAGACATGGAATTTCAAGCTCTACAAATCAATAGCAGAACAATGGCCGCACAAATCGCAAGTCTACAAAGTGCAGGGCAGCACCAGGGACATGTACGAGTGCACATGGAGCCAGTAACAACGAATTTGGCTGGACTCACCGAAGTTTATGGGGGTCAAGATGAGTACGAAGAAGATTCAGATGAACAGGAGGCACATATGCAGACTGATCAAACCGGCTCCAAAGACCAAGAGACAGAAGAAGATTCAGTCACAAAATTGGAAGAGCAGAGGCTGGCCGAGCAGATGGAAAAACAAACAGAAATGATATGGTACAAGGCTATGCAACTCGAAAAGGAGTTGCTACAAGGGCTTTCCAGAGCGGGCAAAATAGCAGCAGAGCTACGGCAAGAATGGAATGCACCTATGTTACCCTATGCTCTGCTGAAGTATGAGACTCTAACGCATCAACGGCAGCTCGAAAAAGAAGAACAAGTGCCAGTATTTGAAGGAGAAGTACAAGATAGGGAACATCAAAAAAGAATAGTGGACAGCCAGCCAAAGTGGAGGCGTCAATGGCTATTGGATCATCCTAATAACCTGATCCACTTAGTCAACGCACCGCCTGAGCTGCGGAATGACAGAACGTTTTGCCCAACTCCCTGAACATACACCTACAGCCAACATAAAGCACTACAGAGAAGAAATCCGACATGGGTGAATTATCCAGTAATGCTAGGGCCAGCAGAGGGAGAGAGAATATCCGGTTCTTACATGGTGAAAACCCTGCAGGGCGCCATAGCAGAATTCGGAGGCTCTCCTGACCTCTCCTGCAAGATGCTATGTAAGATAGCTCGAACATTTTTGGCCTGTCTCACAGTCTTCTCAGAAAGCTGGACATCAGAGTATATGAATACTGAAAAAAGCATTTCCGAGTTGTCATACGATCTAAGTGGGCCATCGACAGAGCCAGTATTGTATGCCTATTTCAAGCGGCTGATGTTTCTGCCGAGCTACCATCTCCAAACCTTTGAAGAAGATTAATTTTACACGGGCTTCTTCATGTACAAGTCAAAAAATTTTGGCCCATTAATGGCAAGTGAGTCTATGCGCTATGATGCGTTTCTACATCAAATCAACAAAGAACAACGACAACGACAATGAAGACAAAGACGATCATGTCGTGGTAGACATGAATTAGGAAGGGGGGAGTGTTGGAGCCCATTGGTCCAGCTGTTGTAATGAGCCCATCTTGTAAAGCATATCAAATTCCATTTTTTATGTCAAAGACGTCTTATCATTTTGATCCATTCGTCTAGATTATGTAAATATTAGTCAGTTAGTCAAGACTCAGATTTATTCCCACTTTGTAATCATGAGCAAGAGAACCCCATGTACATTTTTGAGCTAAGGTGACTAAAGTATAAAAGTCACCTTAGAACAATTAAAAAAAAAAAACATTTTGAATTAATCCTGTGTCGTAGGAGTCTGAGAGAGAGAGAGAGAGAGAGAGAGAGAGAGAGAGAGAGAGAGAGAGAAAGTGAGTGTGTCTTATCCTCTTCGCTACGCACTTCTTCCTCACCGGATTCACGACGCGACCACACCATCGCGGTAGTCTCTCCGAGAGCTACGCACCCATGCCACACATTCGCCGTTTTGAGTTGATCGCAATCGATTCTGCCTCGAGATTGTTTTGCTTGTAAGTAGCACAAACGGTGTCTGTTTTCAATAATCAAGTGCTTCATGGAATGAGGAAGAGATTAGCTACACATAGATACTGATGAACTTAAGTTTCGCCCACTTTTGGATTATGACCTGTTGGTCTATCGCGACAGCATTTGAGATAGCTAGGGTTCAAATCTGGTGAGATTAGACTTATAGGTAAATATGTCCTAGTGAGAGGATTAAGTTTGATGCGATTCCAAGTTCATTGGACGTTGTCGAGAAATTAGCGGTCCTGCCGAGAAAGCACCGGGCTTATGGCTGTGAGAGTTTGTGAGAGAACTCAACAAAAACTATATGAAGGAATTAAACCATAGATGCCATGAAGACTATGGTTTGGAAAGAAGTGCAATCAAAGAAGACCCACTCTTTCTCTCTTGCACTCACACACACAAAGAAAGAACACAAAACAGAATGTCAAAAACAACACAAAGATGAAAACATCAAGGCTATGGTCATATCGTATCATGGGTAGTATGAAAGGGTTAATAGATGAGTTAATGGCATTCAATCTTGGCTGACCAAATAGGCTACGAATTGTTCTTTGGAATTGTAGCTTTGTGCTTACCGTAGTATATATATTTTGTCTAGTGATTGGGATTAATTGTGTGTACAAATCCTCTTGGTTCATAGCAAGATAACTACGCTTACATCAAAAGAAAAATTATAGTCTATGAGAGGTAGTATGATGGGATCCGGTGATAGAAGTATTTCATTGAGCTTTTCTGGGCCAAAGAGAAACACTATACGTTGTTGAAAGTGTATTTTACGGCTAATCCATACGTTAATTCTAATAGATTGTACAGAGTGAAAGCGATAGAAATTATCATCATGTGGGTTATTCATCTAGGATAGTATGTGAGAAATGTAGATATGAGAGAAGTGAAGAGATGAGAAGTTTCCCTCCCAAGCCCTATTCTTGCCTGTAGGCAATAAGGATACTGCGGGGAGAGATGTACCTGTAGCAAAGAGAACCTAAAATTTGTAGAGAGGATGAATTACTAAGAGTGAGAGAGATAGATTTGTTTAAGGAGATAATATTAGATATATATATATTGGATTAGAGATGAAAAAGAAAACAACAAGAAATCAAGAAAACATCAATGCAGAACACATCTTACTTGACAAACCCTTTGGCACCATTATTGATGGAGAGAGAAGAAGAGTGGATAATTCCACTTTGATTGATACACCAAGTGCAAGACCTTCTTTGATTAGAGTTGATCTTCCAAGGATAGCGTACAAGAATGGCTAGTCTTCCTCTAGGAGAAAGTGTAGGCTTGGGCTTATGTTAATGGCTAAGTACAATTAGGCATTACTACTCACTCCCTCAAGAATTCCTCTCATAAATGGTTTGAATGCTTGAGTTCCTTTTCAAGGAAGAAGAGGTCCTCTTTTATAGGTGAAGGGAACCCCCAAGAGTTTACACAAGAAGAGAGGAGCCAGTGTGAATAGGAATTGGAAAAGTTGGAAATGAGCTGTCCCTACATGATGTGGGCAGACTGGGGTCTAGTATTTTGATCATATGTCCTCAACCGTGGCTCCAAATAAAAAAGTAAAAATATGGGTAGAAACTTCAGCTCATTAGCTACGATTTTCATTTTAAAATCATTTTCCAATTTGGATTGGAACCTTGTGTAAAAAAATCATCAAAATAGGGTCCATTTCTGGCAGCAAAAGTCTTCCCGTGGTCCCCTTAGCCTAGACTTTCATTTAATTCCAAAGGACACCTGATGCCATATGAAAGCATGACATTGCTCCTTGACAAAGTTTTGTAATCATGCTTGCAATAATGCATTAAAATAAGTGTATCTTTGAAATCATGCCACCTAGTGTCCCACTAGGATTTGATTTCCTCCTAGTAGCTATTTAAAAAGAAATATAAGAAAAGTATAAAAAATACATAGAATATATATATATTGGAGTTTACCGTAGATATAGAATCTAGCTAGGGTGTGAGATGATAATGAGATAGTAGAAATAAAGAATCAATGCTTTTTGCCCCAAGTTAAAGAGGCGGAGCTATTGACGCTTTTCCCATAGTATTTTTTTATGGTAAAGTAAGAATAGGTTACCCTTGAGAGAAATAATAGGATGAGATAGAAGGCTTATTATTATACTTAAATATGTATATTTACATTAAAGGAAAGATAATTATGTATCTAAAAAATTACAAGATAACTCTTGTAGCATGCGTTCCCACTATGTACGTGTCACAGCACGACAACGTGTGAACTGTGTTGTGAGTGTTAAGGGATAGAGTGGGTTGCAATCTACCAGGGTTAGTGATTGATGCATCATAAAAGTGCGTATGTGTAGATTGGTCTCAGCCTAACAAGCTAACGAGATTGCCTACGTGCACCTACGGGTTAGTCGTGTCATCGGATGATAAGTATGTTGCATGTGTCGTGCTCGTGAGTATGAACAGGGGAGTATTTTTGCCCTAAAACAATAATCTACCTGGATCATCAGTAGTTCATCGTCTCTGATAGTAGCCAAGTCAACCGTTATGGCTTTCGCCTCATTCTTCCTTCGTTGTCTGATGAAATTCATTACTTCAGGAAAAGTTTTTCTAATGTCCTCTAACTCCACCGTGAGTTTCTGAATTTTGTCACAAATTTTGACATGAATTTTCTCCTTCTCATGATCGGAGTTGCTATCATAACTTGAAGAATTGATAGTATCTGCACAATACCATTCCTTTGTTCTGGTGCTTTCAGCTCCCTTATCAGTCCCTAATTCTTCCATCAGTCCCTGAACTACAGCCAACATGGTCTTAGGTGTTCCAAAACTTGACTGATCTGGTTGTGCTTTCTCAAAAGACTTGGATGGTATCTTTTGAATGACCCAAGCATCAGAATTCTCTGGCTGCTCTGCCAGCTTCTTAGCTAAATCCTCTGTGATTTTTGCCCTCCAATTCTCTCTGCTCCTGCCATTCATCAACCACCTTTTCTTTACCCTTGGATTTCCACACCTCTCTTTGCTGAGCCCATTCTCTACTTTTAGGATTGACTGGTTTCACTAGGTTATCTAGGATTTCCTCAATAACTACCCCTTTGCTGCATGAAATTGCTCGTACAGGAACTGGTTCTGGGGCCTTTGCCTCAGTATCCACAGTAACAAGTATTTCTGGACACTGAGCCACGAAATGCCCATACTTACCACAAGTATAGCAATTCAGAATTCAACTTTGGAAATTACCACGACCCCGGTCCCCACCAATACCCCCTTGGTATCTTTCGCACCCCGTACCAGCACTGTTGATATCTGATTTCTCTTCTTGGGTACACTGGTAGACTCCACTCTTACTGGTTCAGCATTGGTAAATTCTACCATAGAAAAATCTTTCCCCTCTTAAAATGATGAATTAAAATGCCACAGTTGTTCCATAGATGGCTCTAAGCTACCATTTCCTTGTTGCCTAGCTTCTTTAATGTTTGAGGAATGTATTCCCCCCAGTCATCTTCGTCAATATTTTTTAACTCAGCATACTGTTCAAAGGCTTGGATATGAATATCCGGGTCATCGTTCTTCCCACCCTTGAACACTGGAAAGAAATTTTCAATGAAGAGGTGTAATCATGTCGATCAGCATCGTTTTTGCCTCTTCTCACCTTAGGAACCTGACTCCGTCTTGAAGATTTCTTGTGATGGTCTGTGTCTGCATCCCAATCAATTTCTTCTATAGTCTCAGTTTCTGTCTTCTCCCTGGCTTTTCTACTGGAACTGTGACGACTACCTTTACTGCCTTTGGCTCCTTCATCCCCATGTGTGGTCCGAGAACTCCTGGCTTTGCGTTCTTCCCTCTCAGCCCTTCTTCGTCTGGTGGACTGACTGGAGTGCTGAGAGTCCTTAGTCTCATCAGCCTCTGACTGTGCTCCTTCGGAGCCTCAATCTCAGTCCCCAGTTCAGCCTTAGGATCAGAATCTCTTTCTGACTCCTCAAGGATAGGGTCAATACGATAGGATGGTTTACGACCACGGCTGGTTTTGAGTGCCATATCTTCAGCTGAAAATTCAAACTGGGAGAAGCGTTCTAGTCAACGAGCAAACAGCTCTATCCACCGTGATCGCCAAAATGGAATTGGAGCTGATCTCTTTAGATAGCTGATTCTAGTGTTAGAATTTACAGCTACTGGAAGTCGACAGTTCAGTCAGTGAAATTGGAATGGAATATGGAAACTGAACTGAAATACTCTATTGGGACTAGAAACAGACTAAATGACTGGAAAAGTGTTTGAGGTTCAGATTCAGAGTTTATAAAGAACGAGTACAAGGTATAACAGACTGAAGCTCAATTGACTACTGTAGTAATGATTACAAAGTAGAATTACAAGTGAAGAGATTGTAACTCAAGAACAGCTTCGAAGACTAGAACTAAGAGGCTAGAAGTAAGAAGTCAAAAGTACAAGCAACCCAAAGTACAACCAGTTACAATGTAATGGGTCCTATTTATAGCCTCTTGAGGTTACTGTGGTAACCGCTGTGGTAATTACTGGCTGTCCACTATTTGGCTTCCAAGAGACAGTTCCCGCATATTGAGACTATCTTTGCCGTCTATAGTCAAGTTTACATTTTATCGACTTTTCTTGACAACTTTTTGGCCAACTTCTGGATCTAGTTACTTGAATTTCTCATCACAGAATACCTTATAGACGGTCAAGTAAGTAATGGGAAGCCTCCCTCTACCAGGTGGTGGATATCTTCTCAAATAAGTAAGCCCACATATTGGAGGAGTAGCTGCCAATCTTTATTGAGAGATTTGAAATCGCGGATGGAATAGAAATAAAGACTACCATCTTTCCCAAAGAGATTTATTGAATCAGCAACAAGAACTCATTGAAGGATCCATGTATCTATAGATTGAAACTTTCTTCCAACTACAGCCATGGGGAACTGACTTTCAAAGAGCCGCTTGGCTATCTTTTCTAGTTTGAACTTAGCAATGATAGCCTTGTTCTCTATGGATGAATGAGACAAATCAAAGTAATCATCCATACGCTCAATCTAATCTTCAAGAACCTTGCCAACACCTTTGCCTTCCCTGCTAAAGTTCCCAAGTTGAGATTTGAAAAGCATAGTATTGATGTTTCTATCAATGATTGTTTGCTAAGGCACGATTGGAACATTGGCATTTGCAGTTGTCGCATTTCCTCTAGGAGGCATGGTAGCTTACTGCATCATATGAACCAAGATCATTCTTAGAACAATATATCCTAATCTGCTCAAAGTGCCTCTTAATGAAATAAAATAGACAATTGATAATAAGACAAGAGAGTTGAAGAAAGAATAACAAATGAATTGAATCAGTTCTATATTGCAAAAAATTCGAGGTTCAAAAATTTACAATGTGTCTCAAAAGTCTTTAATAAGTCCTAATCGCTTTAATGTAATGTAGTATGTAGTACCCATTGTGACATCCTTCAACTAATGGATCATAGTGGTCCCACTCTGGAAGTATGCCTGACGAACTGTCCCAATAATCCTTCACAATCTTTGGTTGAAATATCTTGTTTTTGGCATGCGAGTTGTACCACTCCTACGTGAGTGAACGGTTGATCTCAAGTACTCCCATCTCATTGTTGTGAACCATTGTATTCTTGTAACCAAAGTAGTCATCAAAATAAACTGAGTCCTTGGGAAACTCATCTAGTGTCTCCCATTCATCAGAGCTTTGTATGCTTGCACAATATGATATGCACTGCGGTCTATTATAGGCATTGTACAAAACCTTTACATTGTGTGGGTTGTGGATTATGGATTTCCCAAACAAGTCAAAGAATAATTTGTAGGGTACTGGGATAAAGGAATTTTTGTCGTTGGCTAGACACTTTTGACCCCATACATTAAACATGACAATATTGAAGCATTTTGTCACCATTACTAAGAGAAGTATATTCCTAGCTATCCACCTCTCTTTTGTTGGTCTTAGGATAATTTCATGGGCATTTATACGACAATTGGTGATTTATTTCCCCAGCTTGGATTACACCCTTTTGATACTCCCCACGGGTGAAGGTTTATGCCTTGACGGTTTGAATTCTGGGTTCTCCGTTGCATAATGGTTCCATGCTTGAAATGTATTTGGCATGATAGAATCCGTTGATAGTAACCTCTTCTTCTTCACTCCATCACATGTGATCGTGATAAACCGATGCACTTTCACTCTTGTCGGAAGGTGTTCTTCCACCATAAGGTGAGAGAGTGTATCTACCCATATCCCTTGAGGTAGAATGTCAGTCATCTACACACACACCCCATCACTTAAGTTAGTTAGGTTCCAACTCATAGATTATAACCTTGAAACAAGTCGAATCATATCAAAATTGATTTTTTCTTAATAAGGTATGATTAAAGGTTACATGCTACTTTGCAGAAGGTGCGTAAATGCAAAAAGGTCCAATAAACCAATCCTTGGTCCCTACGATCGAGGTTCTACCCATGTACTTACTTACGTATCGGGTTTCAAAGTTTAGGACTTCTACTTGTGCACTTAAATTTACCTCCTTTTTCTCATATCACCCTTTTTCTTAAGAGGTATCTGTAATGCAAGAAACAGTAACACAAAAAGAAAGCCACCTTATTCATATTTGTCCGTACATTCGGGTTGACTAACCATGTACCCCCATATAAGTTTATGGACATCAAACACTTGAAATCAAATCACCAAAATAAACCATAAGACATATGTGAGCCACTCATCCAACTTATGATGTCATATAGTACTCCTCCTAGGTAGCACCCTTACACGCATAGGTAACCCCCTACATGGAACGGTTAAATACTCGCACTCACGAAGTGATATCAGGGACTTGAATACATTTATCAAAAAATTTAATCAAGCTTTTGATTTGGCTAAGTGGGTTTGCTCATCTGATGAGTCTATATAATGGTTCTCCAAGGAGCTTGGGGTCCAAAATTTTGATTGTCCAATGGGCAACAAGTTGTTTTTTCACCATAATGTTTTACTTAGGTGGAATTTTCAACTGATATTCAAGAGATAAAATTTTCTAAATGATGTGTTTATCTTTGGTTTAAAGGGTTTGACCAGATTCATAGAGGTTTCGGAGATATGAACAAAAAAGTATTTCCTACCGCCTATGTAACGTGAAACAAAAAGCAATTTTTATGTACACACGTGAACAAGCTAAAAAGAAGGTATGTAGGTAATAGTTTCTTTTTTTGTGGAGAAATTTTTGAGTGACCTATTCTTACTTTTCCTATTTTTCAATATGAATTGCAGGTCCCGAGGAGGATTGAGAAGAAAACTTTATGCCAAGAAGTGCCAGAAGGAATAGTACATCTTCTTCCAAGCTAAAGCCTATGAAAATTATATCAAACTAGCATTTTGTACAAATGCTAGTTGTCTCTTCTTGTAGCAGATTAACATTTTGTACATTTCCATATCAATGACAAATGAAATTTTGGTTGATGTCTTACCTTGTTTGATTTATTGTTCGGATGTCTTATCTTGTTTGATGTCAATGTCATCAATAATGTATGCCTTCACAACACTATAAATAGGCCAACCTGGCTTAGGTTTGTCACCCTTTCTCCTCTTGATCTTTTTGTGAGCAATAGGTCAAGAGTTATGGGTAAGGATTTTGGTGGTGGAAGAGAAGGAAGACCCTGAGCCACTTTTCACTATCTCCACTTACTTGAAAGAACTCCCACCATGGTTGATAGATTTCCTAGGCCCTTCCGGGGTAGGGTTGGAGGATGACATGGATTATGGAATATTAGGCCTTGACATGTTGCTATTAACATAGTTGGACTATGAAAAACATGTAGAGACAAATGCAAAGGTTGCCACAATTGCAGCAAAAACTGAAACACTTTATTGGGAGCTACACAAGAAATGGACCCAGTGAAAGTTGTAAACTTTATATCATACTCTTAAGGAGAGAATTTGTAATGTTTTCTATTTACAAAATTCTCTCAAGTAGAGAGTATGTAATGTTCTCAAGTAGATAGTATGTAATGTTCTCAAGTACAGAGTATGTCAAGTAGAATATGTACTATTTTTCTATTTAAATAATTCTACTTCACAAAACACTTTTGGGGGTTCGAGAGTCGTAGGACACTTTCTTGTGCTAGCTTCCTCTGTTTTCCTTGGACTCTTTCTTGGTGTTTTGGGCTCTTCTTCTTTCTTCTTGCCCTCCTTAGGCTCTATCTCTCCCTATTTCTCTTCCTCCTTTAGATTTGGTTCTTCAAATGTCTACTTCTTCTGCTCCTCTTTGGCTAGTGTTTGTGCTTTTCTGAGGATCTTTCTGGGGGCAACATGATTCTTTGCCTTCTTTGGAAACTCCTTGGACTTGTCTTCCTTCTTTGCCTTCTCTTCCTTTGGAACCTCCTTGCACTTCTCTTCCTTTGCTCTTTTGTGTGGATCCTCCTTGACCTTGGTGGTGCTTGGCCTCTTCCTTTGGCTTCTTTGGCCTTTAGGGATTTGGGTGTTGCTGTGACTAGTGGTATTTGGGCATTGACCATATATCTAATCAAATTTTCCCTTACCCATCAAACACGGTGTCTTTACCGTAATAGTCTTTTTTGGATTGCAATAGGTGTAGTCAACCTCTAGCTTTGCATTTTTTATCACTCTATATCCACATGAGAAAGCCTCCTCTTGCAAAGTGGCTACACAAAAGGAAGGGAAAAAATAAATACACAATTTTAAGATCAAATTAATTACAACCTAACAGTAACATATCTTCACATTTAAGATTTTCATGTCATCCATGAGCTTTGTGATAGGAGTAAATTTCTCAATTGCCCTATCAGCCTTAAGAAAGCCCCATTTAGAAAGATCCAAAGCATTGTTACAAAATAAATGAAAGTGGGAGCACTGGATAAAATATTGGATAGTTACACTTCTAGCATAGCCATTCCATAATGGCTCTCAAGATATTTCAATATGAAACATGTTTTAACACTAATATCAATTGCTATAAGACTCTAGTGAGAGCTATGGCAAGACCATTGGACATTGTCAAAAGCCTCCAGGATGAAAATTTGAAAATGACCTAGGGTTGCAGTAGAACATACCTCTCATGGTAGGGGTAGAGAAGGAGTTCACAAGTTTCAAAATCTATATTAGATAGCTGGTTCCTTATGTCCGAATCAGTTCTCAAATAGTGAGAGATGGTTGGTTCAACCATGCCCACTTTTTATTGGACATCTAGCTTATAGTCATGCATCAAAAATCTACAAAGAAATTTAAAGAACACTTTTCAATTATCAACAAAAACACATATAGAATGTTGATGTTTAGGCAAACCTCAAGGATGGAAGAATAATACGATCATTGATCTCTCTTTGCCAATCTTTGAGAATGTCCACACACATTGATCTCTCTTTGCCAATCTTTGAGAATGTCCACACACTCATCATCTAGGGTAATATAATCTGTTCTTTGAAGAAGGTCAGCCTGTGGAATTGACACCTCTCAACAATGAAGGGAGTTGAGCTTCATATCAAAAACTTTGATGAATTTGTACCTTAATCTCCTCAGGTAATCATATCCTTGTCCATAGGTGTGACCATGTGAGAGTGTATTGCACATATGTATGCATCTTGGAAGAGCTCAATTAAAGTCTTCAACAGCCTCCTGCATACATGCCAAGGCACCTCTTGTCCATCTCATATCAATCTTAAATTGCTCTACTATTTTCTTACAGAGCCTTTGAAAAGGAAGCCTTGGAATTGCAATTGTCAATGCCTCCTTTGCGCTCCTTATCTCTCTCAAGTATCTCGCCTTCTGATAGAATCTACTTTTCTTTATAGGTGGGAGTTTCATACCAACTCCCTTTTTGACATGATGCTTGGAGGATGCAGCTCTCTTATCTCCTTGTGAGCTCTCACCTTTGTCCACCTTGGAGATCTCACCTTGGTTCCCCTTTGAGCTCTCACCTTTGTCTGTTGGTTTGAAATCAACTGGTGTTCCCTTGACATCTCTTGGTTTGATATTTTCTCTAGGAGCCTTCCATACAATTTGTTTGGTGCTTGCCATAGATATAGATTAGACCTAAAAGGAGGAAAACATATAAACATAGAGTCATGTCCATTCATGAGACAACTAAAAGTGCTTTAGGATTGAGCCTATGGCCATATCTACATATGTCATAAGGAAAAAACTACAAGAGTAATTTTGAAGGAACACTGTTCAAGAGCTTGATTCCATCACAATAACTGCACCCAAAACTCTTGCATGGCTATAGTCCCAAGCTCATATTGGGATGTGTGGAGCTTCAAATTGCGATAGTCTCTTCAAAGAAGACTTTAAATTAGAAATGTTATTGGAAAAGGATGCCTACATGCCAAAACGTTTTTAGAAAATCGTTTTGGGACTCTAGAATGGGCTCAAATATTAGCCACTAGAGATGTGTGCATGAATGAAGTCACCTCAACAAAATTTTTGAAGGGGGTTATGAAAATATTCCTTGTCTTTTTTTAGGTGGATATTTGTACATAGGTTGTCCTTGTGGTCTCATAGGCATGTATAGGAAATTTTTGTCATACTTTTGTTTGTAATAGCACTCATTAATCTCATGGTTTGTCGATTTTACCTCGATACCACACCATTTGGGTGGCTTCCTTGGTCCTATGGGTTGCCCTTGTGGTGGACCTTTTCCTAGCCCTCTTACTATAATTATTTACATGTTACTCATCATGGAGCATGTCCTCTATGGAATTTAGAGGTGCTTTCACAATTGGTCCTATTTGTGCTGGCACATTAGATGTAGTTTTCTCACTTTGAGTATCTCTCATAGACCTGCTCTTGTCAGTAAAAAATTCACAACTATCCCCCAAGGTATATCACATCAAGGATGCATGCTTTCAAGGTGGAGTGTTTCTTGATATAAAGCATAGCATGTAACTCTTTGTTGAGTATACCTTCAAGGAATAGTGAGACAAGTCTTTCCTTGGATGGAATTTTCAACTAGAATCTTTAACCACATTGTCTCATTCTACTGGCATAATCTCTCACAAGCTCTCCTTGTTTTTGTTTAAAGCTATAAATTTGTGATATTGTACTATGATTGATTCCTATTTTTGAACAAGAAAAAACAAATTTCTTAGCCAATATTGGTATGTAGTTGTTCCACAAGGTATGTTTTGAAGCCAAATCAAAGCCTTACCCTCTAAGGTCATTCAAAATCCTCAAATTGAGTATGAAAATCAAAAATCCTTTTTGCTTGTAACACTTTCCTAAATCTTTCTAAGTGGTCATATAGATCCCTCGATCCAATATATTTTTTGAGCCATGTCTAAAAATCAATTGATCTAACCCTTTGATGATGCTCAAACACCGACCCTCTAGGCCAGTGATCCTCCATCTAAGCCTTCAAACTATTTTCTTGTTGGTAGTACTGGTGACTTGTGTATCCCTTTGTGTGAGGATTAGTAATGCTAAGGTGGATGTGTTCGTGAAGCATTCATGGTTCATAACACCAATTAGATTAGCACAATACTAATAACACGTGAAATACAGAAAATAATCAATGCATAGTGATAGCACTGAGTCAAAGTCTTGAGAGTATTGACATTGAGAATAGATATGAGCTCTTCATAGACATTTTCATGGTTGTATTCATTCTTCTTATCTTCAGCTTCATGGTGGTAATCTTCATGGTTGACAATCTTCATATAATTCTTCAAATTGATGAGCTCGTCTATGGCCTTGAATCTCTCCTTGGATGGATCATCCTCAGCTCCTAAATCATTGCGTATGCTTGTGCTCATGAAAATTGAGTAAGAGGTAGGTCTTTCCCTAAAGGGGGTAGTGTCTAAACCTAGGATAATGATTACAAAGAGAATGGTTTGATTATCTTTATCATGAAGATAAGCATAATATCTATAGTAGTACTAGTATAAAAGGGGGAGGGATTGCGGCCCCTCCCCCTAACACGTGGCAAGCCCTTCTCCATCCGGTAGAAAAAAGAAAAAGATTCTGGCTCTGAGAGAGAGAGAGAGAGAGAGAGAGAGAGAGAGAGAGAGAGAGAGAGAGAGAGAGAGAGAGAGAGAGAGAGAGATAAATGAGAATAAATTTTCATGCGATGATGGGAGTTTGGGCGCCGTCTTAGGTGATCATATGCCTACCTTTGCTGTTGGGCCTTGACTGAGCTCAGCTCCTAGAGCTCTCTCTCTCTCTCTCTCTCTCTCTCTCTCTCTCTCTCTCTCTCTCTCTCTCTCTCTCTCTCTCTCTCTCTCTCATTCGTCTCTTTTATTGAGTGACGAGTCCTACTAGCGACTATAGCTGGCGAGCAGAGTTGTCTACCTTTTCTTCAATCCAACACTGTGCATCCGGTGTGTTGAGAGAGAAAGAGAGAGCACATAGATAGAAACCCAAAGTGTGAAGAATACACACATGAGATGAGGTATATATAGAGGGGGCGTGGGTGCTATATATAGAGAAGCCATATATTGAGTAGCTTCACATATAAGCTCAACACTCCCGCTCAAATAAAGGTCCCTAACTGTGGATGAAAAAACCCTTGGGGGATTAAGGGAAAAACCCACAACTCTATATACACCCACCGTTATATTATAAAAATCATTGAATGTACAAATGTTTATGAGGAGTACATCACTCCTTTTACAATGAATATTTTATGAGGAGCTACATCACTCCTTTTACAATGAATATTTTATGAGGAGTTATATTACTCATATCCTATCAAATACAATAATAAATACAAAGGTTCAATAAAGAGGTGTAAAGGCTATCGATTAGCACGTGATCAGAAGTGTCTCCATGAATCTTTTGTGTAGCTTGTCATCAATATGGCATCACCAAACATGTCTTCATGTGGTCATCAATATGGCATCACCAAACATGTCTTCATAAATCTTTTATTGTCACCAAGTTTGTCTTCAGGAAATCAATTCTTTGATTAATCCTACATAGATCATAGACTCAAAAAAACATAGTCATGAAATTTTTTAGCATCGTTAGTGAAATAATTACGTTCACAATGCCATAAGAGATGATTCGTGACGCCACTCTTTTGACAACATATATACGCACGACAACATATGTGCACATAAAGTATGAACGTAAAATTACAAGATGCATGATTATGTGATGCAATTGACCTGTGTATATACTACATAGAATGATATTTATCAACGTAGTGATGTCAATGAATATCATCAAAGTATTTACAAAACATCATCATTGTATAAAAAGAAATAAAAAACATTCATCATGGTATCAACGAAAAGCATCATGGTATCACCGAGAATAATCATTGTGTCAACCAAACAACATCATGGTATCACCAAGAATAACCATGAAACAAGTATCAACGAAACAATATCATGGTATCACTGAGAATAACCATGGTATCAACGAAACAACATCATGGTATCACCGAGAATGACCATGGTATCAACGAAACAACATCATGGTATCACCGAGAATAACCATGGTATCAGCGAAACAACATCATGGTATCAACGAAACAACATCATGGTACCGAAAATAACCATGGTATCAACGAAATATTATCATGGTATCAATGAAAATCATCATGACCAAAGTAGTAACAAAACATGATCATGGTACCATCAAAATCACTATGGTATCAACGAGAGATTATGCATAAAACGAGGTAAACTATATCTCTAAAAGAATAATTATACCAGAATCAATGAACGAATATATCATATAACAAAAGATCATATACCATCAATAGCTTGACGAAATTTAGACGATCATCAATGGCTTGATTGAATCAGAACGATATTCATCACAGATACCCATGAACAGATCTATAGACATTTGATGTATGTACGTAGTCTAATAAATATAATCCAAAATCGTTCAGAGTTTAGAGAAAGTTTCTTCTGCAAAGTTGTAGACCCCATCGATTCTGATGGCTCTCATGGGCTATTTCTGCAAAATCATTTTCAATTAGGAGAAAAATCAAAAGCAAAAGGTGAAAGTTGCTTTTCAGACATGTACACAGTCTGGGAACGATAATCCAAAATCATTGCAGAGTTAAGAGAAAGTTTCTTCTGCAAAGTTGTAGATCACATCGATTCTGGTAGCTCATCAAAGTGTGTAGAATACACACATGAGATGATGTATATATAGAGGGGACCTGGGTGCTATATATAGACAAGCCATATATTGAGTAGCTTCACATATAAGCTCAACACCCCCGCTCAAATAAGGGTCCCTAACTGTGGATGAAAGAACCCATGGAGAATCAAGCGAAAAACCCACAGCTCTATATACATGGGCACCGTTATATTATAAAAATCATTGAATGTACAAATGTTCATGAGGAGCTACATCACTCCTTTTACAATGAATATTTTATGAGGAGCTATATCACTTCTTTTGCAATGAATGTTTTATGTGGAGTTACATTACTCCTATCCTATCAAATACAATAATGAATACAAAGGTTCAATAAAGAGGTGTAAAGTCTATCGATTAGCTCATGATCAGAAGTGTCTCCGTGAATCTGCTGTGTAGCTTGTCATCAATATGGCATCATCAAACATGTCTTCGTGTTGTTATCAATATGGCATCACCAAACATGTCTTCATAAATCTTTTATTGTCACAAAGTTTGTCTTCATGACCTCAATTCTTTGATCAATCCTACATAGATCATAGACTCAAAAAACATAGTCATGAAATTTTTTAGCATCGTTAGTGAAATAATTACGTTCACAATGCCATAAGAGATGATTCGTGACGCCACTCTTTTGACAACATATATACGCACGACAACATATGTGTACATAAAGTATGAACGTAAAATTACAAGATGCATGATTATGTGATGCAAATGACCTGTGTATATACTACATAGAATGATATTTATCAACGTAGTGATGTCAATGAATATCATCAAAGTATTTACAAAACATCATCATTGTATAAAAAGAAATAAAAAAAATTCATCATGGTATCAACGAAAAGCATCATGGTGTCACCGAGAATAATCATTGTATCAACCAAACAACATCATGGTATCACCAAGAATAACCATGAAACAACATCATGGTATCACCAAGAATAACCATAGTATCAACGAAACAACATCATGGTATCACCAAGAATAACCATGGTATCAACGAAACAACATCATGGTATCACCAAGAATAACCATGGTATCAACGAAACAACATCATGGTATCACCGAGAATAACCATGGTATCAACTAAACAACATCATATTATCACCGAGAATAACCATGGTATCAACGAAATATTATCATGGTCTCAACGAAAATCACCATGACCAAAGTACTAACGAAACATCATCATTGTACCATCAAAATCACTATGGTATCAAGGAGAGATTATCAATAAAACGAGGTAAACTATATCTCTAGAAGAATAATTATACCAGAATCAATGAAAAAATATATCATATAACAAAAGATATTATACCATCAGTAGCTCGACAAAATTTGGAGGATCATCAACGGCTCGACTGAATCAGAACGATATTCATGACAAATATTCATGAACAGATCTATAGACATTTGATACATGTACGTAGTCTGAGAATGATAATCCAAAATCGTGAAGAGTTTAGAGAAAGTTTCTTCTGCAAAGTTGTAGACCACATCGATTGCGGTGGCTCAAACAGGCTGTTTCTACAAAATCGTTTTCAATTAGGAGAAAAATCAAAAGCAAAAAGTGAAACTTGCTTTTCAGACATGTACGCAATCTGAGAACGATAATCCAAAATCGCTGCAGAGTTTAGAAAAATTTTATTATGCAAATTGTAGACCACATCGATTCCAGTGGCTGACACGGGCCGTTTCTGCAAAATCATTTTCTAGGAGAAAAATCAAAAGCAAAAAGTGACAATTGCTTTTCAGACATGTACGCCCATCGGAGAACAATAACTCAAAATCTGTACAAAATTTGAAAAAGAGTTTATTCTGCAAAGTTGTAGACCACATCAATTCCGGTGGCTTGTGCGGGCCGTTTATGCATAATCTTTTTTAATTAAGAGGGAAAAAGAAACAAAATCTTCTTTTCAAACATGTTTGCCATCTGAGAACGATAACTCAAAATATGTGCAGAATTTGAAAAAGTTTCTTCTGCAAAGTTGTAGACCACATTGATTCCAGTGGCTCTCATGAGCTATTTTTGCAAAATCCTTTTCAATTAAGAGCAAAAAAAAAAGAAAAAAACAAAAGTTACTTTTCACACATGTTCTCCGTTTAAGAATGATAATTCAAAATCTGTGCAGAATTTGAAAAAAAAGTTTCTGTTGCAAAGTTGTAAGCCACATCAATTCCGATGGCTCACGCGGGCTGTTTCTTCAAAATCATTTTCAATTAGGAGAAAAATCAAAAACAAAAAGCAAAAGTTTCTTTTCAGACATGTACGCAGTCTAGGAATAATAACTCAAAATCGGTGCAAAATTTGAAAAAAGTTTCTTCTGCAAAGTTGTACAACACATTGATTCCAGTGGCTTAAGTAGGCCGTTTTTGCAAAATCCTTTTCAATTAAGAGCAAAATCAAAAACAAAAAACAAAAGTTGATTTTCAGACATGTTCGCCTTCTGAGAACGATAACTCAAAATTTGTGCAGAATTTGAAAAAAAAAATTGTTGCAAAGTTGTAGACCACATCAATTTCGATGGCTCCCGCGGGCTGTTTCTACAAAATCATTTTCAATTAGGAGAAAAATAGAAAACAAAAAGCGAAAGTTGCTTTTCAGACATGTAAGCAGTCTGGGAACGATAACTCAAAATTGGTGCAGAATTTGAAAAAAGTTTCTTCTACAAAATTGTAAACCACATTGATTCTAATAGCACTTGCGAGTAGTTTCTGCAAAATCGTTTTCAATTAGGAGAAAAATTGACAACAAAAAGTGAAAGTTGCTTTTCAGACATGTACGCATTCCGCGAACAATAACTCAAAATCGGTGCAGAATTTGAAAAATATTTCTTTTGCAAAGTTGTAGACCACGTTGATTTCGATAGCCTTGGCAAGTAGTTTCTACAAAATCTTTTTCAATTAGGAAACAAATCAAAAACAAAAACGTCCTGCTCTGATACCACGTTGAGAGAGAAAGAGAGAGCACAGAAATAGAACCCCAAAGTGTGTAGAATATACACATGAGATGATGTATATATAGAGGAGACCTGGGTGCTATATATAGAGAATCCATATATTGAGTAGCTTCACATATAAGCTCAACATGGTGGGTATTAGCCCAGTGTGCACTGACACACGAGCACGAGCACGAGAGAGAGAGAGAGAGAGAGAGAGAGAGAGAGAGAGAGAGAGAGAGAGAGAGAGAGAGAGAGAGAGAGAGAGAGAGAGAGAGAGAGAGAGAGCTTGAGCATCACCTTTGTGTCCAGATTCGAAGAGCAGGAGGAGATGGAGGACTAGGAAGAAGGTCGAGGCCCCTAATTGCTAGCTTTGGTTCCTGCGTGAGTATTGTATCAACGTCGACAGCTGCTCTCTACTGATGGCTAGCCTAATCATCACATGCAGTGGCTGCAGCCCCAAAAGAGCACCCAACCCCTGATCAAGTTCTGCATGGCTCGGATTAATTTCAACCGAGTAGTAAGTCTCTTTCTTTTTGGCAGTTTCCCTTAGTTTCCCGAAGTGGGAAGCTTGCTCAGCTTTTAAATGAGCATTTGGATAAAGATAATGAGATTCTTCATGTGCACCTTTCAGTCATTCCGGGCTTTTGAACTTGCTGCAAAGTTTTGTTATGGAGTCAGGTTGGAGCTGACTGCTACAAATGCAGTACCTCTAAGACATTGCGATGTTAAGACTTCCTCTTTACAAGACGGTGAATATGGCAATGGAAAGACAACGCTTTAAGTCTGAGAGTGTAGCTAGGCGCTGATGCATTTTTTAAGAAGCTAAAGACTGCACTGTGTGTGTGTGTGTGTGTGTGTGTGTGTGTGAGAGAGAGAGAGAGAGAGAGAGAGAGAGAGAGAGAGAGAGAGAGAGAGAGAGAGAGAGAGTAATGTCTGAGTGTGCCCTGCGCCTTTTGGCTTCACAATGCTACAATGAGAGCTGGCAGCGCACCTGGACTCCAAGCAGTGTTCAGGAAAGATCATTTTCACAAACATACAAAAATCCCTCCCAAGACAAATATGACCGGAAATTTTACAATACTAGCCAATATTTTTACAAAATTACACTATTTCCCATATATTTTAAGCGGAATTTTCTCCTTCTCGCCCTCCCCTCAATCAGCTACTTTGATTTTGCAACCGGCTCAAACCTAAGCTGAGGCACACTTTTCATGAACACTGGCTCCAAGGGATTGGCTTCACCTCGAGGCTTGAGCTACAAGCATACTCACTTCTTAAACTGCTTTGAAGAGTGGGCGCAGGTGGGGAGTCAAGGTGCCATCCACGGATAGTCCTCTTCTAGTGATGTGGCTGCCATGGCCCGTGGACGGATCACACTTCCAGCGTAAGGATGAGAGAGCTCTCTCTCTCTCTCTCTCTCTCTCTCTCTCTCTCTCTCTCTCTCTCTCTCTCTCTCTCTCTCTCTCTCTCTCTCTCTCTCTCTCTCTCGGCTTGCAGCAGTGGGCCAGCTAGATATCAAACACAGCCGGAGTAGCTGCAGTTTGTTGCACAACGGATTTTGCGTTGGTCTAGCCTCCACCGCTTGCTTTTTAAGGATGCTAGCCACTTGCACCAGGGTTGACCAGCTCAACCACATTTTTCTCTCCTTGCCACTACACTACTTATGCTTCAACAACAAGGGGCAACTCATGGCTGACTCTACAGTATTACAACTACTGCAGACTACTCTCGAGGGACGGACATACGTAATGTCGTCCCTCATGGTCTCTCGTCTTTGATACCATTTCTTACATCGACTATGTCTACCGCCATATCAACCATGTGATCTATTGCGACACCCATGGGGTATAAGGGAATAGTGAGCTTCACGTGATTGATCACTGGAGTGAGCTTCACGTGATTGCTTCTACCCATTGCCATGATGGAAGTGGCTGGCCTCAACTCAAGAAAAGGGGCACCCCTCCCAGTCTGGGTAGTTGGTGTCTACCCGCAATTCGAGAGCCAGGAGCCCGCTTTTCTCCTCTCTTCCTCTCTATCTGATGGCCAAAATTGAGACTCTCATCTCTCCATGTATAGAATCAGTAGTCACCTACCTCAACGACAGTTTGACTTCCTTCTAGGCCCATATGGTAGGCCGAGCCCATTTTTCAAGGGTTTCAAGCCTCAGAGTTTCTCAAGCCTGCATATTTGTGGAGGTATGATGAGAGAGAGAGAGAAAGAGAAAGAGGGAGAGAGGGAGTGCAGTATGATGCAAGAGGGAGTGCATGTATACCTGCTACATCTTCCCCCACTTTTTTGTATCTCTCGCTCTAACTCTGTGTTAAGGCAATCATATATCACTCTACTGCTTTGTTGGCAAGCACACCCTCAGGGCTATACATCCTTGAGCTGTGTGTATTGATTGCATGTTCCAACTAGCAAGTAGACCATAAAACCCCTACTTTTCCCTTGGGGAGGAGCCCTTGAATTGGAGTGTTCACTTCACGAACAACGAGAGAGAGAGAGAGAGGGGGGGGAGGTCGCCTGAATTGTTCAACCCAACAGTCTGTGATGAACACAATGTCTTTGCATGGGTTTGTTTGCAATCATTGGGTCTAGCCACACATTTCAAAGACCTTTCTATTTTGCAATTCTGTCCGTGCCTCTTCTCTATTGGTGGATCTTATACAATGTCTGGTACAAAATAAAAATGAAATAAAGTGAAAAACTAAAATCATTATTATCATCATCGTCAATGTGCAAGGATTGCCGACATCAAAGATTATCCGAGAAAGTAATGCATCGGTCACACTGAAGAGCATCATCAATGTTCATCTTTGTGAAGAGTTGTATTGGATGTCTCCCATGTCGTGCTAGAATAGTCTTGAGCACTCTGCAATGAATTGAGAGAGAGAGAGAGAGAGAGAGAGAGAGAGAGAGAGAGAGAGAGAGAGAGAGAGAGAGAGAGAGAGAGAGAGAGAGAGAGAGAGAGAGAGAGAGAGAGAGAGAGAGTGCATTGCGGTGAGCCCCAAAGCTCAAAATAAGGATTGAGTCACACCCGACCTCCGACCTTTGGTCGCTTGACGAGACAATGATTTTGAGAGAGAGGGAGAGAGAGAGAGAGAGAGAGAGAGAGAGAGAGAGAGAGAGAGAGAGAGAGAGAGAGAGAGAGAGAGAGATGGATGTTGCTACTGCAAAAGGAGTGAAGGGGCCATGTGTCAACAAATGCCACCTCCAATGTTTTTTCGATGTTCATCGTCTTTTTTTATCCAGTGGCTTTGTGTATTGTGCGCTCTGCATTGCTCTCAATTACCTCTCACAACCTCTCAAGCCTTGCTATTCAAGAGAAGGCCAACTTCTTTTCACCTCCCCATCTACAATGGTCGAGGGCTTTTGAAGCCCCCGCCCCCCATCTCTCTCTCTCTCTCTCTCTCTCTCTCTCTCTCTCTCTCTCTCTCTCTCTCTCTCTCTTCTCTCTCTCTCTCTCTCTCTCTCTCTCTCTCTCTCTCTCTCTCTCTCTCTCTCTCTCTCTCTCTCTCTCTCTCTCTCTCTCTCTCTCTCTCTCAGGTGCCCTGCTACTGTTGTCTTAGGTGGACAAGGTCGTGTTCATGACTTGGAGTTTGTCAGCATCGGTTGAGTCAATCGTGGTGTTGTTAAATCTCCATATAGGTGCATGCAAGTGTGTATGCCCTAATACACATAGCACCGCCAGAGGCGGCGCTGTTGTACTAGTCAATATAATAGAGAGATTCACTAGAATGCTTTACAATTGTGTGTGAGACTGCCCTTGGAAATGGTAGCACTACGGCTTCTTTTGGGAATGTACCCTAGATCAGGGCTCTTGGGGAATGAGTAAGGTTGAGAATTTTTCTTGTGTGACGGGATGCCAAGAAAACCCAAAGAAGTATTGATACAAATATGATGACCCCTTGGTGTTTGGATTTGCTCCAAAATTGGGCTGCTAGTGCGCACAAGAATGGCAATTTGTGGACTTTCCATGGGTTGTAAGGCCAATTTCAGGCAGTATTTGGGGTCAACTGGATTCTCCTAAAACCGGTGCGTAGGGCTTGACCCCGTCTCCCCCAAAAATTGAATCCCAAGACTCTAGTGATCTAACCATGTGGTCAAGCCACTTGTAGTATTGGTGTCTGCCAAGTTTTCTAAAAGGGTGCATGGGGTTGACCCTGTTTCCCTAAAAATTGAATTCCATGGGTTGTAAGGCCAATTTCATGCAATATTTGGCATTCATTGGTTTTTCTTGAAACTAATGTGTAGGTCTTGACCCCACCTCCCCCAAAAATTGAATCCCAAGAATAGTGAGCTAACCATGTGGTCAAGCCACTTGATTGTGTGAGAATTCCACAAAATTGAATCATATTTTCGATCATGGAGACTCACACACACACACACACACACACACACACAATCTTATCCCTAATTGGAATGGCTAATCACCTCATATTTTGGAGCTTAAGAGCTCTAGTTAAAGTTGGCGCAAAGAACTTTTACAAGAGGGGAATTAATGCATGAAATGATAGTTCAAATCCCACCAAAAAAGCACATAAATACACATGAAAATGGTTTTTAATTAAAATGATCCCTAAAGAGGTGCATGGATAGGTTTGCAACATCCTTCTCCCTAATCTTGAATATATAAATGATGTTTAAGGCAATTAAGTGTCCCTGTTTGGCATGAGCTGTTCATAGCAAATCTCTAGCATTGTTGTCGTCCAAATAGTAGAATCTTAGCATTGGGTTATCAGTCAATATGCACTTTAGAGGTTTTATGTCCATCTAATAACAACCATTCAAGCATAGATGGTCCCTCTTTGGTGGTTATGTATGGAATCAGTGTGTCAACTTCTAGTCTTCCTTTTTTCACAGTTTTGGCTCTAACCTCCTCCTCAAGCTCATCAACACTATGTTCATAGACCCTAACTACATACTCCTCATTAGGATCTAGATAAATATGAGCCCCATGTATATTGGTCTTGTAAAAGGTCAATGTATTCTTAAACCACAAAACGAGATCCCGACACCCAAAGAAGTGAAAAAGGAAGCCATGTTTGAGGTCAAATCAGAGTAAGTATCTGAGACTTCTTCAGCAATGGTGTCTAAGAGTACACCCTTGATTCACACTCTCTTCAATTGACACTCTGCTCTTTGTTTCTTGATTAAAACCCTAATTTTCTAGTACACAACATGATCCAAGGTACATAAAGACCAACAGTGCTTAATAGAATTGAATATATGGTGTTTAGACCCAATACCAACCCGTCTCATTTGTTGCACTTTTCATTTATTGATCTACCTCTTAGCTCAAGCTTGTTATCAACAACTCCTACAAAGCTAAATAGTTTACTAGTCAATCTATTACTTGCAGCTATGTACAATAAATAATGGCAAGAAAATTTTAGTCCCAAATCACAAAATTTTGCCAAAAGACCAATCTACAACCTTCAAAAAGCTCAGTTTCTTTTAGCAAACACTATCCAAATGACTCTAGATTTTACAAACTATTCGAGTAATAGGTGCTCTATTCTTGGTAACCAAAAAAATAGAAATTTCTTATCTGGATGAAAGGAGATAACAAGTGCAACTAACACAAAAAGGTTTTTGTTTTCATTTTTGATAATACTCATTGGTTAAGGATGTGTTCAAAGAGCTTTGCATTAGTTTTTGATAGATTTAAACAAGGTTTACACAAATTTCACCGATTTCAATGGTTTGCAAACTTTGATACATTACAAGCATCAATCTTCGTCAAAACTATTCCAAATCACTTGAGATTTGACACATGCACTCTTTGATATCACAAATTAAAACCACTTCAAGAAAAGTTCAAAAATCTAAAGTTCGATCATCATCTCTTAGCATAAAATGAAGATTTTTTTCTAATTTCTAGATGTATATAGACATGTTAATGGACAAATTTTATGAGGTTTGGATCAATTTCTAGTGCCAATTTTCGCATCTGCTATTGGAGTTAAGAGAAAAGTAAGTCCAACTAATACCATATAGCTTCAAATGGCTCCAAACTTGAATCATAAGCTTAATATACTATGTTCTAGCGTGTGGCATGCTCAAATGATGAAAATTTTGTACTTTAAGGGTAGAAGATAATAAGCGAGATTAGTATTTTTATGCCCATATTTACAATATTTCCAACTTTTTCTAGTTTGTACAGTGAGTACAAAGTGTTTTATGGCATGTCAAGAGATTTCAACCCCTTTCGATCAGTTTTGAGGTACTTACCTTCAGTCAGTACTATTGATCAAAGATGGATGTCGATCTGGCATGAATTTGTAAGTGTATGAGCTCAAGACTTTTGGAGCCTTCAAAAAAATGATTTTACTTCACCTAGACAAGATAATACTGTTGGGGTATAGGCATCTGTGCCTTGCCCGGCCGCCTAGAGTCTTGGCACCCACTGACTTGTATACCTTATACATAGCATAAGTGTATAGGGGGCTGCTCACTCTTTAGAGTCTCCCCACCCACATCGTGTGTGTGTCTCCTTCTCTCTCTCTCACTCTCCGTCTGTGGTGCTCCCCGATCCCCTTTAATTGGTATCAGAGCTATGGTGACCGCGGAGAGCACGACGGCTTTGAAAGCTTCGAGGTGATAGCTCACTCTCTCTCGACGATAGAGAGATTAAGAAAGCAGAAGACTTGCTGTGACAATGCAATGGGAGCTTGTGAGCTCAGTTGAGATTGATGTATGCTCTTGTGGAAGCTCAGAAAGGAGTGTGGAAGATTGTGTGTAAGTGAAGGTGCTGCCCTAAAACTGTGTGCGCAGCAGCACAGTTTTCAGATTCGTTTTTCTCCTTGTAGAATGCAGATCTGAGAATTTTGTTTGTGTGCCCATCCGTTTCGACGTCGTTTCGACGTGGTCTACAACTTTGCAGAAGAAACTTTTTGCAAATTCCTCACCGTTTTGCTGATATTCAGCTCAGACTAACTGTATACAGAAATTCCAGATTTTCTGTTGTCGCATTGTGTGCGAGTTTGATGCACTTTTGGAAGCACGGGAGATGCTTGAAGTTGAGTGCATAAATTCTGAGCTGAAGATGCAATTGCAGCTTGTGTTAAGCTTGTGGTTTGAGGGTTTTTTGGTAGACTTAGGCAACGAAGTACGGAGGCGTTTACACACCACCGAAGCGGTCTCTTGAGAGACGCAGGTTTTTGGAGCACACAGGTGGAGCTTCTTTCACTGGTTTTCACAAAATACTTTGGTAGTGATTTTGTGCTTGGATTCATGGTCTTTGCGGACGGTTTGCATGTGGTTATGGCACATGGTTGATGCCCATTATATATGCATTTTGGCGAGCACTTTCAACTGCCGGTAAGCTCTCTTGAGAGCATTGTTTTCGCATTGATCAAGTTTCCGGATTGCAAATCTTTGGGCGTTTGCTTATGCGCAGTCACTCCGTTGATGTACGTTGAGTGCGGATTGCCATTGTATGTGAAAATGTGGAGCCATTTTAGCATTTCTACTCATTGGCATTGAGTAGTGTTATGGTTTATGGTAGAGATTGTACTTGAGTTTTTTGCTCAGTTTTCAGGGGAAATTCTGTCGGATTTTTCCCAGATTCTCGCCATAGTTTGTGATCGAGTGTTTACTCTCACTTTGACAGGTTTTGTCAGTTTGGACACAGTTTTGTGTTTTTGTATCCACTCTCGCAAGAGTGAGGAGTTGTATATCTTTCTTTGCTTGAGACAGTGGTTTGCTCTCAGGTGGGAGAGTCTTGTGATCTCGAGCATTGTTTGCCATAGTTTTGCAGAGCTTATGCATGTATGTTGAGTGTAGTTTGATGCGCATTGATTGCTCATTGTATTGAGCTTGCAGGGCAATGGTTATTTTGTGTTGATAGCCATTGTGCGTCGAAACTCTGGCGAAATTTTCCCAGGAGTTTTATGCGTATCATTTATGCGATCTAGGTAGAGATTGCAGGTTGCACTCAGCATTTGCGTGCGGTGTTCTCTGCAGGTGGGAGATTTGTGCATGTGTATGCATCAATACCGCACAGTGTGGGCTTGGTGATTAGCTCACAGATTGCAGTGTGATACTAGAGCATGCGAGGCTTGTATCGACATTGCGGGAGCTCTATTTTGGAGTGTGTCTCACAGGTTTTACATTGTGTTTCTGGCCATATTTGTAGACACTATCCAGGTGTTGTTGGTGAGGTGGTTTTGCTATCTAGCTTGCTACTTGTGCTCATGGCAGAGACAGGTGATCGATCAGATTGTGACCTCTCATAGATGCGCGTGTTTGATGGGTCAGACTTTGCAGCATGGAGAGAGTGTATGCTTGATGCATTGACACAACGAGGGTTGCATCGACCATTGAGTGGTGATGCAGGTAGACCTTCAAACATGTCTGACGATCAGTGGCAGGAGCTAGAGGAGATGGCACTATCTACGCTCTCTTTGCACCTTGCGGAATCTGTATATGCTCATGTTATGTATGAGACTACTTCGAGAGCACTTTGGCGCAGATTACATGATATGTATGATAGATCTGAGTCATCACAGACTCGTGTGAGACATGTACATTCACGAGCACGCCGACAGGTGACATGTTGGTATTGTGGTCATTCTGGACACGTTAGACGGCGTTGCTTTCGTCGTATGCGACATCGTAGGAGACATGGCAGTCTCAGAGATGTATGTAGTGATGCCATGGACTCAGTTGCTTTGACAATTGAGGCACATGTAGTGTCGGAGTATACTAGTGACGGGGATGTCACTTTTACCTCGAGCTATGCACGAGATGCTATACATGTGGATAGTGCACTCCCTTCGCAGTGGCTGCTAGACGCAGATGCTATGTTTCATGTCACGCCGCATCGTGCATGGTTTTGTAGCTATTCTAGCGGGATGCTTGGCAGTGTACATTTGACCGATGGATCAGTGCATGCGATAGTGGGTGCAGGAGATGTGAGACTGTCATTACCGAGTGGTGCATCTTACTTGTTACGACATGTGCGCTATGTACCAGATTTGACAGTGAGTTTGATCTCGATTGGTCAGCTTAGAGATTTTGGATGTCAGATTTCGCTACGAGAGCGAGATTTTGTGATGCATTTGGGTTCGCTAGTGATTGCGAGAGGTTCCAGGAGTGGTACAGGTTACCCATTGCATGTGGATCATGCGAGAGACGGTGTTGTCTCTGTGATCATGCAGCCAGGTAGAGAGCGAGAGAGCAGGCGAGTCTCTTTTTCTCATGGGTTGCAGGGTACTTTGCATGGAGTGCAGAGTAGTGAGCTCGTTGTGCACACAGTTGGGGCACGACTTGAGCAGTCACACAGAGAGGTGACAGAGTCAGACATGCATGCTTTGCTAGTGACTGAGCAAAGCAGAGAGTCAGTTGTGCGAGATACTTCTATGCAGGATAGACAGGTAGAGCGGTCTTGCTCTAGTCAGTCAGGACAGGAGGACGTTGTGCAAGAGTCTATGCATACGGAGTTAGAGCATGAGAGCTCTAGTGAGTCACAGCACATTGAGTGGTCATGTTTGTAGTGGATGATTGCAGAGGAGACTGAGATGTCAGCGATTATGCAGTCATTCCTTTCTATGCTCGACAGTGAGCATGGGGATATAGTTGTGCAGGATATGTCTTCCAGCAGACACCTAGAGCAGCTGGTTTGCTCTGAGGTTGCATGACAGGTTGATGCGTCTTTTGCGGACAGTCAGGAGATGCATGTGGCTGACACGCCTTGTCAGTCAGAGATGCCTATTGCCAGGGATATATATGTTGATGCAAGCTCCGTAGAGCTAGCAGGGCCCGCTAGCATTGCATCGGCATTCGGTGGTCTCATGTATGAGATGTTGATCTTGAGACCGGATATCGCAGCTGCAGTGGGAGCATTTGCAGTTGGGGTTGTCAGTCGTTTGTTGACTGATGATGGCATAGTGCACAAGGGAGATATGCAGGTATTGCGTACATACTTGCAGTACGTGTGCGGTATGTCTGGTGGTGTATGGACTTACACGGGAGCAGGACAGCCGGATGCACACGATCACAGCTAGCCAGTGGGCATCGGTTGAGAGCGGTTTTCTCTCGCCTTTTGTAGTCTTTAGACTAGGTTCCCTTTCTTAAAGGCACAGTCGCCTTTAAGTGGGAGGTTGTTGGGGTATAGGTGTCTGTGCCTTGCCTGGCCGCCCAGAGTCTGGGCGCCCACTGACTTGTATACCTTATACATAGCATAAGTGTATAGGGGGCTGCTCACTCTTTAGAGTCTCCCCACCCACATCGTGTGTGTGTCTTCTTCTCTCTCACTCACTCTCCGTCTGTGGTGCTCCCCGATCCCCTTCAAATACGTGACTAAAAGTCCAATTTCAGCCTCATACCAAAAAAGAGATTATTAACTACAAGGCTAGAATTTTATTTTTTTAGAATTTTGATGCCATTCAGGTCTTTTACGGAGGATTAAAGCACTCTTGACGTGAGAAACTTAGATTTGCATGCATAAATCACATGGGAGATTATGATTTTCATTTTAGTCAAACTTTGAAAAGTTTCTTCAATGTTGATTTTGACTTACCACAATCCTTATACAACTCTCCCAAGATCAATTTTTGACCTGAATCACTGTTTGATGGCTTTTAAGCTTACCTTAGGATTCTAGAACATAAAAACTTTGAAATTTCAAGAAAATACTTACTATGACCATTTAGAGAGTGACTTTGATATGAAATCCATTGTGATAACTACTTAATCTACTCCTAAATAAAACAACACAAGGGTAGTGAAAAGTGTCCACAAAAATTTATTGTTTTTTTTTAAAACTTGAGTGTCAAATTAAAGAATTTGATATAGTTTAACTTGTCAAACACTCCAAAAAAACTAATCCATGCCTAAAAGGTCCTTCCCAAGACACCTCTATATAGATGAAGCCGACACTTCTCAACTATGCGATTTCTAGAAAATGGTGTTTTTCTCTATGTTAACCTATAGGAAATGATAGACAATGTTATTTAAGAATCCCTAGCAATGATTCCATATGTATGGGTGGACTACTAGGCCTTAATTTATCTTATTGTAGATAGAGCGAGAACCACGTACATAAATGTCAATTCTTGAGACGTAGCTAACATGACTAGTACATGGAGGCTACAATAGATTGTAAGTATCTTGGAAAGCACACTCAATCCCAATCCACTCAATGCAACAATGAATTATATGTCATACAACAAAAGCTAGTCATCACATCAGCCAACAAATCTTGATGGTTCACCCAAGCAACTGAACTCCAAAATTGTATCAAACTTATAGTACAAGTAGAAAGAGCCTAAACACACATGCCTAGAGTCTCTAACCACTTTTAAAAAAAAATTATTATCAGTAGGGTAGATTGACTCAGTCAATTTTGATCCAAAATGCACTTATAAGCTTAGCATTGATGTCCCAATATCTCTCTTATAGCTAAAATGCAACTTCTATGCTTAAATCTTGAGTTATGAGCTGCTTAACAAGAGTATTAGAAAAAAAAAATCACAAAACCATCATGAGGGACTTACTTTGTTATGCAAAGCTTGAACTTATGAATACGTAAAAGGAGACAACACTTTAAAGGATAATCCACGAGGGAGATAACTTTTTTAGTAAACTAACTTTTGTATTTATTACCATATATAAGGTAGTGATGTATGTGAACACACTTAGGATCGCAGGGGCATGTTTTCCCTCACTAGGAGGTTTTTTCCCTTGTGCATTGTATGTGTGCCCATTATTCTAGGGATAGCTTACCTTTCCATTGTGTACTAAGCAATACACTCTTTACTATGTGGCTTGAGCTTCTTCATCTTCTCCAATCTTTGTGTGTTTCCCTCTAACCCTAATTCCAACGATTGGTATCAGAGTAGGTTGCATCCTCTTGGGCATAGTCACCAGCATTACGAGCACCTATTTGCTCACTTTCTCTAATTTGGATGATCTTTGGTGAGCACCAATAGGTCAACGAATACTTCAGGCCAGCTCACCAAGCTTGGTCTGCTCAAATTCGGACTTATTTCGGCCTCCGTTTCCATTATAGGTAGTATTGCACATGAAATTTCTTCCTTTTGTGCAAAATTTTTGTGGAACAGGTCCCTTACAGTCTTCTTTGGGTTGTGCTATATAGCATGTGTTGGTCCTAGTTTGTGTTACCTCGCTTTGGGTAGTTTTCACATTAGGTGTAGTCACTCACCATGGCTGAAAAAAATACAAATGTTTTCAAGACGTTTGTTGCCAAGGATAAACTCGATGGGGATAATTACCCAATGTCGGCTCACATGATGCCACATGTTCTTGTGTCAAAGTGCATTTGGAATTTTGTGCAGAGCATTGATGTACGTCCACCTTATGTGGATACAGGTTCTATTAAGGATGTTGCAAGTTATGGTGGAGGTCTATTGCTGTTAGAGTTGTTTTAGTAGTCTTTGGGATGTTAGAGATGCGTAGTCTCATGCATTGATTGCATCATCTATGAAGCACACTATCAGTAAAATAGGCTTGGGATATTCTAGATGAAGTTATGTAGGTCCCAATGAGGCTAAAATTGCATTGTTGCGTAAAGAGCTGAAATCAAAGATTATGCAAGAGAAAGATAACATGGATACTTTACTTGTTGGTATCAAGGATATTAATGAGTAATTCATTTTTGCAGGCGAAGCCATTTCTAATAGCACTTGTGCAAACTATTCTTGATGCATTTCTAGATGCTTACCAAAATTTTGCTAGTACTTGAAGACTTATGACTCAAGGAAATCGTTAACCTATTAAGTTTGTTGTGTTATGCACATTTCTATTGCAAGAGTCACTTTCAAGAAAGAACAGGGCAAAATGGTGTGCAATTGAATAAGCTTTTGTTACTGCTCAAAGAAAAGGTGGTAACAACAATGTAGCCACTTCTCATGGTTCTTTGGTCACTTCTATTGGCAACACCTGGTCTGGGAATTTCGATGAAAAAGGCAAAAATAAGATGTGTTGCCATTATTGTAAGATCAATGATCACTTGATAGAGCAATTTACTAAATTGAAGGAGAAAAAGCCAAGAAGAGAGAGGCTAATCCCCCACGACAAGTGCAGCTATGCAAGGCTAATGATCACTTGATAAAGTAGTGTCCTAAATTGAAGGAAAAAGAGGCCAAGAAGAAAGAGACCGGTTCCACTACAAGTGCAGCTATTGTAGAATCTTCTGTGAAAGGAGATTGTGATGTTGATGTAGATACAAAGTGGGCATTTAGTGTAGAGTGCACTTACGATCCTTTTGTCCATGACGCATGTATGTTAATTTCTATCACAGATTCACATGTGTGGGACTTTGATAGTGGTTCTACAAAGCACATTACCTCACATCGAGACTTATTTACCTATCTCGAGGTTGTCCCTCGTGGGAATACAATCACTTGTGCCAACAATACCTCTTATTCGTTCAAGGAAGTTGGAAAGATTGTGCTAACTGCTGCGAATGGAAATTCTTTCACACTTGTTGATACACTTTATGTACTTGGGATAAAAAAGAACCTTTTTTTGTATCTGCACTTGCTAGACTTGGTCTTGTTGTCAAATTTGTGGATGACAGATGTACAATTCATGATCTCAGTTTTGGTGAAATTGTTGCATCTGGCACTATATGTTGTGGATTGTATAAGATTGCTTTGTATGAAAAGTGTGGGTAGAAATTTGCAAATTCAATTGTGGATTCAAAGACTGTTTCAGATGCAAAACTTTTCCATGCACGTTTTGGGCATGTGAATTTTGCCAGCTTATTGCGTTTGCAAAAAAATTGATATGGTTGCTTCTTTGCAGCCTCTTGAAGCACCTTCAAAGCATTTTTGTGAAGGTTGTATTCTAGGTAAGATCTCAAAGTTTTCAAAGGATGGTTCAGTAAGGGCTACATGCAAGTTGCAACTTGTGCATAGTGATGTTTGTGGACCTATGTGAACTCCATCCCTAGGAAATTATCTATACTTTGTAACTTTCATTCATGATACTCCAAGCTTGCATGGGTGTATCCACATAAAGGTAAGTCTGAAGTGTTTATGTGCTTCAAGAAATTTCTAGCTATGGCTGAAAATGTCTCTAAATGTACTACATGCACCCTTCATTCAGATTGAGGGGGGGAGTATATGTCTCATGAGTTTAATGCATTCCTAGCTGATTGTGGGATAAAATACCAATGTACAATGTCGTATACACCTCAACAAAATAATGTTGCTAAAAGAAAAAATAGGTTGCTTATAGAGGTGGCACAATGTATGGTCAAGAGTCAAGAATCAAGAGTCGGGCTTTGCCATATTTGTTTTGGCTCGGGGCTATCATGTGTTCTACTTACATACTCAACTAATGTCGTACAATAGAAGCCATCTATTGATCACATGTGCATTTTTGGTTGTTTAGCTTATGCTTTAATTTCTTAAACACATTGTAGAAAAGTGGATGATAAGGCTATTAATGCATTTTTGTTGGTTACAATACTGAAATCAAAGGTTACAGGTTATACCATCTGCAAACAAAATGTATCTTAGTTTCACGAGATGTGTTTGTGGAAGATTATGTTCAACCTTTGTTATCATATACTAGAGACAATAATGTAAGCTCGCAAGATATTTATGACACTTTGTTCCCTCTTTTAAATGGTGGAAACTTGAATGTAAATTCCAAAGAGGCAAATGTATAGCCTATGGGGGTTGTAGAAAATACTATGGATCAGTCTATTACTGATGCAGATGTTTATGATGTACTTGATGTGGAAAGGACTGAGAATGAGGAGGCTAGAGGTATTCCAAAATTGTTGGTGCATACTTTGCGTGATAGTAAATTGGATGTACTTATGTCTATTCGTACTTGTTGAAGTTCTCGCCATGCATCTTATGTGTCAGTTTGTTATGTTTTTGCTATTTGTTATGCACACTAGAAAGGCATGTATTAGGAAGAGACTTTTTCTCCCACTTGTTGTATCGCTATTGTTCATTTTCTATGTGCATTGGCAGCTCACTTTGGATGGGATATACATCAATCAAACATTGTTACTGTTTTCTTGAATGGTGATATATTTGAGGAAGTTAATGTAACGCATTCTCGCGGTTTTGTCAAGAAAGGACAAGAAGATTAAGTGTGCAAATAAGAAAGCTTTGTATGGGTTGAATTAGACTCCTCGTTCTTGGTATGAGAAAGCTAAAAATCATTTGGATAAACGAGGCTTTCATAACAGTCCAACAGAAATCACCTTGTATGTAAATTGTGAGGGTGATGTATTTCTCAACGTCGTTCTATATGTAGATGATTTGCTGATTACTAGTCCGAATGAGACTCACATTGCTGACTTCAAGCCTAATTTAAATGCTACTTTCAAGATAAAACAATTGGTACTTTTGCATCATTACTTTGGCTTACACTTTCAGTAGTGTGATGGTGGTATTGCCTTGTGTCAAACACATCACATAGAGAATATTCCTATGTAATTTTGGCCTTGAGTACTGTAAACCTATTGCTACTCTAATGGAAACGAATTTGAAATTGAGCCTTCACGATACTGGTGATCCTACAAATTTCACTCTTTATCAAACTACTATTGGATGCCTTATTTGTGTATGCAATATGAGGCTAGATATTTAGTTTGCAGTCTCACAAGCTAGCAGATTTATGCAATAGCCTAGTGTCTAAGCATTGACAGGATGTTAAGAGGATTTTTTATACTTGAGTGGCACTTTACATCTGGGCTTGTTCTATCCCAAGGGTGGATCATTATTGCCAGATTTACATGCTTTTTCGGACTCAAATTGGACTAGTTGTTATGACACGCGACTGTCCACAAGTGGTTTTTATTTCATGCTTGACAGTTGATGCATATTATGGTCAAGAAAAAATCAGCCTAATGTGGCTACTTCTAAATGTGAAGCTGAGTATAGGGTAGTCTTCACAGCTATGATAGCGTCTATATGGCTCAGATGCCTTATGGCTAATTTGGGTGTTGGATAGGACACTGGCAACATCATCTACATTGATCGTCAGAGCGCATTGAAAATTGCGAGGAACCGAGTTTTTCTGCTCACACAAAGCACATTGAGGTGCATTATCACTATGTCAGAGAGAGATTATCAGTAGGAAATATCAGCTTGGCTTATGTGCCAACACAAGATACCTTAGTTTGAAGCTTTCCGCAAAGCTTTGGGCTTACTCCCCTTTGTGCATTGATTATGTCCTCAAGGCAAGGCTCTTCCCTATACACTATGTTCTCGCTCTCGTTCAATGCATCATTCCAAAGGAAGGTTTGATACCACATATGAGGTAGTGATGTGTGTGAACATAGTTAGGATCATGGAGGAATTTTTTCCTCAGTAGGAGGTTTTTCCCCCCCATGCATTGTATATACATCCATTATTCCAGGGCTAACTTATCTTTCCATTGTGCACTAAGCAAGACACTCTCTACTATGTTCCTTGAGCTGCTTCATTTTCTCCAAGCTGTGTATGTTTCCTTGCAAGCCTAATTCCAACAATACCATACCCAAATTTGTGGTAGAAAGGGACTTGCAATCATATTTAAGAGATACTTACCTACAATCTAAAAGCCCATAGCCCAGACTACCGACTATACATCTCCGTAAGAATAACCAAAAACACAAGATTTAGACATGATGGGTTTTACATTTAGTAACGACAGGAAATTAAAGCTTTTGGGCTCAAAACTTAGTATCTTTGTTAACCTGGTGCTAACATCTCTCTACATGGTATGCAATGATTACTACAAAGGTTTCCTTTGTGCTAAAACTCGGTGATGAGTATCAGAGAGTGAAAGGTCAAAGGATCGAGAGGTTGAGTATCACTTTCATAAATGAAACGCTATTGCAAACAAGGCGAAGGGATTCAATGGAGCCGTCACACATCTTATTCTTTTGTGTGCAATCGGACAAGACATATAATGGTTGGGTGTCGTTGAGGTGTTTAAAGAGATTAATGGAATACTTTCATGGATTTTTGAGGAAACTCCATTAATAATAGAAGTAATACGCTCCCAACCTATGGATGAGAACCTAGAGGTTAAAAATCTAGGTAGCTTTGATATGGAGAGGCACTTTGGTAGAGACTTAAAAGCATAAAAAATTGCTAGGCTGCAAACAAGGGACTTCTTAGCTTGCCTCTACCCTTGTCCATTTTGCATATTGGTGTCAGGGTAAAAACCCAGCAAACAAAAATCACAAAAGAACTCTATGAACGGTGGTCCAAGGCTTCTATGTGAAGAGGATGAAGACAAGGTTGCTGACGATTTTTTTGCTAGGGATGAAAGCAAGGAATCGAAAGCATCTATTTTGAGCTTCCCCATGCTCAATGCACGGGATTGTGCATTGAAGGACAATATATGGAATCCCATCTTTCCATTTTCTTTATCCAATGTTCATTTATGTACATTGCATGCCTTCGTGCATGTTTTTGGTAGGCTAATGAAGCTCTACACTGACTATGATTTGACAATGAAGCCTTTGTTGATTCTTGAAGTCCGAGGTGACGATCACAAAGGTGGAGAAGCTTCTCAAATCAATTGGTGGTCATGGTGAAAATGTGTCAATTATTGCTACAAAGAAGATAGGGAGGCCCATGAGATTGCCTAACAAGTGTCAATGAATAGACAAAAACCAACACTTCTTGGAAAAAGCTAATCCAAGAAACTCATGGCAAGATGACACTCAAAACAACTCTAACAACAATGCAACTAACCTTTGGGATCTCTAAAATATTTTATGCAAAGCCACAATTGACAATAACTCAAATGGTGATCTTGCAAACAAGAGAAACCAAATTGGAAAACTTTGGACAAAATGGTCAAGCTGATTCATCCTACTAGCACAAGAGAGAAGCAACAGTAATCATTTCAAGTGGTGTCGACGGACTTCACAAAGGTCTCACTCTTGCTTGCGCTGAGAACAACATCACATATTACAAGGTAAGCCACATTATACAGGGAAAGTATTCAAAAAGTTTTGTTTCATTCCATAATTTGTATCCTTCTATTGTATAAATAAGATATCTTGTTTGTGCATGTAGCATTTTTTATGCACAAATATAGTTCTCTTTTGAGATTTTTGGCACTCAGGGCATGGAGAAGTCTCATTATTGAGGTAGGGGGTGTACTTAAAAAATACTCACCATGGTGGTAGTGAGATAGTCTAATTCTTTGGAGAGATGTTTAAGTAGTTCTTCAAGATGACATTTTCTCATAAGCTCACCATCATGGAGCATGCGCGACAATCCAAGATTGCAAAAGAAGTACACAAATTGCATAATCAAAAATCAAGCAACGAGTGGCAACTGTTAGAAAGCCCTACCAACCATGTAGCATGGTGCCAATGCAAGGTGCAGCAAGGGTCGAGATGGACTTGGTGCAAGTAATTTCTCCATGTCTATAATGGAGTGATTAAAATTTGGGCAAATATCCTCTAATAGTAGACTTTGCCAATTCATCTAACTCAAGCCAATCCTTCTAATGATAGCAAGCTTAGATGCCAACCCAAAAAATGACTTCAGCTCTTTCTTTTGGATAGGAGCATCTTGAATTTTCTCTATTGACAAAAAGGAATTGTTACCATCAAACTTATGGAAGTTGGAAAGCTCTTTGTCAAGCATGGTGACATCATATTCCTTTACAAATCTATGTCAAGATGAGGGAAAAAAGTGGTAGACTTTAAACAATATCTTATACAACACCACCTCCTTGGAGATGACAGTACAATGACCACACTAGAATATGAAGGCGGTATTCACAGTCTCATACATAAATGTGATACATGTAAAGGTCGGCTACTAGTAGAAGAAAATGAACCAAAAGTGCTCAGGAATTTTTTTTAGATGTAAGACTACGGTTATTGGCGTGCTAATTGTTGTTTGAACAACAATAAGAGGCTAGTCTTCTCATATGCCCTCGAGAACACCAAATACAAGAAGTGATTTGTGGTAAACTTTTGACGTTAATCTCCTTCACATCAAGGTGGTTGAATCAAGCCAACATAGCATCAAAGCACGTATCTTTACCCTTCTCTTACTACACCTTACGCAAACGGTGTTGCAGGCTACTTGCAGAACATTACATAAACTCGAGAACCATCTTTAGATCACAAACCTTGAGAACCATCTAGTTTTGCATTAAGGTATGACCTGGCTTAGCTTTGCATGTTTTTAATATGTCATATCATAAAACCCAATTCACCTGGTTTATGCATCATCAGAGTCTACGACTTACACTTACCGGGGGAAATATATAATTGGAAATAGCTGTCATAAATCTTAAAGTCGTAACTACTTAACAAAATAATGCAAACTTATTAAAAGCAAGGATTAAGGCTCAATGTCAAAAAGTACCAACTAAGAGAAAAAGATTGATGTAGAAGCACAACTTTGCAGAAACATGCTTATATCTCCCTATGTACATAAGGCTTGAAATTTCAAATAGTCAGGATAACCTAAGATTAAAATTAACCATATTTGTAAAGTTTGTCAGAAATATATACCGCATTAAATACAAATAGGTGAAGGATTGCGTTGGCACTTTAAAACAAGCTAGCTTCCTTCACTAATTCACTGAGGCTTGTTATAGAAACAAAAATCGGCCAAATTGTTAGATACTTTATAAAGGTCTTGTCGTATCACAAAGTTGTTACAAACACAGGACTTTAGTACAAATGACAATATGTTCAGCTTTGGAACAGTAAATGGCTCCACGTACAAATGGAGAAAATATAGCTTGGAATTGCAAAGATTCATTAGGCAGCGCCAGCAAAGCGTGCGTTTCTGTTCGCAGATTGTTTGTGCATAGGTCTCTCGTAAGTGCCATCAAGGCAAAGATCTGGAGGCCAATCAATTACCAAGAAACCACAGGTTCAACTAAACGATCGACACGAGCGTGCGTGCGTGTGTGTGTGTGTGTGAGTGAGAGAGAGAGAGAGAGAGAGAGAGAGAGAGAGAGAGAGCGCACCTGTATGATGCTGGGGGGCTCATTTCTTGCCGAAGATGCCGAACAAGCCGCCGCCACCGCTGCCAGAAGAAGACTGCTTGGACTTGGGAGAGGGCGCCGATGCTGGCGGGGCGGCGGGATTTTTCTGGGCGGTGCCCTCCACCTTCTGCAGAACGGGATCAGTCTCCGAGAATGATTCCTTGTCAAGCGCGCCGTTGAGCCAATCCAGCAGCCCCCCTCCTCCTCCCCCCCCTCCACTCTTCTTGCTTTTGCTTGCTGCCGCCGAGCTCATCATCGTCACTGCCCCCATACCTCCGCACGCCGCTGTGGGCACGCCTAGCACTGCCCACGACGCCATCGTCTCTATCTCTCGCTCTATCTCCGCGGTTTAGGTTCCCTTTCAATATGGCATCCACACGCTTCCACGCGCCTCTCTTTACAGATGTACCACCCTCTCTCTTTGCCTCCCACTCTTCCCTTATCCACTTCTCTCTCTTCTTCTTCATCTTCTCTTCTCTCTCTCTCTCTCTCTCTCTCTCTCTCTCATCCACCCACCAAAAAACTTTGTGTGTGTTAGGGCACGTTCGCACGCTGGGGTAGCACCGCCAGCTGAACCCCCACCCCACTCCAGCCAATACGTTGCCTGCGGGCTTGCACAACGTTCGCACGCATCCCCATTTTGCCACGTTGAGCCCCTAAACCGGCTACAGCTCGTAGAGAGAGAGGGGAGGAGAAGAGAGAGAGTTTGTTAGCCGGTAATTGCCCGTTGACAGAGAGAGGAGACAAATGCATTGAACGCGCCGCCAGTTAACGATGGCGAAGAAAACCCAACTCTGCCATTTTAGGCAGAGTGGAGATTACCTGGGCTTCATTCAACGCTGCCATGCTACCCCAAGCCAGGCAAATGCCCTGATTTCGTGAGGGGCTGGAGTTAGAGCAGGGGTGGCACCACGGCGTGCGAACCTGCTCTTATTCCTTTTCTGGATTGTATGCAAGAAATAGTCCTTTTATAAATGTTCTAGACTAGCGTCTCAACTAGTCTATCCCACTTTGCCCCTGAAGACGACAGATGTTTGGGGGCACAAATGCATGAACATGCATATCCACACCCACATACAATCACCCAAACAAATATGCTTAAGCCCAGCCCCCCCCACGCCCCCTCTCTCTCATACACCCACATATGCAGAATGTGCTCTTAAACACACAAACATTTGTCGCATGTCTATAGTTGGGTTAAAATTTAGTTGCCCAACCTTAGCCGCACATGTGTACAGAGGACCCATTACTAAACTAACGTTTGGGGGATTTCCCCACAAGGGGCATATCACCAATAGACATCACTAAAATCCTTTAACTTGTCAATCTAAAGCTATCGACCCAAGGACTAGCTATGGCAAGTCCTCTCCTCTACACAAGAGAGAAGGGAAAGAAGACATACTTTAGTCATAAATATATACTCAACATTCTCCTAATTCCCACACATAGGTTGTGTCATCCAACCTTGAATCTCTCCTCCTATCTACTCTACACAACAATGTAAAGCCTGGCATAGGCGATGGAAGATTCGATCTTTACTTAGGCAGCGTGATCTAGCACCTCCTGAAGCTAATAGATGCTTCTTCATTGATACCTATAGTCTAAATACTTAAGTTTTCAGCCATTATGAAAAGTTTGGACGCAAATTTGGGTCTTGTAAGAAATTCCATGTCATCGTAGAGAGAGATAATGAATTTCATTTTCTTATTTTTCATACATGTTTTGCAGAAACCCAAATATATCCTTCACTAGAAGGTACATTCATACAAAACCCAAGAAGTCATCCAATCATGACAGCAGTTCACTATTTGCAGTAGCTAAGAATTCAATTCCGAATATCTCAATCTTCTGTATTTTCAAAAATTAGGCTCTACTTCCTCAGCTCATTCTTCCCCCACATTCCCTCATGTGCGCTCTTGTCCACAAATATTGATTTTTCTTTCCTCCATTGCCCTCCTTTTGCAGGGCCAATTTGGATCAATCATGTCTTAGTCAATGCTTATAGCTTCTCCACATAGAACTTCTACGAGGAATCTAAGAGATGTGTATCACGTGTACATAGAGCTCTCACAAGATCCCCTCTGCAAGAAAAACAAACTTAACACAATTTATAAAGCTTCAAAGGAGAACTTCAGATCACAAGGCATTAAAAATGTGGACCTTTGGTCGATGGATGACAAAATGTATCCTAAGTATCCCATCACAAATTGATCCACTCCACCTTTCAAGGATACATTAGGAAAAGTTTGGACTCAAAAATGGGCCTTGTAAGAATTGTTGATGTGGCATAGCTTTCAAAAAGTGGGGATCGGTAAATTTTTTGCAAATAAGATCCAAACTTGTCGGAGGTTGGATATGTAGAATCTACTCTTCAAATGCTATCTATTGATATATAGCATGCATGTATCGGACATTGCCTTCATGTAGATCTAGAAAAAGGTAATTTTAGATTACCGTAACGGTAACAAACCCTGGCTGATTGAAAAAAAATGGCATAACTTTCATAGAAGTCATCCAAACTTTTCGGACCTTGGCTCTTTAGAATCCATTTTTCAAGAACTTTCCAATGATAGGTCATATCATGGGGTTCTAAGCAATATTTAGAGGGGTCTGCTTGGTTGCTTTCTTTTGTACAACTTTGATGATGTGGCACTCTTAAAAGGCCCAAAATTGAGTTCAAAATTTTCCTAATGTAACCTCTTTGGTGAACTATGTGGGAGATGATCACAATGGCTTGTATAGCTATACCAAGCAATTGGCCGCAAGAAATGATGTTCTACAAAATGAGAGAGAAATTTCATTCAATGAGAATGTGTGCTTACACCAAAAAGTCGTGCAATGTGCTCATCAAGTCGAAGACAACAAGGAGGCCATCAAGCAGCTTATGTAACAACTCAAAGGAAAAAAAATCAACAAATAGAAACAAGACTACGAGACATCGAGGACATGAAGGTTGGCTCTAGAGGAATCAAGAAAAGAGTGAAAACCATCAAGTAAGTCCATCTATCCTTTTTAAGTTTAAATTCCTAATCTCTTAGACATATCTCTTACTTTTGACATGCATTCCTAGATCTTTGCTTCACCCTGATAAGGAAGTGGAGTGTAGCACAACCACCTCCTCGGATCCTTATAGGTTCATACTCAATTGGAAAAAACATTGATGGCCTCTTCGATGACACATGCTATGGTAACATTGTTGCCAACCAACTCCATGTGTAACATTTATTGGCCTAAAAACTTGTGTGTAGCGGAAATTAGCATGAACATAGTGGGCATTTCATTAGAATAGATTCCTAATGAGAATTACAAGAGTGCTTGGGTGGAGAGAGCAACAAAAAGCATAACACCTAATTAGATAGCTTGAACAATACTTTCAAAAGAGAGAGAAATTAAGCTATTGACAACAGTTGAGGACCGGATTTACATGGAGCCGGTCCCCCCTCCAAAAGGCTTTGTATTATGGTTTCTCCCATCAAGAGAGACATTGTACAATACAATTCTTTGTGTTCCTTCAAGACTAGCTAGTGCAATGAAGATGAAAGCTTCATGCACTAAGCAAAACACTTAGTAAACACAACATCAATTGTCCCCGGTCTCAGACCCAAGACCTCACACACCTCCGAATATGGTGAGAGCTAGCAGGGTATGAGAGTAGATTGAGAGGAAGGATTATCTTACGAGAAAGATGTACATCTCCTCACATAATCACTCATATTAGCATAGCTTAGCTTAGTAATTAGCTTGGTAGAGGAGATGAGCATGCATTGAAGCTTGGCTCTTGGTTGGATTTGCATCCACATGCCAAGAGTGTGTCGATGTAGGCTTCTATCTCACAAGCTTGGAGTAGGTGATGAGCTCTCCATTAAAGCTTGGGAAGAGATAGTCTTCTTTTCTTCACACATGAGATTGTGTGAGTGTGTGTGTGACAATGCCTTGCAAAAATCAGCCCCCTCCCTCTCTTGGGCGAGCCCTCTTGCTATTTGCTCTTGCTCTACCCTCATTGGTCCTCCCCAAGTCAAGCCAATGACTATTAAGCAACATAAGTGATAGCCTTCTGACATGTGTCCCCCTTTCCCCTTTTGTGAGAGCTTTAGGTAATTTAATAATTCAACTAAACTCTCATTGGACCCCTTTGCCTCCTGGCCAATAGGAATCAGGCAAGCCATTGGGCTGTTGAATGCTCATTGGACCCCTTGGGAGACTGTCCAATAGTCTTCTAGAGGACTTAATTTTCACTGGTTCTTTTATTAAGTGTTTTTAAATTAATTAAACTAGATTTACTCTAGCCTAATTCTCTTTGGTCCACCTCCAAGGCCATCCAATAGGAATTGGGTACACCTTGTGGGCATCTGGCCTAGGAAGTTGACATGTGTCCCTCATTCCCTTTCTGTAAAGGGAGCTTGTGTGTGTGTGTGTGTGTGGCTTTCTCTCTCATCCCCTACATGCAAGGCTCGCCCCCTCCCAAGTAGGGATTGCAAAGACTTTTTGTTTACACACAAAGCATCCAATTCCCTTAAGGTTGACCTTTGGACACAACCTTTGAATTTTGGAACCTTAGCATTTTGGAAGTCTTAATGGGCTGAACCTTAGGGTCTTTTTAGCCCATTGTTGCACATGGATCTTTTGCAGATGGCCCCCCTTTTGGATCCCTATTTTCCCTCCTTTGGATCCCTACAGTGGCTGGTCTGCTAGCTTAACCAATATTCTAGCTTTTTCTCCCCTGGCACTTCCCCACATTAAATGATCAGTTTAATATGAGAAAATCATTTAGGAGAATTAGATATTGATTATTATGACATTACCTCTCTCTTGAAATCATAGTTATCCTTGACTATGGTGTAGAGAAGATAAAGCATATTCATGAGTCCTTTTCTTAGCGGGTAGAGGATCCCTATGTTACCCTACGACATCATTCCACAATGGATGACTAGTCCATTTGGTGCTTGAGAGCTTGAGGCTGCCGCAAGCATGTCTGCACATTAGTCCTATCAATCTTCCATAGTAGAGTGACAAGCTCTACTTGGTGTTTGGGAGACGTCGTCTCCGCAAACTTGATCTAAGCATGCATACTACTTCATTTTTGTGCACAATAAAGAAAAAGAGAGAGTCTTATAAGACAAAAAAAAACTTTGTTCATTTTTAACATTTTGTACATTTGCTTACTCTTGGGAAGCATTGTAAGCATTGACAAGGTTTAGGTTATCCTTTAATTGTATGCCTTGCATCCATCTAGCATCTTCAAAAGGATAATTCTTAAACTTAATAAGATATCGTCGGATAGTCTTACCGCCTCTTAGTACCTTGTCTTCATGTCGGAGAATGGAATCGGGCTGCAGCACCTCCTCTTGGTCCTCAATCTCCGGTGGGTCTTCAATAGTTGGTTCTTGAGGTGGCTCTCCTTTGTAAGGCTTTAATAGGCTCACATGGAAAGCATTGTGTATGAGCCAATGATTGGGCAACTTGAGTTGATAGGCCATCTCATTGATTGTCCTAAGAATCTGGAAGGGACCATAGTACCTTTTTGCTAGTTTAGCATAGTACTTTTGGTGTCCCGTAGGATTCTTGCCCGTCGTGTGCCTTAATCGAGCCTTGGGAAACTTTAATAAGACCCAATCATTTTCTTTAAAGGCTTGGGCTCTTCTGTGCTTGCCAGTAGTAGCCTTTTGCCTTTGCTGTGAGATAGAGATAGCATCCTTAATCTTTTGAAAAGATTCTTGTAGGTCTCGGCTATACTCATCTGCAGCGAAGATCTTCCCATGTACCTTAAGTAGCAAGGGACTTTTTGATCTCCCCTCAATTACATCAAAAGGTGCTTTTCCCGTGGAAGTATGTACAGTGTTATTGTAAGCATACTTCACTAAGGGTAAGTACTTCTGCCATTGGGATCTTTGATCTACTTCCGTTACATAGGCTTTTAGTAGATCGAGAATTGTTAGGTTAGCTATTTCTCTTTGGCCATCCGTTTGTGGATGATAGGCCGAAGAGAAGTTTAGCCTTGTCCCTAAATTCTCAAAGAGACCCTTCCAGAAATTACTGGTCATTCTAGGATCTCTATCCGACACTATGGACATTGGCAAGCCATGGTACTTGAAAATTTGGGAAATGAAGAGGGTTGCCATTTGACGGGCTTTGATAGTCTTTTTGACAGGTATAAAATGAGCTTGTTTACTGAACCTGTCTACTATCGTCCATATTCCTGTATTCCCATGGATAGACTTAGGCAATCCAAAGATAAAATCCATGGATATGCTCTTCCATGGTGAATTAGGGATTGGCAAGGGTTGAAGCAATCCAAGTTGCTTCCCTCTATCAAATTTTGTCTTTTGGCATACCACACATTTAGAAACATACTCTTGTATGTTCACTTTCATGGTAGGCCAATAGAAATATGTTTCAATTCCCTTTAAGGTAGATTGAATCCCTCTATGCCCCGCATAAGGAGGAGCATGAGATTCATACATTACTTTCTCACGTGGTGAGTTAGTAACGCATAGTCTATTGCCATAGAGAAGATAACCATCTTGTAAAGTAAATGGTTCTTCTTTCTTCCCTAATGCAAGGGCTGAAATCACATCTCTAAAATCGGGATCAATAGCATACTCATCTATCATTGAAGATAGATCATTGTGAGTTGCTATGGAAACCGCATTCACTCTCGGCCGTCTTGAGAGTGCATCAGCTACTTGATTATGCTTGCCAGCAATGTGAGCAATATGAAAATGAAATTGCAAAAGGAAATTTGCCCACCTCATTTGTTTGTCGGAGAGCTTGGTCTGTGTTATGAAGTACTTAAGACTTTGGTGATCCGTTCGCAGAATGAAAGGAGTCCCCAATAAATAGTGCTTCCATGAGTCTAAGGCATGTAGAACTGCAAGGAGTTCCTTTTCATATATGCCTAGAACTTGCTCAACAGGGTCGAGCCTTCGACTCTCATAGCCTATGGCGTGCCCTTCTTGGAGCAAAACAGCTCCAAGGCAATCACCACAAGCATCACATTGGACCTCAAATGATTTTGAGAGATCCGGTAGTGTGAGCACAAGTTGAGAGATAAGCTTTTCTTTAATCTTTTCGAAAGCATTGTTCTCCTTAGTAGACCATGTATACCTAACGCTTTTCTTTGTTAGGTCATGTAATGGTTCCGCAATTTGTGAGAACTTTTCTATGAAGCGTCTATAGTATGCACACATACCTATAAAGCTTCTTAGTTTATGAAGATTCCTTGGTTTAGGCCATCCTTTTATTACCTCTAACTTTGATGGATCCATTTGGATGCCAACTTGAGAGATAATGTGACCTAAATACTGAATCTCTTGCAAGAAAAATTCACTTTTCTTTCGATTAACATAAAGTTTATTCTCTCTCAAAACTTGAAATATTACCTGGAGGTGTTGCTTGTGTTCGTCTAATGAATTAGAGTAGATGATAATATCATCAAAGAACACTCCAGTGAAGGTTCGATGAGGCCTGAACAGCTTCTCCATTAAAGCGGTTGAATGTGGCTGGTGCATTGGTCAAGCCAAAAGGCATGACAATGTATTCATAAAGACCAAACGTGGTGCGAAATGCGGTCTTTACAATGTCTTGATCAACTATCCTTATTTGATGATAGCCACTTTTTAGGTCAATCCTACTGAAGTAGGTCGATCCTTGTAGCTTATCAAATAGGTCTTCTCCCCGTGGAACGGGAAACCTATTATTGATAGTGATCCTATTTAGTGCTCTATAGTCGACACACATACGATATGTGCCGTCTTTCTTTTGCACTAATAGCACAGGTGAGTACAATGGAGATGAGCTAGGCCTAACCATGCCCTTCTCAACTAACTCATGCACTTGCCGCATAATCTCCTCTTGTTGAGCTTGAGAAACTCTATAAGGAGGGTTGTTAGGCGGTGAGCTTCCTGGAAGAAGTTCAATTGCATGGTCATCATCACCTCGTTTAGGAGGTAGCTCACAAGGGATGTCATCAATAAAAACATCTTGAAATCCCTTGAGAAAATTGGATAACTCCGATTCCTTTTGGTTGCTTTTATTTTCTTTTGCTAAAGCATTAGGTTCATTTTGAGAATCTTTAACAAAAATCATGTACACGGAAATAGAGCTCTTTATTGACTTGTTGAAAGCTGGTGTATGTACAATGGGGATAGTGTTACCCATTTCCTTAGCATCTATATACATGTCTTTTTCCCTGAACTTAAAGGAGATTCTCCTTTCAGAAAATTTAACATTGGCAGCCAGGCGGTCAAACCATGGTGCCCCTAGGATTACATCCTCATGCTTGAGAGGAGAGATAAAGAAGTCCTCTTTGTCCACATAGCTTTGAACATGAAGCCCCAATTTCGAGATTAAGGGAGTGACTGAAGCTTCTTGCTCCTTGAAAGCACTGTCTGCGGGTAGGACATCTCTCATCTCGTAGGCTTGTATGCCTAGCTTGGTGGCCAACTCTATAGATATAAAATTGTGAGTAGGACCAGAGTCAAAGAGAATAAAAGCATCATGTTCTCTTACCTTTCCCCAAGCATGGCATAGAGGAGATCCTTTGTGGTGAGTTTGGTGAGTCTCCTCCTCTTGGATTTCAACCACGGAAGCTCTAGGAGGATCTTGGAGGTTGTTCTTTTGGGGACAAGCGCGGTACGCATGCCCTTGTTTGCCGCACTTGAAACACCGGTTATCCTTGCGATAACGCTCAAGCTCTTCAGGAGAGAGTTTGTTTTTACCTTTGTAAACTCCCTTCTCTTTATCTTTGTTGGAATTGCCCTTAGGAGACTTTTGGACATTGTCTTTCCCCTTAGGCTCGTTGGAACCCTTGTTTTCCATGGGCTTATTATTTCTTTTAGCCCCCGTTTGGAAATTGATTCGAGAGGCCACCATAGTATGGTGTATTACTGCCGATATGGTACGTGGCCTTTGGGAGTTGACATACTCCGCCATTTCTTCGGTTAAGCCCACACAAAATTGTTGCTTTTTCTCTCCAAAATCCAACTTTTTGAAGACACTGGCTTTGAGTTGTAGGTCCCAAAACTTGTCTACATATTTGTGGATGGATTCATAGGGAGAGAGCTTTAAGCTTCGCCATTCGGTGAGTACTTTGTCTTTGGCATCGGTGGCCAAAAACTGCTTCATAATGGAAGCTCTTAAAGCTTTCCATGTTCGTGGAGCTTCACTGTTGGCTCGTAGGCTAGACCACCATTGCCTGGCAGACTTTTGAAAGTGCATAGCTACATGGCGTAGCTTAGAGGACTCCGTGAAGCCCTCATCTCCAAACGCCGCATCGAACTGTTGGATAAAGGCCAAGACTTTGTCCGTAGCACCAAAGGTACCATCATAGGTAAGGAAAGAGATGCTCTTCCCTCCCTCTTTGAATTTCTTCAACTTGGACGACCTCTTCCATGCGGCATAGGATTTCCTATGGCCTCTTCTTTTTGATGGTTCAAAGGTTGCACCATCACTTTCTTCAGAAGGTGAAGAATTTGAAGAAGGTGGAGAAGAGGGTGACCTCTTTCTCGCCTTTTTCTTGTCTTGATCTTCGTTGTCTTCACCATCACTTTCATAAGAGGAAGAGGATGAAGAAGATGGAGAAGAGGGTGTCCTCTTTCTCGCCGTTTTCTTCTCTTGCTTTTTATCATCCCTCTTTGAATTATGGTGTGGAGAAGAGTGTGATGGTCTTCTCCCCTTTGGTGGTGATGGAGAGCGTTTAGCCCGCCGTCTTGGTGGAGCCATCTCCGTCGAGGTGGCAGGAGACTCACTTCTTTCTCGTTCCTTCGGTGGAGGCTCTTGAGTTCTCCTTTGGGAAGGAGATGCATCATCAAGAAGTAAATTCTTGAGCCCTTCATATGGATTCTCTTCTTCTTCCCGAATCGGAGAGAGACCTCTTTTGGGAGTCTCACAAGGAGGCTTCCTAGGTGTTCTCTCGTCATGGTGATGAGCTTGGAGAATCCCGTGAGCACGAAGCTGCCGCTGCACTTCACTTTGGAGAGATGGATTGCCCATGGCTTGTTGAAGCCTAGAAACAAGATAGTTAACAAGCATCAGAGCATCATTAGTAGCTTGCTCATTAGCAAAATCAAAGTTATCAACATTAATTTCACTCTGTTTACTATTGTCAGCCATTCTAACAACTTTTAGGTGTAAACTTTTTAGGTGTACTTTGGCACTTCAAGCCCTAGTTGCTACTCCTCTTTACCCCTTTAGAAAAATCACTCAAGCTACTGTACCCGTGGCTCGAATACCATTAATTGCAAGGAATAGAAGAGAGGGTCGTTCAGCACCAAAACAACACCGGCTCCTGTCAAGCTTCTAATAGCTCAATAGTGGTTAAGCCGTAGGCAAGCCCCGTAGGACTCCACTATTAAGACCATAGCTCTCGACGGTGATGCCCCGTTAATTGCACGAAGGCAGGTGCACTACAAGGCTGAAAAATCCCTATTCTACTTACTCACATGCAATTAATAATACCAACCATTTATAACTAGCTTAAGGACCTCCCTTCTTGAGCAAGAAAAGAGAAACCTTGTGCTCTGATACCAATGTAACATTTAATGGCCTAAAAACTTGTGTGTAGCGAAAATTAGCATGAACATAGTGGGCATTTCATTAGAATAGATTCCTAATGAGAATTACAAGAGTGCTTGGGTGGAGAGAGCAACAAAAAGCATAAAACCTAATTAGATAGCATGAACAATACTTTCAAAAGAGAGAGAAATTAAGCTATTGACAACAGTTGAGGACCGGATTTACATGGAGCCGGTCCCCCCTCCAAAAGGCTTTGTATTATGGTTTCTCCCATCAAGAGAGACATTGTACAATACAATTCTTTGTGTTCCTTCAAGACTAGCTAGTGCAATGAAGATGAAAGCTTCATGCACTAAGCAAAACACTTAGTAAACACAACATCAATTGTCCCCGGTCTCAGACCCAAGACCTCACACACCTCCGAATATGGTGAGAGCTAGCAGGGTATGAGAGTAGATTGAGAGGAAGAAGGAGTATCTTACGAGAAAGATGTACATATCCTCACATAATCACTCATATTAGCATAGCTTAGCTTAGTAATTAGCTTGGTAGAGGAGATGAGCATGCATTGAAGCTTGGCTCTTGGTTGGATTTGCATCCACATGCCAAGAGTGTGTCGATGTAGGCTTCTATCTCACAAGCTTGGAGTAGGTGATGAGCTCTCCATTAAAGCTTGGGAAGAGATAGTCTTCTTTTCTTCACACATGAGATTGTGTGAGTATGTGTGTGACAATGCGTTGCAAAAATCAGCCCCCTCCCTCTCTTGGGCGAGCCCTCTTGCTATTTGCTCTTGGTCTACCCTCATTGGTCCTCCCTAGGTCAAGCCAATGACTATTAAGCAACATAAGTGATAGCCTTCTGACATGTGTCCCCCTTTCCCCTTTTGTGAGAGCTTTAGGTAATTTAATAATTCAACTAAACTCTCATTGGACCCCTTTGCCTCCTGGCCAATAGGAATCAGGCAAGCCATTGGGCTGTTGAATGCTCATTGGACCCCTTGGGAGACTGTCCAATAGTCTTCTAGAGGACTTAATTTTCACTGGTTCTTTTATTAAGTGTTTTTAAATTAATTAAACTAGATTTACTCTAGCCTAATTCTCTTTGGTCCACCTCCAAGGCCATCCAATAGGAATTGGGTACACCTTGTGGGCATCTGGCCTAGGAAGTTGACATGTGTCCCTCATTCCCTTTCTGTAAACGGAGCTTGTGTGTGTGTGTGTGTGTCTTTCTCTCTCATCCCCTACATGCAAGGCTCGCCCCCTCCCAAGTAGGGATTGCAAAGACTTTTTGTTTACACACAAAGCATCCAATTCCCTTAAGGTTGACCTTTGGACACAACCTTTGAATTTTGGAACCTTAGCATTTTTGAAGTCTTAATGGGCTGAACCTTAGGGTCTTTTTAGCCCATTGTTGCACATGGCTCTTTTGCAGATGGCCCCCCTTTTGGATCCCTATTTTCCCTCCTTTGGATCCCTACAGTGGCTGGTCTGCTAGCTTAACCAATATTCTAGCTTTTTCTCCCCTGGCACTTCCCCACATTAAATGATCAGTTTAATATGAGAAAATCATTTAGGAGAATTAGATATTGATTATTATGACACCATGCATGGGATATTCACTCAATTTTGGATGAATCCGGTATATTGAATAAATAATATGCTACCATTTACAGGTATGTAACATCATTTGCAGTGCTATTCCACTAGGAAAATGTTTGGATTACTAACTCCTTCTTCTTAGGTCCGTAAAAAAACAAGTAAAGAAGATTCACATCAAGCATACGCTACATCCAAACCCTTTCTCTATTCAAAAAACAAGATGGGAAATGAACCAGGAGGTGCTTCAAATGCTAGGAAGTCCTTTTCACATTGAATCAGCATAGAAATCACCAAATGGAGGAAGTGATATATGACAAGTATAGCAATATTTTTCTAAATTGATCGGCTTGCATACATACATTGTGCAGTTATTCAATGTTACTCCTGCAGACATACATTGTGCAGTTATTCACTGTTACTCCTACAAACATACATTGTGCAGTTATTCAATGTTACTCCTGCAGACATACATTGTGCATTTGTTGATGTTTCTCCCGAAGAGTGCAGTGGTGTTCTAAAGTTTTTCATCAAGAAAGTGCAAACTTGTAAAAGAGTCGAAGGTTGAGCAAGTCACAATCACACTCATGAACAGAGCCCTGGATGCAAGCATTGGATCGGATGACCCTAGAAACTTTAGTTTGCAATCTGAGCACAACATTTTTCTTCTTGCTACCTTCAAGGTGAGCTAGCATTATGTTTAAGTTGTATGATTTTGAATGTGCATTCCAAATATATTAAAATTGTCCTTTTAGGTACTGGTTGAGAACTGTGATATATTGAATTGGGTTTTTTATCAAAATAGCATCCCAAAAAGAATAAGCAAACAAAGAAATGAAAAGAAATTACATACGGAGGGCATGCACTCCTACAGAATTGAGTGGCATATGGATGGAGACCTAAAGAATTTAAAATGCATATACAATGTTTCCAAAGAAGCAACAAGCAAAATCCTTTGCTTGTATTACATGGGGAAGTTCATATTTTGGACAAACCATATTGGAGAAGAGTGCCAGATCGGCATCTTCGTGACCCCAACTTTTGATCCAGTTTGTATATCCCACTATCTAGGGTACACATATGCACAATGCATAGAGTTTGTAGGATAATATAGAAACTAATGTTTCTCTACATCTGTTTTTCATGGACCACTCGACCTCTTTCTGCAAAGCAAAGGGAAATCTCAACCTTAGAGATAGTGCTCTCAAAGATGGGTTTGCACGGGGGACATGTTAACATAGAGCAAGATGAAGAGAGGTCTAAGAATGGCCAGGATGTTCCAAAGAGGCTGTCCATTGGTGGTGTGAAATCCCAACTCTTCTTATCAATGACTATGACTATAGGACAATGTAAAAGCCAAAATGCATGAGAGCATTGAGATAGAATAGGTGAAAAAATTTGCACAATGTTGTAGTTGATCATGCAGACAATGGTGCAGCCAAGACTCACAAGACAATGGAATGGAAAACCTTGGATGCAATATTCAAGTTTTGTGATTGAAATCATGGATTGATGCAATATTCAAGTTTTGTGATTGAAATCATGGATTGATGCCTCCTATGAAAATTTTCATGTAGTTGTGGAGACCTTCCACAAGACATTCATCAGTGCGTGGACAAATCAACATTTCACTCACTACATGGTAATGTAATTGGTTCGATGATATTCATGAGTCCTAATGGCTTCAAAAAATTAAAAGGTATTCCTAATGGCTTCAAAAAAATTAAAAGGTGCTCCTAATTCAAAGATTCCACTCAAAAACAAAAAAAAACCATGCGTTAATATATAGCATGTAACAACAGGCAATGACAAAGCACATAGATTTGCAACAATATTACCTAAGAAAGATGAATACAACATTGCGAGAGAGAGAGAGAGAGAGAGAGAGAGAGAGAGAGAGAGAGAGAGAGAAACACTAAAGAGAACTTAGAAGAGATTAATGCTAAAGGAAAAATGAAAGAGCAAATAAACACCTATTTATATGGACACAGAAGGTCTTTTGACTTTCCATCTTCATTTGTCTTTTGACTTTCCACCTTCATTCGTCTCTTGACTTTCCACCTTCATGTGCCTTTTCATTTCCTAAACTTACCCTTCACTTATGCACTTAATATGTTTTGAAGGAATTTTTATTTTTTTGAAATTGGAGAGACCTAATTGGTTCGATGATATGCTAATATTTTGAATTGCAAATATGTTTTCTTGTAATGTTTGTGATTGATTTTTGTGTAGCACATTATATTTAATCACATACCTTGGTTTTCAAGGCAACATGTTATCTTGGGTATTTGGTCTAGATAGGGCATGGAGAAAACCCACTATCAAGCTCGTATTAGTTATTTCAACCACACTCAACACGGAGGTGGTGTGGACAAAGCCAATAGCTAAGAGGAGTTACATCAATGAATGTATTTAAAAATCATGCACATATCACACCAAAAAAATTCAAAGACAATCAAATTGGCTATCCATTGAGATTAGCCAAAAAATGGTAAAGGAAGGAGATATGGAAGTTATCTTCTATGGCAAGATGACAGGAGTATAGAGGCCACAAAAAGAACATGTGGGAAGGTTTTGAACAACTCCATCAAAAATTGTGCCATAACTCTCAGCTATAGCAAGATCCAAACACAAACCTTGATGTAATTTCAACTTTCTATAATATAAAAGATGGTTGGAACAAAATAAAATACTTTGCAAGATATTGGAACAAAATATGTCACACTTTGATGCATAAAACAAGTACATCCTGAGTGTTTTTATTCATCATGAAATGTTACAAAGTACTATGGCCTCTTGGTCTGGTCCAAGGATCCTCTTCCTCATGCCTTGGTCTCTTCAAGCAACATGTCTTGTCAATAGTATTCATTGCAAGCACAGTGAGGTTGAGCAAGTACTTGATGATCATGTTTGAGCAAATTGTGCTTTTGTAGTCTGGCAACTTACGTGGGTCTATGATTCCACAATCTAGACCATACGTAGCATGTGTCAAATAGTATCCATTGTCTAGGCCATAGATGTAGGCCCATCACTAAACATTGAAACCGCTGCTTGCTTCTCTAGTAGCGTGACCTTGTCTGCATACAACCACACCTCCTAGATATCTTAAAGGTGTCTTCAATGATGTTGGAATGGAAGCAAAGTGAATTTGGATAGCTCAAACTCTCTACGTATTTTCCAAGGCAGGAATTATTTCCCACATCTCCCTTGCCTCATCCACGGGGACGAAGATTGGACTTGTCATCATAGACAACCAGCTATTATGAGAAATTAAAACCAAGTTCAATCCTCATCCATGGGGATGAGGATTCAACTTGTCATCATAGACAACTAGATATGAAAAATTGAAACCAAGTGTTGGTACATAAATAATTTTCTACATAGAAGTATACCTTATGATTTCTATCTTCTTTGACTAATGCAGTGTTCCATAGATCAAGAGAGATCTTTGTGGTAGAGGATGAGGGGGTGCCAATGAAATTGATGGAGGAGTTCTCCCCAACATAGTGATTCCAAGCCTCTCCTGCATCCCCTTGAACTCTTCCTCCATTGGCAGTGTCACAGTATATGCGGCAACATCCTTGTGTACCATTGCTGGTGTCTCTGCTAGTTTAACAAACTCACTTGCTGCTACATGAGCATCCATGACAGAATACTTACTAATTGGCATGGTAGATTATTCTATCATCCCCTTATAGATTTGGGGAAGCTATAGTAAGGAAATATTCCTCTCTCAAGTCAAATAGTTCAATGATGTCTGTCAGGCTAAGGGCCACCCTAGAGGTCAAGGACCTGGCCAAGCACTGGCTGCCCAGTGAAGAAGGGATCCTGCAAGCCAAGGGGCTATAAAAGGGTGGTTGGGTGGAGGATCGTTCATGGCAGTTCCTAGGGCATTTCACTGGGGCTATAAAAGGGTGGTTGGGCAGAGGATTGTTCATGGAAATTCCCAGGGCATTTCAGAGCACACAAATTGGGTACACACTCTAGTAACTTAAGAAAAGTTCCTCATCCCATCATGCTCTCCTTCTCTCTCTCTCTCTCTCTCTCTCTCTCTCTCTCTCTCTCTCTCTCTCTCTCTCTCTCTCTCTCTCTCTCTCTCTCTCTCTCACTCACTCTCATTTCTCTCAAAGAATAAAGAAAACTTTTTAAGACTCTTTTGATACATGTTTTTCTCATGAGTCAGCCTGAGCCAAAATGCTATAACTCTCAGCTAGAAAGTGGCAAGACGCCATCCAAATTAGTCTTCATCGATTTGTCGATTGAACACTAATTGCCATAAGGGCTATGAGACACACACTTTGGCTAAGATTCATTGTCAGAACTCGGGTAAGACCCACCTATTGGCAATCCTTGGGTGACTGTTCTCCAGCTTTTGAACAGCTCTACCCAGTGGACTTGCCATAGATGTTAATGGTCAAGCAAGAGTCTTGCCATTACATATGGGTATTTTGTAGGCACTACCTGTTTTGGTGCGACGATTGAGCTGAGTTTTTTTATAAACTTACACTCACATAAAATGATCTATAGCACAACGTATAGATGTAGCAAAAATTTCAAACAGCATGGTTGTTCCTAAGAGCTAGGGGTTCCGCCCTGCATGGATCTCCCATTTTCTCTATAGCACTACGAGTGTCTATGGCAGCACAGTTTTGGGATAAGACCCAGTGTGTGTTTCCTAAATCATCCCATAGGCATTGAGGATCACAGTTTGATCTATTCCCGTTATACTTTCAAGGAAAGACGTCCACAATCTACCATGAAGTAGTGGACAAATTCAACTTTTCAAGTTGATTCTAATCATTCTGTATACGATTGACTATGTTGGTTACCATTACCTACTAATTGAGCAGTTTCTACAAAGAGTCTTACCAAGGGGTTTGCCTACGTAGATTCTAACCAAAGGGTTTGGATTGCAAAGGCCACCCCAGGGTTTTCAGTGCAATGTTGCTTGTTTTTTTTTCATAGGTGGGTGAGGTGCTCCTATGTATTTGAATATGGGTAAGTGAACATTCAATTCAATCTCTAGATACGCATCTATTGATTTTGTGTTATTCCATTTTTTAGTATTCTTTGCTTGCTCAAGTCGTATAAAAATTCTTGAATATTTCAGAGCCATGCCAAGGGCATGTCCGACCAAAGTATTTTGGGCCGTACTGTCCAATATACATTATGTTGTTATGAACCCACTTGTCGAGTTCGATTTGGCACATGTCGTCACATGGGATACAACATGGTCTAGGAACTCAAGGAGTTCGGTTTAGCCAATGTGGAGCAATGATAATGAAGGTACCTCTCACTCACGCCGCAGAGTGTTTGCAACTACCTCCACACACAAGTACATCTTGTGCTTGATGGATGTCACTTTTCTTGACGTCCTTCTTTGAGACATATTCCACATGTGGAGAATATGAGTCTCTGGGACTAACACTGGTGCCTAATTCCTAATGTTGTGTCGTGACGAAGTCCCTACGTGCTTGTTGCCTCTGTTTATTAGACCATGTGGAGCACACCGTATCACGAACAATTTCAGTGGCAAAAAATTATTAGGTACAGGCTTGTTGTGATTTCAAGTGCTATGAAACCACGTTAACGGAGGCTCGTTTCTACATATAGCCAAGTATGCTACGTTCATGAGAATGTCTCACAGTTGGTATATAGGTGTCACTAAGTTTTCACATTCTGCTATGATCCAACTCTTGTTGCAAGGCTTTCACGTACGTGCCGTGGAAAGCCTCGAAATGGAATTGCGGTTCGGATTTGTTTGTGTTAAATGCATGCACACTAGGTGTTATGGGCCCTAGTGTTTAACACAAATTTGTTGGGAGCGGCATGCCAATTCATGGAATTTTTTGTTTCTGCAATTTTTGCACTTTAAGTGCAACTTTTCAAGCAGCTTAATGAGTTTACACTCTACCGTACAAGGTAACGACTCAGGATGGGTGTCTGTGGTTCGATGGTCTATCCTCTATGAGCTTACTCCACTCCAACCCGCTTTCAACCTAGTTGGTTGCCTCCACTCCATATCAAGTATATGGTTGGATACTCACTGGTTGAGTCATAGTTTGTTGTAGTCGTGGAAGACTATCTGTAAGTGGTTGGGAGAAAGTACCTCACTCTTACTGCTGCTATTCATCCCGCATTGGATGGGCAACTTACAAGTATTTTTCTAGTTCTAAAGGATCTGCTAAGAGCATACGTTAGCACAAAGCATTCTGAATGGGCGATTCTCTCCCTATTCTAGAATTTTCTTTGGTTTTCAATTTGAACATGTGTTGTGGTGGGGTTGGATACCGATTCAATAGTTTCATACGTCAAGGACTTAGTAGGTGTGATGACAAAGCATGTTGGCATGTAACCTTCATTAAGGGTAAGTAGGTAGCTCTATGTGTTCCAAAATTTTCAGAAGTTTGACATGAGGAAACTCCCTATTCTCTCCCTTAGTAGCTATGAGCTTTTCAAGACACTCATGCGAGTTAGGAATCTTGCTCACAACTTCATGAATTTTGTGCACTCTTGTATTTATCTCATATTTCATGTATGCCGTCTGCGTAAACGCTTACATGGGGACAACAATGTCATTGACCAATAGATTCTGGTTAATTTTATTAAACCTCCTACCCAACCACATAAACCTGCGTGCATTTTAGACTATCATGATTTTATGTATGCATCGTCATATAGGTCAACACATTCTTGTACAGAGGAACGATTGACCTGACTTGAAGAAGGTGCCACTTGCGAAAAAAGTAGTGTTCTTAACAAGAAGTAACCCACTTTTGTTTTCAAGGACAAAAACATTTCTTCAAGGGGGGAGTAACGTCACCCTGAAGGTCAAGGACCTGGCCAAGCCCAGTGGAGAAGGGATCCTGCAAGCGAAGGGGTTATAAAAGGGTGGTTGGCTGGAGGATCGTTCATGGCAGTTCCTAGGGAAATTCACTGGTATCAAAGCTAAAGATAGTTGGGAAAGGGGTGTGGTCTTCTTTTTTCTGCATGTTGCATGTGCATGGCCATGGAGCTTCTCTCTTGCCAGGTGGGAGGAAGCGATGGGAGGCGGCGTGTGCAGGGCCTCTTGAGGCGAGAGAAGGTGGCTAGCCGGTCTAGCCGACCATCACCAAATCTCATGAAGTCAGGCTCGCTAGGAGCACGAGGGGGAGCTGCTCCAAACTCGTCATTGTGATGAGTGCTATGGAGCACTGCAACGAGCTGGTCGTCTCGTTCTCCCTCTTGGCGGCTCTGCTATAAATGCCATTGCCAAAAGAGGTCACATTTTGGTCACGTTTTCATATTACAGCACCCTAAGGCCTTTGGCCTTGGGCAAATTAGTTAAGCTAGGGTGCATGCCCACCCCGGCATACACCCCCTACAAGCAACATACAATATAGTACAGCAAGGTGTCGAATTGTGGCAAGCCAGGTTTTGTCAAAAATTTGGCGGATTGTCGGCAAGTCAATTTGCTGCAGTTGCAGAATTTTGGGGTTCCATTTTTAAGGTCTTCCAACACTGCTATTGAGCAAGGGCTCGAAGTGAAGCTTATCGAATCACATCCCGATTGTAACTGCCGCACTAGCAAGACAACCACAAATTCAAGTACAACTTGCTTTGAAGGAAATTTTATCTTCGATTGAGATTATGAATCTAATTAGCACTGCTAATTGTCGCCGTTTGTGATGCATACTATGGCTACGAGCCTCTCTGCAATCCAAGGTATTGTTTTCTCTTTTGTTCGCACAACACATTTTGGCCATGAATGCGGAAATTGATGAGCAACACATGGTTGACTTCGAATACTTGGAGTCTGCTCCACTTGTGGATACCACGTGGCCAAATACTCTCATGGAGAATACCCTCATGGCAACAAGGATGGATGATGCAAACCCAGGTAATCTATCTCTCTCTCCGCGAATATCTACCCCTCCTCCTCATAGCATGTTTGATATTCTAGAGGATGATAGTAACATGCCGGATGCTAGGGAGTTTGTCACTCGACAGGACTGGCAAACTTTTGATGCCCAATTTCGCAAGCTAGCCATACGGGTCCAAATATTGGCTACACAAGTGGAAACACTCACACGATTAATTTACAATATGTTACCAGAATCATCTTCTCACTTGCCGGCAACCCAAGGGGTTGTTTGCCCACCATTTATGACCAAAGAGGTCTAGCCGGCACCAGAGAAATCGGTTGTAGATACAGATCTGGTCATGACCAATGTGGTCAGGAAGCGACTATCACAATCCGACTTGATTGTAGATACATATTTGGTCGTGACCAACGTGGTCAGGAAGCGATTATCACAATCCGAATTTCAACGGGAAAAGAGTCAAAAATTATGATTTTATTTCTTAGGAACGCATAAAACAATGCAGTGTCCACATGTACAACAACGTAAGCATGATGCATGAATTCGTGATTCGACATAAACTTCAGTTTTGGTGCAGGTCACAATAGTTATATGTCTTTTGAACATGTTATGCTCAAACATTTTCTCATACGTGAATGTGGATTTTTCGAGTATTGTCTGTTTTTTGAATTGGCTAGTATTATGCCCCAATTTCTTTTCTGATATAATAATTTTGGTACGACCAGTTACATACTCTTGGCTTATACGATCAGTCGAAAACATTATACGGTGCATACAAGATCACTTAATTAGGGTGTATATGATACACCTGTCACACAATTTTACGTTCCGCATTTACTTTGGACAGTCTTGTTTGTTGTGCTAAGCTAAATGCTTGGTCCATTTCCCGTGATGGAAGGCTTATAATTCGTGCTACGATTGATTTGGTGTCAAGACCAGTGGCAACCAAGTTTGAAGCACCTACATTAATCGAGATATCATCTCACCGAATCCCTACCACTCTAGCTGGTGCAAGGCACTTATGGTGTTAACTTTTATGGTTGTCATTGTAGCCAAAGGCTTCCAATTTTGCATGCAAAGCATGCTACCCAGGTGGTATAAAGTACGCTTAGGCTCTCACACAGACACTCTGTCAAGGATACTTTTAGTTATGAATTGTTTCCCATAATTTTCCTTTTGGTTGCTGTCATCGCATACTAACACTAAAAGGACCCTTCCTTTAGGAATTAATTCATCGGCAAAGTGCCATATTTAAGACATTTTTGTACAATCACGACCCCTGCAAGGTCGGTGGGTCAGGATGCATTTTGTGTTTTTCTGTTTCCTCTCTCGCTGATAGCGCCATACCAAAAAACTATGGAATGCTTATAGGATAAGTTGCAAGTCAAGCATAAGATGCATAAGAGCACACAGATTGAGTACACACTCTAGTAACTTAAGGAAAGTTCCTCAACCCAACATGATCTACTTCTCTCTCTCTCTCTCTCTCTCTCTCTCTCTCTCGCTCTCTCTCTCTCTCTCTCTCTCTCTCTCTCTCTCTCTCTCTCTCTCTCTCTCTCTCTCTCTCTCTCTCTCTCTCTTATTTCTCTCGAAGAATAAAGAAAAATTCTTAAGACTCTTTTAATACATGTTTTGCTCATGACTCAGCCTGAGCCAAGATGCTCTAACTCTCAGCTAGAAAGTGGCAAGATGCCATCCAAATTAGCCTTCATCGGTTTGTCGATTAAACACTAATTGCCATAAGGGCTATGAGCCACACACTCTGGCTAAGAGTCATTGTCAAAACTCGGGGTAAGACCCAGCTATTGGCAATCCTTGGGTGATTTTTCTCTAGCTTGAACAACTCTACCCAATGGACTTGCCATCGATGTTAATGGTCAAGCAAGAGTCTTTCCATACATATGGGTATCTTGTAAGCACTACATGTTTTGGTGCGACGATTGAGCTGAGTTTTTATAAACTTACACTCACATAAGCTGATCTATAGCCCGACGTATAGATGCAGTAAACATTTCAAACAACATGGCTGTTCCTAAGAGGTAGGGGTTTCGCCCTGCACAGTTTTGGGATAAGACCCAGTGGGTGTTTCCTAAATCATCCCATAGGCATTGAAGATCACAGTTTGATCTATTCCCTTATACTTTCAAGGAAAGATTTCCGCAATCTACCATGGGGTACTGGACAAATTCAACTTTTCAAGTTGATTCCAATCATTCTGTATATGGTTGACTATGTTGGTTATCGTTACCTGCTACTTGAGCAGTTCCTACAAAGAGTCTTACCAAGGGGTTTGCCTACGTAGATTCTAACCAAAGGGTTTGGATTGCGAAGGCCACCCCAGGGTTTTTAGTGCAATGTTGCTTGTTTTTTTGCATAGGTGGGCGAGGTGCTCCTGTGTATTTGAATACGGGTAAGTGAACATTCAATTCAATCTCCAAGTACGCATCTATTGATTTGGTGTTATTCCATTTTTTAGTATGCTTTGCTTGCTCAAGTCATATAAATATGCTTGAATATTTCCGAGCCATGCCAAGGACATGTCTGACCAAAGTATTTTGGGCCGTAGTGTCCAATATACATTGTGCTATTATGAACCGATTTATCGGGTTCGATTTGGCACATGTTGTCACATGGGCTACAACATGGTCTAGAAACTCAAGGAGTTTGGTTTAGCCAATGTGGAGCAATGATAATGAGGGTCCCTCTCACTCACTCCGCAGAGTGTTCGCAACTACCTCCACACACAAGTACATCTTGTGCTTGATGGATGTCACTTTTCTTGACGTCCTTCTTTGAGACATATTCCACAAGTGGAGAATATGAGTCTGTGGGAGTGACACTAGAGCCTAATTCCTAATGTTGTGTCGTGACGAAGTCCCTACGTGTTGATCGCCTCCGTTTATTAGACCATTTGGAGCACACCATATCAGTAACAATTCTAGTGGCAAAAAATTGTCGAGTACTAAGTACAGACTTGTTGTGATTCCAAGTGCTACGAAACCACCTTAGCGGGGGGTCGTTTCTACATATAACCAAGTATGCTACGTTCATGATAATGTCTCACAATTGGCACATAGGTGTGACTAAGTTTTCACATACTGTTGTGATCCAACTCTTGTTGGAAGGCTTTCACGTACGTGCCATGGAAAGTCTCGTCATGGAATTGCGGTTCGGATTTGTTTGTGTTAAATGCATGCACACTAGGTGTTATGGGCCCTAGTGTTTAACACAAATTTGTTCGGAGCAGCATGCCAATTCATGGACTTTTTATTTTCTGCATTATTTGCACTTTAAGTGCAACTTTTAAAGTAGCTTTATGAGTTTACACCCTACCGTCCAAGGTAACGGCTCAGGATGGGTGTCTGTGGTTGGATGGTCTATCCTCTATGAACTTACTCCACTCCAACCCGCTTTCAACCTAGTTGGTTGCCTCCACTCCATATTGAGTATATGGATGGATACTCACTAGTTGAGTCATAGTTTATTGTCAGTCGTGGAAGACTGTCTATAAGTGGTTGGGGGAAAGTACCTCACTCTTATTGCTGCTATTCATCCCTTGTGGGATGGGCAGCTTACAAGGATTTTTCTAGTTCTAAAGGATCTGCTAAGAGCATACGTTAGCACAAAGCATTCTGAATGGGCGATTCTCTCCCTATTCTAGAATTTTCTTTGGTTTTCAATTTGAACATGTGTTGTGGTGGGGTTGGATACCGATTCAATAGTTTCATACGTCAAGGACTTAGTAGGTGTGATGACAAAGCATGTTGGCATATAACCTTCATTAAGGGTAAGTAGATAGTTCTATGTGTTCCAAAATGTTCAGATGTCTGACATGAGGAAACTCCCTATTCTCTCCCTTAGTAACTATGAGCTTTTCAAGATACTCATGCTGGTTAGGAATTTGACTCACAACTTCATGAATTTTGTGCACTCTTGTATTTATTTGATATTTCATGTAAGCCGTCTGCATAAACACTTACATGGGGACAATAATGCCATTGACCAATAGATTTGGGTTGATTTCATTGAACCTCCTACCCAACCGCATAAACATGCATGCATTTTAAAGTATCATGATTTATGTATGCGTCGTCATGTAGGTCAACAAGTTCTTGTACAGAGGAACGATTGACCTGACTTGAAGAAGGTGCCACTTGTGAAAACATTAGTGTTCTTAACAAGAAGTAACCCACTTTTGTTTTCGAGGACAAAAACACTTCTCCGAGGGGGGAGTAATGTCAAGCCAAGGGCCACTCTGGAGGTCAAGGACCTGTTGGCCAAGGGCCAGTTTCCCAGTGGAGAAGGGATCCTGTAAGGCAAGGGGCTATAAAAGGGTGGTTGGGTGGAGGATCGTCGTTCATGGCAGTTCCTAGGAGATTTCAATGTCATTAAGCATTACATAATGATGATCACCGATGGGGATGGTAGGGAGGACATTTGCTTGCAAAGCTTCTACTGGAAGATGTACGCCCTCTAATATACATAAAGCACCACTTGGTAGTGGCAACAAAGGCTAACTACTCTCTACCTCCTCCATTGTGTCTTGGTGGTTGTCTATATTTACATTCAAAAATAGTATGAGCCTGTAATGGAAATGGCCTATGAACTTTGAGAATAGTGGAATTAAGAGAATTAGAGTGAGTATGTTTGTGAGACTACTTTGAGAACATAGAGGGAAAACTTAATTAGTAGTAGCAACATAACCATCATATTTAATTAACTTGGAATGAACAATACTTTTGCAAGAGGGAGAGTTAGATAGCTTCACAACAGTTGAGGACCGTATTTATGTGGAGTCGCGGTCTCCCCTCCAATAGGCTTATATATTATAGATTCTCCCATCAAGAGAGACTGGGTACAATACAATCTTTCTATTACTTCTGACCTAGGTGATGCAATGAAGATGGAAAGCTTCATGCATCACGAGCATAACATAATCTTTGCAAAAAGTATTAACCATCCCCAACCTCAGTCCCAAGGCGTCAAACACCTTCAAAGGTGGAGAGAGCTAGTGGGGAATGAGGGTAGGAAAGAGAAAGAAGAAACATTCATAGGAGAAAGAAATAGTTCCTCACTTATCATCACTCTTCTTGCTTAGCATAGCATAATAACATAGTAATGTAGATGAAGAAGATAAAAAGATTAAGCATTGAAGCATAGCTCTTGGTTGGATTTGCATTCCATAGCCCAGAGTGTGAAGGGGATCGGGGAGCACCACAGACGGAGAGTGAGAGAGAGAAGGAGACACACGACACACAGATATGGGTGGGGAGACTCAAAGAGTGAGCAGCCCCCTATACACTTATGCTATGTATAAGGTATACAAGTCAGTGGGCGCCCAGACTTTGGGCGGCCGGGCAAGGCACAGACGCCTATACCCCAACAACCTCCCACTTAAAGGAGACTGTGCCTTTAAGCAAGAGAACCTAGTCTAAAGACTACAAAAGGCGAGAGAAAACCGCTCTCAACCGATGCCCACTGGCTGGCTGTGATCGTGTGCATCCGGCTGTCTTGCTCCCGTGTAAGTCCATATACCACCCGACGTACCGCACACGTACTGCAAGTATGTACGCAATACCTGCATATCTCCCTCGTGCACTATGCCATCATCAGTCAACAAACGACTGACAACCCCAACTGAAAATGCTCCCATTGCAGCTGCGATATCCGGTCTCAAGATCGACATCTCATACATGAGACCACCGAATGCCGATGCAATGCTAGCGGGCCCTGCTAGCTCTATGGAGCATGCATCAACATATATATCCCTGGCAATAGGCATCTCTGACTGACAAGGTGTGTCAGCCACATGCATCTCCTGACTGTCCACAAAAGACGCATCAACCTGTCGTGCAACCTCAGAGCAAACCAGCTGCTCTAGGTGTCTGCTGGAAGACATATCCTGCACAACTATATCCCCATGCTCACTGTCGAGCATACAAAGGAATGACTACATAATCGCTGACATCTCAGTCTCCTCTGCAATCATCCACTGCAAACATGACCACTCAATGTGCTGTGACTCACTAGAGCTCTCATGCTCTAACTCCGTATGCATAGAATCTTGCACAACGTCCTCCTGTCGTGACTCACTAGAGCAAGACCACTCTACCTGTCTATCGTGCATAGAAGTATCTCACACAACTGACTCTCTGCTTTGCTCAGTCACTAGCAAAGCATGCATGTCTGACTCTGTCACCTCTTTGTGTGACTGCTCAAGTCGTGCCCCAACTGTGTGCACAACGAGCTCACTACTCTGCACTCCATGAAAAGCATCCTGCAACCCACAAGCAAAAGACACTCGCCTGCTCTCTCGCTGTCTACCTGGCTGCGTGATCAAAGAGACAGCACCGTCTCTCGCGTGATCCACATGCAATGGGTAACTTGTACCACTCCTGGCACCTCTCGCAATCACTAGCGAACCCAAATGCATCACAAAATCTCGCTCTCGTAGCGAAATCTGACATCCACAATCTCTAAGCTGACCAATCGAGATCAAACTCACTGTCAAATCTGGTACATAGCGCACATGTCGTAACAAGTAAGATGCACCACTCGGTAATGATAGTCTCACATCTCCTGCACCTGCTATCGCATGCACCGATCCATCGGTCAAACGTACACTGCCAAGCATCCCGTTAGAATAGCTACAAAACCATGCACGATGCGGCATGACATGAAACATAGCATCTGCGTCTAGCAACCACTGCGAAGGGAGTGCACTATCCACATGTATAGCATCTCGTGCATAGCTCGAGGTAAAAGTGACATCCCCGTCACTAGTATACTCCGACAGTACATGTGCCTCAACTGTCAAAGCAACTGAGTCCATGGCATCACTACATACATTTCTGAGACTGCCATGTCTCCTACGATGTCGCATACGACGAAAACAACGCCGTCTAACGTGTCCAGAATGACCACAATACCAACATGTCACCTGTCGGCGTGCTCGTGAATGTACATGTCTCACATGATTTCGTGATGACTCAGATCTATCATACATATGATGTAATCTACGCCAAAGTTCTCTCGAAGTAGTCTCATACATAACAAGAGCATATACAGATTCTGCAAGGTGCAAAGAGAGAGTAGATAGTGCCATCTCCTCTAGCTCCTGCCACTGATCGTCAGACGTGTTTGAAGGTCTACCTGCATCACCACTCAATGGTCGATGCAACCCTCGCTGTGTCAATGCATCAAGCATACACTCTCTCCATGCTGCAAAGTCTGACCCATCAAACATGTGCATCTGTGAGAGGTCACAATCCGATCGATCACCTGTCTCTTCCATGAGCACAATGTAGCAAACTAGAAAGCAAAACCACCTCACCAACAACACCTGGAAACTGTCTACAAATATGGCCAGAAACACAATGTAAAACCTGTGAGACACACTCCAAAATAGAGCGCCCGCAATGTCAATACAAGCCTCGCATGCTCTAGTATCACACTGTAATCTGTGAGCTAATAACCAAGCCCACACTGTGCGGTATCGATGCATACACACGCACAAATCTCCCACCTGCAGAGAACACCGCACGCAAATGCTGAGTGCAACCTGCAATCTCTACCTAGATCGCATAAATGATACGCATAAAACTCCTGGGAAAATTTCGCCAGAGTTTCGACGCACAATGGCTGTCAACACAAAATAACCATTGTCCTGCAAGCTCAGTACAATGAGCAATCAATGCGCATCAAACTACACTCAACATACATGCATAAGCTCTGCAAAACTATGGCAAACAATGCTCGAGATCACAAGACTCTCCCACCTGAGAGCAAACCACTGTCTCAAGCAAAGAAAGATACACAACTCCTCACTCTTGCGAGAGTGGATACAAAAACACAAAATTGTGTACAAACTGACAAAACCTGTCAAAGTGAGAGTAAACACTCGATCACAAACTATGGCGAGAATTTGGGAAAAATTCGACAGAATTTCCCCAGAAAACTGAGCAAAAAACTCAAGTACAATCTCTACCATAAACCAGAACACTACTCAATGCCAATGAGTAGAAATGCCAAAATGGCTCCACATTTTCACATACAATGGCAATCTGCACTCAACGTACATCAACGGAGTGACCGTGCATAAGCAAGCGCCAAAAGATTTGCAATCCGGAAACTTGATCAATGCGAAAACAATGCTCTCAAGAGAGCTCACCGGCACTTGAAAGTGCTCGTCAAAATGCATGTATAATGGGCATCAACCATGCGCCATAACCATATGCAAACCATCCGCAAAGACCATGAATCCAAGCACAAAATCACTGCCAAAGTATCCCGTGAAAACCAGTGAAAGAAGCTCCACCTGTGTGCTCCAAAAACCTGCGTCTCTCAAGAGACCGCTTCGGTGGTGTGTAAACGCCTCCGTACTTCGTTGCCCAAGTCTACCAAAAAACCCTCAAACCACAAGCTTAACACAAGATGCAATTGCATCTTCAGCTCAGAATTTATGCACTCAACTTCAACCATCTCCCATGCTTCCAAAAGTGCATCAAACTCGCACACAATGCGACAACAGAAAATCTGGAATTTCTGTATACAGTCAGTCTGAGCTGAATATCAGCAAAACGGTGAGGAATTTGCAAAAAGTTTCTTCTGCAAAGTTGTAGACCACGTCGAAACGGATGGGCTCCATGCATAGAATTCTCAGATCTGCATTCTACAAGGAGAAAAACGAATCTGAAAATTGTGCTGCTGCACACACAGTTTTAGGGCAGCACCTTCACTTACACACAATCTTCCACACTCCTTTCTGAGCTTCCACAAGAGCATACATCACTCTCAACTGAGCTCACAAGCTTCCATTGCACACAAAGCTTCCAACCTTTCTTAATCTCTCTACCGCCGAGAGCGAGCGAGCTATCGCCTCGAAGCTCTCAAAGCCGTCGTGCTCTCCGTGGTCACCATAGCTCTGATACCAATTGAAGGGGATCGGGGAGCACCACAGACGGAGAGTGAGAGAGAGAAGGAGACACACGACACACAGATATGGGTGGGGAGACTCAAAGAGTGAGCAACCCCCTATACACTTATGCTATGTATAAGGTATACAAGTCAGTGGGCGCCCAGACTCTGGGCGGCCGGGCAAGGCACAGACGCCTATACCCCAACAGAGTGTTGGTGTAGGCTCTCAACTTCTCAACAAGGAAATGGAGCTCTTGCACTTTGCACCTCACACAATGAGAGAGAGAGAGAGAGAGAGAGAGAGAGAGAGAGTATGTGTGTGTGTGTGGGAGAGTATACATGTTGGGGGTCCCATCGTTGCATAGCTCCAATGACCAACAAGATTATCAATCCAGAGGGATGAGCTACCCGCCGGCTAGGACATGGAAACACTCACACGATTAGTGAGCTAATCATGGCAACACAAATGGTTGACTCTACGAGGTGAGCTTCTCGGCCTATGGAGGAGCTAAGCCACAATGATGGGCAATCTTCACATCCACTTCTCTTCACCTCTAATCAACCCAATCACACACACTAACGATTGCAAGACGCACACAACACTAATCCTATCATGCAACACACTAATCGCAAATACACACACATAGATCTATCGAGCACTAGACTCCAATCAAACCTATATGCACACACAAGCAAGAGAGGGAAATCACACAAGATTGGAGAGGGATTAACCACTAATTAGTTATGATCTAGCTAATCTAGGCATCATATGCAATCATAAGAAGCATGAGAGAGGCATAATGAAAGAGAATTAAGCATTGATTAGTGTTAACTAAGTCACATAAGCAAGAAGAAGCTCAAGGACTCCATAGCCACACACCTCAAGAGCTCTCACCAAAGAGTGCTCTCAACAAATGAGCTTGAGAACCCTAATTTCCTTTACACACTATCTTATGTACCTAGGGTAAAAATATGCAATTTTCGGGCACCCAATGCCTTTAGGGCTCCACCATTTACTAAATCTGCTACCTAGGCACACTAACTGACCTGTTCTTTACAGCTTGGAACTCCCATTGAGTGCGTAATACATTAAAATATTACAATGGTTTGAAATAAATTGGGAATTTACAATATATGACCATTTTGGGAAAACGTAAAAAAGGTGTAACTCCAATCTTTACTACTTCTTTGTATTCATCCTTGATGTGCATCCGTACGTCTTCGGTCTTTAGCAGCTCTTGTTAACTGATGTTGATTGAGTTAACATTCCCCCCTTTCGATTTTAGTGCCCGTCCTCGGGCACTATTGAAAAGTGTCCATGGAGGCTGTGGGTGGAAGGTTTTGATTGGTTGTTGATGGGTTGATCATCTTCATTTTTCATTGAATTTGTTGATGAGGTTCAATTTGTTGCAGCATCTTGATTTGTCTGAATGTGTTTTATGTGAGAGATGATGTCGCATTTATCCGTTGTAATAGCATAATGATGAGGCTACTATTTATTTATGAGAAGTATGTACAAGGGAAGTAGAATGATGAGGTTCTAAACTAGGGTCTAACAGGTGGATGACTAAAGGGAAAAAAGATAGTGGGAAAAAAGTGCCTTTGGGATACACACATTACTGGAGTACTTATTAGCATTGGAAATATTAATAAAGTACTCAAGGAATTATTTGTTGATAGATATGGAATCAAAAAGGCAGCAAGTATGAGAGGGTAGCATGATGGAACATTGGTTTGCCTGTTGTAGTCCACTCAAGGTGCATAGACAATAGCAAAAAGAGTGTCTAATGTATATGTCCAATGATGGGACATCCTATTTATGCATACACAAAAATGCATGGGAAAAAATATGTTGTGCAAGAAAGGTTTTGAGGGGCTCTTCCTAAAGATGGTGTAGCTATAAAAGCATATGACTTGGCTTTGCAAGCTGGCACCCCTTTAAGAATTATTTTCATTGACGAGGATATGTGCTCTCATCTTATTGTGCACTATGCGTGAGTGTTGGACTCTATGACACTCCACCAATTGTAAGTTAATAGACTTTGACTCTTATGTCATCTCATCCAGCATGAGCTACATGACTTAGATATGATCAAGTCTTCCAGCTTGAGCGTAAGCCTAATAATTATGACTCTTAGCAAAGAGTTTAATATGACTTGAAGCTTTGGGACTAATGCTTTGATCATTTTATGGCTCAGCAGCCCAACTCTGACTATGCCAAAGAGTTTTTTTTTGCACCTTGGCAACTTGACTTTTGACATTCTTGTGCTTACTAAAAACATTTCTTCAGGTAAAAGTAAGCTTGAATCCTCAAAAAGAGGATTAGTGAAGGACCAAGTTGGCATTGAAGGTTTCTTTTGCCATACCTGTTTTATCATCTTTGAATTCGCATTCTAGTTGGCTGGGTTGTTCTTCTTTGACTATAAAGAATCCATTATCTGTTTGATTCTCCAATTGGGCCTCTTGATAGAGTCTTTGATGTTGTTGTAGGCCTTTGTTCACTGACGGCATTTGGATTTTGACTCGGAGCATTGGAAGACTTAGGAATCCAAATCTCTTGATGACCTTTGTATCTCCATTGTTGAATTTTCTTTGCTCTAGGTCTTGTTGAGTTCTTGAGATCTTCATGCATGTCGGGTGTAGTTGCAGTTGGCTTATGGTTGACTGGTAGCCAAATCTTTGTATAGCATGTGTAGAATCCTTGTCCAAGAGGAACATTCTTTGAGATCCATCTCTATTCTATATCCTCTTGAGAGTTGTGGTAAACTTTAGCATCTTTCGATGTTATTCTATTGTATACCTGCTTCTTAGGTATCTTGGAATATTGTCGAGGTTGATACCTTGTGAGCCTTCTTTCTTGGGAGGGACTTGAAGTTACTTCATATTTCCTAACCTACGGTTTTGGTACCCATATATGTTTGTTACCTTCATAGTATTTCTGTTCTTTTAAGCTCCACTGTGATGTTATCCATCCCATGCGTTTGTCTTTATGTGTTGATTTCTTGTCCTTAATCCAAACCGGATCATTCACTTTAACTAAACTGCTCGGAACAAACACTTTCTTGACTTTGCTTTGCTTTCTAGAGTACTTTGGCTGAAATATCTTTGCTTTTTTGGGTGTCTCCTTAGAGGTTTCAGTTGGGTCAGCAATTGACTTGAAATTTTGAAATCCTGACTTGCTTGAAGAAGCTGATCCATGAGGGTTCTTTGATATAGAGGCATATTCTGTCACACCTTCTTTGCTAATTAGTGGAAGTTCCACTTTAGCTTTACCTTTGTCTACAAGATTTATCTTTGATTCTTGTGACTTCTGCAACTGTGAATCTAGTATTAATGGTATCTGTAACTGTTGTTGTCTATGTCTTTGAGAAGTGAGTATTAGCATTTTATCTTCTTTGCAAGCTTTGTGTTGTTCTAACCACTGATGTCCAAGGATGAAATCTGCAAGCATTTCCTTTGAAGGCTTCACCTGAAACTTTACTTGCTCTTCATGTTGTTGGATGCTAAGAGTAGCAACCATTTCTTTTAGACTTGTAGCCTTACCCATGATTTCCGTGTTATCTAGCTTGCCTTGATTAATCTCTAGAATACTCTGGATGTTGTATGCAACCATATTGCACTTTGCTTCTTTATCTAGTAGAGCATTGCATCTGACACTTGCTTCTTTTGTATTGCTGAGAACTATAGCTATTCTTGTTGTTTGTTCTATTGAAGATCTTTGTCCAACTTTTTTCATGGTCTCATCGTGATCTAATTGTGTCTCTATGGAGGGTAGCTTGAGACTTTGTTTTCCAATTTTCCTTACATCGGTTGATTCAATTGGCAATGTCTAGATCTTTGGACTTCCTATTTCTTCCTGGTTGTCTACAACTCTGTTCTTCTTAACTTCTGGCTTTGATGGCATTCTCTGCTCTTTAGCTTTTGTGGTTGCTTTTTGTTCTGTTTGATTTGCGCTGGCTATTGCCTCATTTTCTTTAAGCTCTTCTGAAGTTCTGTTCGATGGAGATGAATCAATTTCAAGAAGGTCTTCCATTTGAATTGTGCTTGAGGACTTTGTTTTGCTTTAATCACCTGCTTCAATTGATGTTGACTCCATTGGATGTAATATTGCACTTTTTGGCAATTGATGAGAATTGTCCACCTTCATCTGAGTAACCCTTGATCTTAATAGATCCACTGTACTTTCTAGTAGAATCTGTCTCTTCGGAGGAGATTTTGGTGGTGACCTTTGTGTAGCTTTCTAGACTTTAGTTCCCATTGATTTTGAATTTTCTGTCACCTGTTCTGGCAACTTAAGGCTTTGCATCATCTTCAGATAGTCTTTGACTTCAGTCTTACCATCCATAGGGGTCTGTACAAGGTCATGATCTTACTGATATTCATTACCCTGTGCATCTCGATACATGTAATTGTTTCAAGACTATTGGATTTGTCGGTTTTTGACTTTGACTTGTGGAGATCAATTGAAACTTTTGTCCTTGATTATCTTCATAGAGGCATTTATCTGTAGACTCTGATGGAATCTGGGTTAATTGGAAATTTCCAACAACCATATGGTCTTTCAATGGTTTTTGCTTTGAAGAGGTATCTTGGCTACAAGCCCTAGGGCTTCTAACTGGTGTAGCATTTCCTGGTACATAAGCTAAGCTTGATGGATTTGCAGCTCCCCCTTCCTAGGGTGATCACTATAGCTTGCTTCATTGTAAGAGTTCAAAATTGTTTCGCTCTGGTTTAGTCTCACCTTTTGGGACTGTGAAGGCACACTTTGGGTAGCACTGTTGATGTTTGGCATATGTGAACTTTCTGCATAATTTCCTATATATCTCCGTGAAACATGACAAGTTATCCCCCAAGTCAAGCTATAGATAGCATTATCTTTGCCTTGATATTGTGTATCCGATGGGTCTCCTATGATATGAGCTTCTGTGGTTTGAGGACCCAAGGCATCATAGATGCTAAACTCTTGTCTATATCTACGACTATTTTGGTCAAAGTATATTCTCGTTTGGTCACAACATCGAAGTTTGGATTTTGATGGAGGAGAGTTTGGCACTGAACAGATTTCTGGGTTCACTCGAGTAATATCCTTCAGCTCTAGAGAGGATGAGCTATAATAAATACTTTCCTCTAAAATGAACCATCCTTTTTTATCTATCATTGGACGCACTTCTATGAGCTGGTATGTGGGCCATTCACACAGTGGTTGATCCTTTTGGACAGTTTCCCTTTTTGGTGTACATAGTGTGCATATGAATTATGTGTACCATACAAGGCTAACATCATTTTGTTTGATGTGTCCCTTAGAATCGTGAATGATTGCAAACTTGTGGCATTGGATGCAGAATCATTTGCAAACCTAACAGTCTTTTCAACCTTCGGTGATATTTGGACACCTTGACCAAATCCATGTAGGAATTTGTTGTTCAAAGAATCGATTTTAAGCTTTTCAGGTGCTTGAGCATCTTTTTGCTAATTTTGAACTTGTAGTGCTTTTCTGGTGCTTCTAACGGTAATGCAGAATCATCTAATTGCATTAAAAGTAACGAGTTAAATGCACTTACAACGAGATTCACATTTCCAATTTGCTATGTGCTTTGCTCGGCAGTTGATATATCCTTATTGTCAGGATTTCTTGGACAATCTTCAGAAAAATGTCCACCTTTTCGTCCACAATCTGAGAAATATGCCATGACTGGTCATGGTATTTTATTTGGTTCTGTCATGTCAAGCTCTAGCTGAGAAGTTTCAGCTTCTATGCTTGCCAAGTTGTTGGTATCTTCTTTCAAAACACTGAGCATCAAGATATAGACTGCTCCATCTTGACCTTTGTACCGTCTTTGACTCGGTTCTCCAATTAGATTGGCTTTTGTTGGTTGATCTGCTGGATCTTCCATTTTTGGCTCTCGACTATAGATCTGACCACTGTAGTTCATGTACGATGACCCTGATTGCATATGCACTAAATGGATGCTTTGCTGGCTTGTGCATGTTGTTGGATAACCACTTGGGTTGACTTTTTGAACTTCTATCTGCACTTCATCTTTGAGCTTGCAATACTTGGCTCCACTGAAGTCCGTGAACATCTGGGAGTTTTCTGAATCTGACTTTACTCTGATCAATAGGATCTTGGCTCCTGTGTTGCTTTTATTGCTCATCAAGTATCTATGGCTTTCTGTATTTGCATATAAGACTTTATCTCCATTGTAGCCATATAGCTGTAAAATCTACTTTGTTGCAGTTGTGCATGTGTTGCCACTGCTCCTAGCTTGCTCTGCAAGGCAGTACCCGAACTCTCGACTCGATTTGAGTCCATGTCAGCTTGTTTTTTGAAAACTGTTTCCTAGCAGATTTTGGTATTGATTAGCAGAATTTATGTTGCTCGTACTAGCCTAATCTGCAATCACATGTGAGTTTTACCCCTGTTCATAGAAGCTCCTTTTGCAATGCAATCATTGCACTAGCCAATTTCTAGCGTGTAAAATTTTTGAAATTTGACTGCCACTCAATCGGCTTTGAGTTGGTGGTTTTGCTCACTTTTTTCGGCTATCCTCCTGCTATTTTTGATTGTTCCACTGTTTGTTCGGTGTGATTCTTTGAAGGTGAGTTTTTTGCTTTTCTAGATCTTTCTGACTCTTTTTGGCACTCTCGACGACTTCCTTTTAATTTTTCTTAATTTGTTATGAAATTTTAAATTTTTTGATATTTTGATGATTTTTTAGGAGAAGTTTTGATTTTTTACTCTTTTTTTTTTCAAATTTTCTAATTTTCTAGGGTTTCTTGAAGATTTTATGAAGTTTTTGTGATTTATTTTGATTTTTTTGGCCACTTTTTGCTTTTTAATGGATTTGTTTTGTGCCTTTATGAATTTTCTACTATTTTTGGGATTTACCCGTGTGATCTTTTTTATTTTTTATTTTATTTTTCAAAGAATTTTTTATTTTTTGTGAATTTTTCTAATTTTTTTGGTGAATTTTTAATATTTTGAATGAGTTTTTTTTGTTAAATAAATTTTCTTTCCGTGAATTTTTAAATCCTTTTTTTTATTTTTTAATGAGTCTTTTGTGAGCTTTTTATTTTTTAAAATTTTGTCTGATTTTTTCAAAACCCTTTTTATTTTTTTATTGAATTTTTTAATTTTGTAATTATTTTTATGGATTTTAATGTTTTCTGCGATTTTTTGTAATTTTAAAGAAAACCCCTTTTTTATATTTTTTTAGATGGCTTTTTTTATTTTTGTTTGGTTGTTAGTTTCTTTAAATAAATAAATTTAACCTAACTAAACTAATATAATCAAACTAACCTATTCTAACCTAAATGCTTACCTGACGCGGGCACGAGCGCGTTGACAGGTCGAAGGCGTTGACACGGCGACTTCGGGAATGTAGAGCATGGAAGGTGGGTGTGAACCAGCAGGGCGCGTGAGTGATAGCGGGAGCGAGAGTAAAGAGAGTTAATGGCGGATCTCGCGAGCAGCGGAGATGAGGAGAGCAGAGACGAGCAGCGTGTGTGTGTGAGTGCCCACGTGGGCAGACATTAGTGAAAACGGAAGTTGAACTGTTGACAACGAGGGAGCTCTAGCGCGACTCGCGAGTCTCGAGGGAGAGAGTGACCGAGAGGAAGAGTGGGTGCGTGCATGATAGCGGTCAACGTGACAACGGGCAGGGGGTGTACTGCACGACAAGAGGGGAGAGAAAGGGTGTGTGTGAGTGCTAATAAAACAAAAGGGCATACGCCCGCGTGATAGAGAGAGAGAGAGAGAGAGAGAGAGAGAGAGAGAGAGAGAGAGAGAGAGAGAGCTGGCACGCTAGAGAGAGGAGAGAAGAGAGAGTGTGAGAGGGGGATGAGAGGGAGTGTTAATCATCGCAACTGGGACGGGTGGGGAGGAGAGACAGGTAGTGAGAGAGACAATAATCGGATTGGGTAGGGGTGGGGAGGAGAGAGAAAGTTAGAGAGAGAGGGTGTGGGGTGGGAGGTGTTCACGTGCCACGGAACGAGAGCGGTCGACAGAAGAAGATTATTTTAATGTCGTGGGAAACTTTCCCAAGAGACCATAAAGATCTATCCGACATGGAATTTATGCGCCGCAAGTCATGGGCGGGAGCCGATAATTATTTTTCTTATTATTTGATTTTTAATCGTCCAAAAAGGCCAAAAATAGGCCAAAAATTAGTTAAAAATGCTAAAACTCACCCGAAAATCCAAAAAATCACCAAAAAAACCCAAAAAATTCTAGAAATCTTAGAATATCATTGACAATCACAATCAAACATTTTTGACATGCATGAGCACACCAAAAATAGCAGTTTTTATCAAAAATACAATTTATAACAAAATCGTCAACCCGGCCCTTGGAAATTCAAAACTTGACCAAGGAGGGCATAAATGTGCTCAAAATCATGCCTAAATATGCACACAAAACAGCTCGTGAAGATCGCAAGATATCGATTTTTATGAAATTAAGAGAAAATAAATGCAAAAATTTAGCAAAAAAATGCAAAAATTGGCTGAAAAATACCCAAAATTTTTCTATAAATTCTCCACACATATGGGATTAGTGCACTCAAATTAGAGTGCACACACACTTGCAATTGACCATTCAAGTATGCAATTAACTCAATTAGGCACACAATTAGCAGCATACAATCACCAATCAACAATTGAACTTGTCAAATTCATACGCCACCAAATCTTAAAAATTTCGGCATTACGACGACATGAAAACGAACAATCAAAAAATTTTCAATCGAATATAGCATTAACATTGCATTGCATCAACATTACATTGCATCATGGTGAGATCTCTACACAATTCTCCACATCCTTAGATTATAGGGAGGTTGAGAATACGACCTTGATGACCTTTCCATTGAAGATCAATTGAATGATTGAAAGCTCCAATCCTTCATAGCAAATTAGTAAGTTAGCAAAAATTAGTGAAACTAGCAAGGGGTTAGTGTGTAAACACACAATTGGCAAGATACAGTGAAAAATTAGGGAATTATGAACACATTGCTTCATGCACACACATCCAAAATCCACAAAAACATAAACACACAAGTGAAATTAGTGAGAAAACACATCCGATTATGCCACAATTACACTAGCATAGGCCATCGTCCCCGGCAGCGATGCAAAATGTTAGGGGTCCCATCGTTGCATAGCTCCAATGACCAACAAAATTATCAATCCGGAGGGATGAGCTACCTGGCTAGGACATGGAAACACTCACACGATTAGTGAGCTAATCATGGCAACATGAATGGTTGACTCTACGAGGTGAGCTTCTTGGCCTATGGAGGAGCTAAGCCACAATGATGGGCAATCTTCACATCCACTTTTGTTCACCTCTAATCAACCCAATCGCACACACTAACGTTTGCAAGATGCACACAACACTAATCCTATCATGCAATGCACTAATCGCAAGCACACACACATAGATCTATTGAGCACCACACTCCAATCAAACCTACATGCACACAGAAGAAAGAGAGGGCAATCACACAAGATTAGAGTGGGATTAACCACTAACTAGTTATGATCTAGCTAATCTAAGCATCATAGGCAACCATAAGAAGCATGAGAGAGGCATAGTGAAAGAGAATTAAAAAATTGCTTAGTGTTAACCAAGTCACATGAGCAAGGAGAAGCTCAAGGACTCCATAGCCACACACCTTAAGAGCTCTCACCAAAGAGTGCTCTCAACAAATGAGCTTGAGAACCCTAATTTCCTTTACGCACTACCTTATGTACCTAAGGTAAGAATATGCAATGTCTGGGCACCCAAGGCCTTTAAGGCTCCACCATTTACTGAATCTGCTACCTAGGCACACTAATTGACCTGTTCTTTATAGCTTGGAACTCCCATTGAGCCCGTAACACATTAAAATATTACAATGGCTTGAAATTAATCAGAAATTTATAATACAGGACCATTTTGGGAAAACGTGAAAAATGTGTAACATCAATCTTTACTGATTCTTTGTATTCATCCTTGATGTGCATCTGTATGTCTTTGGTCTTTAGCAACTCCTGTGAACTGATGTTCACTCAGTTAACAATACCCCCCAAGCTAGCCCCTAGCTTCCTTGGTCGACTCCTTCTTCTAGCTCATGATGGAAGCTCATTGGATCCCTTTAAGCCTGGCCAATCACATGCATAGTGCATATCAAGCAAGCATATTAGCCTTGGGAAAAGTTTCCCCCTTTACCATTTGAGAGAGAGCACTTGATAAATGCATACACAATTAATTAAATCGCTAAATTATCATTGGACGCCTTGAGAGGCCAACCAATAGGCTTTAGGCACCTTATGAGGGCAACATGGAGAGGAACTTGACATGTGTCCGTGTTGCTTCATTAGGCAAGGCTTGACTTATGTGAGGGTGTGTGTACTCTCTCTCTAGCTCCTACAATGAGGGCTCCCCCCCTTGTGTAGGGAAGTGCTTTGACTTTGTGGAACACCTCAAGCCCCTCAAGAACCTTAGACATGGAGCACCTTAGCACCATAGTCATTAAGTACCTCAAGGACCTTAGTTAGCAAGCACGACAAGCACCTCAAACACCTTAGTCAGCAAGCACGATAAGCACCTCAAGCATGGGCTGGGTTCCCACCTCAAGCACAACCCTAGCTTGCGTAAGATCAAAGTTCTTTTAACACTAACCTTTGGAGGCCTTTAATGAAGCTAACCCTATGGTATTTAAGATCCATTAGCTAGCCTTGCTCTTTGACATACCATCTCTCATTTGGACCCTCGTAACCTTGGCCCCGTGTTGAGATAGATCCATAAGCACATGTCTATATTCTAACCCTTGTTCTAGTTTATTCTCCTACATTAAATGATCAGTTTAATATGAGAAAATCATTTGGGTTGGTTAGATATTAGATTTTATGACATTACCTCTCTCCTGAAATCATAGTCGTCCTCAACTATGAGGTAGAAGAGATAAACCCTTAGTCATTAGTCAATGTTTCTTAGCAGGTAGAGGATCCCTTTTTACCCTACGACATCATTCCAAAATGGATGACTAATCTATTTGATGCTTGGGAGACATAGCTGCCGCAAGCATGTCTGCTCTTTAGTCCATTTCATTCTCCCAAAGTAGAGTGACAAATTCTACTTGGTGTTTGAGAGACGTTGTCATCACAAACATGATTCTAAGCATGCATACTACTTAAACTTGTGCACAATAAAAAGATAATTAGTCTTATAAGACAAAAACATTGGTAATTTAAAAGAAACATGTACATTTTCTTACTCTAATGTAGCATTGTAAGCAAGGTTCATACTATCATTAACGCTAGGTTGGTAGCCTAACAGGACATAAAAGTGTCCTTTCAGGGTTTTGAAAAAAACCTCCAAAACCATAGTAGATCCACTCATTTTGTAAAATCCTTTCATGAGGAGGTTATAGTTCAAGGCCTATTACACATGGAAAAAATAAGAAACTTGTAAAATTTCTCATCTTTTGGTCACACCAAGTCTCCAAAGTTGATGGACCTGTACATTTTCGTCAAAACAGCCATTTATTACGTTTTGTTGCATAAAAATAAGATTAGGGATTTTTGTAGGACTTGAGATAAATTCCCAGCTAACTTCAATGGGTTGGTGATCAGAACATATGATTGCTTCTCACTCGCTATTTTTTGTTTTGCCAAAAGAAATAGGCACAAAAAATTTGAATTTGTACGATTCTGCAAACCTATCATCCAAGTTTCTATAGCCACACTCAATACAAATAATATATGCATGTTTTCTTAGTTCCCTATTGTCCTTTAGGCACATAAGGAGCCATGGATCATGTCAAAAGAATAATACATCTCTTACCAAGGGGAATCTTGGGGACAAAGATGAAGTGCTAAATACAGCAAACATGAAAAAACTGGGTTCAACATTATGAGTCGTAGAATCCCATAGAAACTATTCAATATCTAGCCAAATTTGATCCTTATGACTAGATATGGTTACTACCTACAAAATGCATGTAGTTGTCACAAGAAACTAACAATATTGAAAAAGATATACTTGATATAATAGAATGTTTTGTTTTCTTCTATAATTGAAAAAATCAACCATCGTTGTCTACTATGCAAAATAGGGTATTAGGTGCCCCAAAACTCAAGGAATATTAGCTTTATGTTACAATAAGCGACATAGAAAATCAAAACTGCATTTGGATATCATGAAAGCCACCAAAAAAATCATAGAAGAGCTAAAATTGGCTAAAAAACAGGATTTGACAATTTTTGTAATTTGGTCATAACTTACAACTTTAACATTTATTTCTCCCTAGGAGCATCACGACATGTTGAGGACTACTAAAGATAGTTCTCTAGCATTATAGACCTCACAAACATGAATTCTAGAGTGGTATAGTTGCAAAAATTTGAAAAAAGCCAAAAACAGGACCCGTTTTTTCACACAGTTTAGGTTGTGAAATGTTGTGCAAGGACAAGGTTAAAGATGGAGTTGATATTCTAAAAAAATGTCGAGATTTTTTCAGCTCACGAGACAACTTTCTAGACAGATAGCACCTCAAAATCCATTTTGAAACTCTTGACATAATTCAAGGAAAATGGTCACTTAACAGGACATAAAAGTGTCCCATTACCAACCTAGTGTTAAGCTGTATTCCTTGCATCCATCTAGCATCTTCAAAAGGATAATTTTTTAACTTAATAAGATACCGTCGGATAATCTTACCATGTCGTAGTACCTTGTTTTCATGCCAAAGAATAGCTTCGGGTTGTAGCACCTCTTCTTGGTTTTCGATTTCTGGAGGGTTATCAATAATTGGTTCACTTGGTGGCTCTCCTTTGTAGGTTTTAAGTAGGCTCACATAAAAAGAATTGTGTATTAGCCAATGGTTGGGCATCTTGAGTTGATAAGGCATCTCATTGATTGGCTTGAAGATTTGAAAAGGACCATAGTATGTTTTTGCTAGTTTAGCATAATACTTTTGATGGTCCGTTGGATTTTTTCTCGTTGCTTACCTCAATCGAGCCTTGGGAAACTTGAGTAAAACCCAATCATTTTCTTTGAATGTTAAGGCCCTTCTGTGCTTATCCGCAACAACCTTTTACCTTTGTTGAGATAGACTCCTTAATCTTTTGGAAGATTCTTGTAGGTCACATCTATACTCATCAACAACATTTGATGAAACATTAGGATCTTTTAGGGACTCTTTGACAAAAATCATGTACGTAGAAACTGAGCTCTTCATTGATTTATCAAAAGTAGGAGGATTCACAAGTGGGATAGTACGAACGAACTCACTAGCATCTATATACATGCTCTTTTCCCTGCATGTGAAGTAGATTCTCCTTTCAAGGAACTTTATGTTGGAAGCCATGCAATTGAACCATGGTGCCCCTAGGATAGCATCCTCATCTTGGAGAGGAGAGATGAAAAAGTCTTCTTTGTCAACGTAGATTTGGACATGAAGTCTCAACTTCCCAATTAAGGGAATAATGAAGGCTCATTGTCCCTTGAAAGTTGTGTCGGCCGTTACAGTATCTCCCATCTCGAAAGCTTGAATGCCCAACTTGGTGGCCAACTCCATTGATATGAAATTGTGAGTAGAGCCAGGGTCAAACAAGATAAAGGCATCATGCTCCCTTACCTTTCCCCAAGCATAGGAAAGAGGTGATCCTTTGCAATGAGCATCCTCTTTTGGAGCTTTGATAGTGGAAGCTCTAGGAGTCTCATTGCGGGCATTTCTCTTGGGGAGAAGAACAATAACCATGTCCTTTCTCCCCACACTTAAAATGTTGGGTGAAGAGGGGGAGATCGACCGCTTAAAATATTCAACACAAGCTTCCAAGAAATCACCATCAACCTGTCCACCTCTTCTTCCAATTTCCAAGCACACACACTCACCTAAACTATCACACACACACACACGCACACACACACACACACACACACACACACACACACACACACACACACACACACACAGTAAACATAGAATTGACATAAACAAGCTTGTAAGAGAGTGTAAGACATGGTGACTAGATTAGAGAGTACACAGCAAATAACCATAGCTTAAGAGAGTAGAGAAGAGAATCTGCAAGAGAAAGGCCTAAATCTAGCCCCAAACTCCATGGCACCTCTCTTGTGGAGTTGGTACTTAATATATTATTTTGAGTTTAAGGTGCCAAAAATTGAGGCCCTATTGGGTGAAGAGGGGGAGGTTGACCGCTTAAAATATTCAACACAAGCTTCCACAAAATCACCATCAACCTGTCCACCTCTTCTTCCAATTTCCAAGCACACACACTCACCTAGACTATGACACACACACACACACACACAGTAAACATAGAATTGACATAGACAAGCTTGTAAGAGAGTGTAAGAGATGTGTAAGAGATGGAGACTAGATTAGAGAGTACACAGAAAATAACCATAGCTTAAGAGAGTAGAGAAGAGAATTTTCAAGAGAAAGGCCTAAATCCAGCCCCAAACTCCATGGCACCTCTCTTGTGGAGTTGGTATTTAATATATTATTTTGAGTTTAAGGTGCCAAAAATTGAGGCCCCTCTTTTTACAACCATTTTACTTTTGCAAATGAGTGAAGCTCATTAGTTCTTGCATGACCCATAAGGGGAGTTCCCACTACAACTTGCAATGATGTTCTAAGATACTGTGAAAATATAAGATGGCCAAGAGCAATTTCCGTCGCCTCTTCATCAACTCCCCACATTCCACTCTACAAAATCATCATCAACTCAATTAGTAAAATAAATAGACAGCACATAATTAACCATTACGCCCAGCTATTCCAATTGCAGCTAACCACTATAACAGAAGGGTGCCCAGTCTCGTAACATAAGCTCTTCAAGAGAGACTTTCTTTTTACCTTTGTAAACTTCCTTCTCCTTGGACCGATTGTTGTTGTTGGAATTGCCTTGGGAAGAATTTTGGGCATTGGTTTTCCCCTTTGCATCACTTTTGTCTTTGCTTTCCATGGGCTTGACATTCCGTCTAGCCCCTTGTTGGAAATTTATGCGCAAAGCAACCATAGTGTGGTGGATTACTTCAGTGATAGAACCAGGCCATTGGGAGTTGACGTAGTTGGCCATCTCTTTAGGTAATCCTACACATAATTATTGCTTTTGTTCGGTGAATTCTATCTTTTCAAGGTAGTAGCCTTGAGATGTAAATCCCAAAACTTGTTCACATATTTGTGGATAGACTCATGTGAGAGAAGCTTCAAACTTCCCCATTTGGTAAGAACTTTGTCCTTTGCATTGCTTGCAAGGAACTGCTTCATGATGGAAACTCGTAGAGTTTTCCATGTCTTTGGGGCTTTGCCATTGCCATGAAGGATAGCCCACCATTGATGATACAATTTCTGGAAGTGCATAGCTACATGGCATAGCTTGGAGGACTCCATGAAGCCCTCCTCTCCAAAGGACGCATCGAATTACTGGATGAAGGCCAATACTTTGTTGGTAGCACCAAAGGTGCCATCATAGGTGAGAAAAGAGATACTCTTTCCTCCCTCTTTGAACTTCTTGAGTTTTTGTGACCTTCACCATGCAAGGTAAGATTTGTGATGTGCTCCCCTCTTGTATTCTCTAGGAGAATAGGCATAGCTTTTATCGGAAGAGGAAGAAGGTGAAGAAGAAGGAGAAGAGGGTGACCTCTTTCTTGCCCTTTTCTTCCTTTGTTTCTTCTCTTCCCTTTCGGAGTGACGAAGAGAAGGAGTGTGGGTTGACCATTTCCTCTTGGTAGGAGTTGACGAGCATCTAGACCTCCATCTTCGTGGGGCCACATCTTTAGAGAAACTTAGGGACTCATTACTTTGTTGTTCTTTGGATTCCTCCTCTTTTATGGGAGCGAGTCTTCTTTTGGGGGTCTCATCAAGCGGCCTCCTAATCTCTCTCTCCTCTTGGAGAGGAAGGGAAATACCATAAGCAGAAAGTTGTTGAGTAACTTTGGCTTGCAAATATGACCATAGCGTGCTGCAACCCAGTAATAAGGTAATTAACAAACATGAGGGCCTCATCATTAGCACCTTCATTTGCAAACTCAAAGTTATCAATTTTCATTCTACTCTCTTGATTAACACTAGAATGGTAACAGGACACTTTTATGTCCTTGGACACTTTTGTGTCCTGTTAAGTGACCATTTTGCTTGAATTATTTGAATAGTATGAAAATGAATTTCTAGGTGCTATATATCCACACTTTTGATTGCTGAAGAATGCGATACATTTTAGAGTAGCAAGTATAACTTTCTCAATATTGCTAGTTTCTTAGGCCAATTGTGTGTATTTTGTAGGTAGTAACCATATCTAATCATAGACTACAAACTTGGCTAGATATTGAGTAGTTTCTATGGGTTTCTAAAGGTCATAATGCTAAACCCAGTTTTTGCATGTTTGCTGTATTTAGCACTTTATCATTGCCCCCAAGGTTCCAATTGTAAGAGATCCATTATCCTTTTGACATGCTCCATGGCTCCTTTTGAATGCAGAGGCCCAAAGGGAACTAAGAAAACATGTATATAGTATATGTATTGAGCGTGACTATAGAAACTTTGATGATAGGTCCGCAGAATGGCAAAAATGCAACTTTTTTGTACCTATTTTTTTTGCCCAAAAAAAAATTAGTGAGGTAAAAGCAACCATATGTTTTGGTCACCAACCCATTGAAGTTAACGGAGCATTTTATCTCATGTCCTACAAAAATCTCCACTCTTATTTATATGCAATCAACCGTAAGAAATTGATTTTTTGGGCAAAATGCACTGGTCCATCAACTTTGGAGGCTTGTAGTGACCAAGGGATGAGAAAAATTACAAGTTTCTCATTTTTTCCATATGTAGTAGTTATTGAACTATAAGCTCATGAAAGGATTTTTCGAAATGAGTGGATCTACTATGGTTTTGGATTTTTTTCCCAAAACCCTGAAAGGACACTTTTATGTCCTGTTAGGTTACCATTCTAGTGTTAATGTCATCCATGCTAATAAACTTATGTATAGATTAATTTGTGCTTTGGTACCCTCAAAAACCTTAGTCGCTACTTTTCTTTACCTTTGAAAATCAGTTCTCAAGCAGCCACACCCGTGGTTTAGACACTATTGATTGTAAAGACTAGTGGAGATGGTCTAACATTGCTTGGTTGATTATGGTTCCTGTTGAGATTGCCCGAAGCTCAATAATGGTAATGCCAAAGGCAAGCCCCGAGAGGCTCCATTATTAAGACTATAGTTTCCAACGGTGTACCTTGAACTAAGTCCTTCTCAACCAAGATAATAGATCCCTGTCCAACTTTCCCTATTGCAATAAATAGGCCCAACCTTTCATGGAAAACTTAAGGACCTCTCTTCTTAAGCAAGAAAAGAGAAACCAATAGCTCTGATACAAATGTAATGGAAATGGCCTATGAACTTTGAGAATAGCGAAATTAGGAGAATTAAAGAGAATATTTTTGAGAGACTACTTTGAGAGCATAGATGGTGAACTTAATTTATGGTAGCAACATAATCATAGTGCTTAAGTAACTTGGCATGAAAAATACTTTTGCATGAGAGAGAATTTAGAGAACTTGCAATTGAGGATCGAACTTATGTGCAGCCACGGTCCCCCCTCTAGTAGGCTTTTGTATTATAGAGTCTCCCATCAAGAGAGACTTGGTACAATACAATATTTTTGCTCCTTGTGACCTAGATGATGCAATGAAGATGGAAAGCTTCATGCATCACGAGCATAACATAGACTTTGTAAAAAACATTAACTATCCCCAACCTCACTCCCAAGGCAACCTTTGGAGGTCTTTAATGAATCTAACCCCAAGGTCTTTAAGCTCCATTAGCTAGCCTTACTCTTTGACACATCATCTCTGATTTGGACCCCTTTACCATTGGCACCGTGTTGACATAGACCCATAAGCACATGTCTATATTCTAATCCTTGTTCCCATCTATTCTCCCACATTAAATGATCAGTTTGATATGAGAAAATCATTTGGGTTGGTTAGATATTAGATTTCATGACACCCACAGTACAAGAAATCTATTTTTGATAGTGATATGGTTTAGTGCTTGTTGATAGTCCATGCACATGTGGTATGTACCATCTTTATTTTTCACTTAAAGGATTGGTGAACAAAAGGGAGAGGAGCTAGGCCTCACCATCTCTTTGTCTACCAATTCTTGTACTTGCCTCATGATCTACTCTTGCTGAGCTTGGAAAAATCGATAAAGAGGCTTGTTGAGCAGTGATATTCCTGGTAGGATCTCAATTCGATGGTCATCATCCGTTTTGGAGGTAAGTCCATAGGGATATGATCGATGAACACATCTTGGAATCCATTTAGAAAATTAGACAAATCTAACTCTTCTTAATTCCTACCATTTACATTTGATGAAACATTAGGACGTTTCAGTGACTCTTTGACAAAAATCATGTACGAAAAAAAAGAGCTTTTCATTGATTTTTCAAAAGTAGGAGAAGTTACAAGTGGTATAGTATGGCCAATCTCACTAGCATCTATATACATGCTCTTTTTCCTATAGGTGAAGTAGATTCTTCTTTCAGGGAACTTCACGTTGGCAACCATGCTATGGTGAACCATGGTGCCCCTATGATAACATCCTCATGTTGGGGAGGAGAGATGAAAAAGTCTTCTTTATCGACGTACATTTGGACATGAAGCCTCAACTTCCCAATCAAGGGAGTAACGGAGGCTTACTGTCCCTTGAAATTTGCATCGGTAGTAGTTACAGTATCTCCCATCTAAGCTTGAATGCCCAACTTAGTGGCCAACTCCATTGATATGAAGTTGTAAGTAGAGCTAGGGTCAAACAAGATGAAGGCAGCATGCTCCCTTATCTTTCCCCAAGCATAGGAAAGAGGTTATCCTTTGCAATGAGCATCCTCTTTTGGAGCTTCGATTGCGGAAGCCCTAGGAGTCTCATTGCGGCTTTTCTCTTGGGGCAAGAACAATAGCCATGTCCTTGCTCCCCACACTTAAAACATTTGTGGTCCTTACAAAAAGCTTCAAGCTCTTCAGGAGAGAGTATATTTTTACCTTTGCAAAATCCTTTCTCCTTGGACCAATTGTTGTTGTTGGAGTTGCCTTGGAAAGAATTTTGGGCATTGGTTTTCCCCTTTGCATCACTTTTGTCTTTGCTTTCCATGGTCTTGGAATTCCTTCTAGCCCCTCGTTGGAAATTGATGCACGAAGCAACCATAGTGTGGTGGATTACTTCGGTGATAGAACCACGTCGTTGAGAGTTGACGTACTTGGCCATCTCTTTACACAGATCTACACACAAGGCAATAATGGAGGACAAGAAGAAGAGGAAAGCAAAGCATTCTAAAAAGATGATAGAAAACTTGAGGGGGATTCAAAAAATTCTCTTGAAGGAAAAATCAATTCATAAGGAGAAGAAGAACAAATTAGCTCAAAAGGTGAAGGCTTTGGGAGATAGCATTGCAAAGAAACTGTAATGCCTATAGCTCCGCAGTGGAGCAATAAGCACTACGGGAATGGATACCCTCACACTTCCTTACTACATTAGATGAACAACAATGGATAAGAAGACAATACACAGGACAGAACACCATCTTCTTCATTGATATGTAACCGAACACAAGATTACATGAGAATGATATATTGATTGATTAAGAGATATCCACAATGACTGGTATGCCCCCCCAAATACACCCGTTGCTCCTGTGTAGATCGAGAATGGTGCAAAACCCCGTCCTGTCCCATGATATCCCATGAAGAACTCTCTAAAGCCGCATGAAGTCCTAGTCCGCAATGTTCGGACATCCGCAGGACCATAGTATGCGGCTTATACCGTAACACCTGCCACGCATGGTGGGCTGCAGGAACCCACAACTTTAGCCTCTCCGTGTCGAAGGATCCGGTCGTTTCTCCTCCGCACGCTCTGGTGACGACGAAATGTTGATGTAGCCGAACCCCCAAAAATCTTGCCGGTGGGCCTTGTAAACCTCTGCTAGCAACTGTGGGTCTATCTCAAGCTGCTCTAGCCAAGGTTCCTGTGGAATGAACTACATTGTCAAGGAAACAGATTGAGGGGCCTGCGATAAAGGAGCAAGAGGGGTATGGATAGGATAATTCCAAGCCAAATATCGGTTCAAAGCGGGCCAAAATGGTGGACATGGCCGGAGACTGAGTGAAAAAGAGTGAGCAAGTGTCTCCACCCAAAAACAAACTATGCGCTGCTCCTTACGAAGACGATGAATGACTCGCTGCAAACAAGAGATATGGGCTTGGGATTCAACACATTTTTATGTAGCTTTTACCCAATTAGAAATATCAAAACCTTCTTGTACACTGCCCTCACCTTTGTCATTAGTAGGCGTCTCAGGCTGGCTCACCATGAGTTGTTGAGCTGATTGCTAAGTTACCGCCACATTGGTTAGCGTAGACCTTCAATTCTACGTTTGGCCCTCCCAAAAATTGTGCAGGTCATGCTGCATTTCCACTACTAGTGCATCAAGATCATTCAAATTGATCATCACATCACCAGGATGTGACACTAAATAGTTTGCCAGCAGGCTATTCGCAAGCGAAGAATCTCATCTTGAATAGAGGAGACAAATGTAGAATTAGCCTCCCTTAGAGATTGCATCTCACCAGCATGCTGCTAGGATGTACTATGCAGTGGTGAGTTTTGGCCCGCCAGCTCCTCATTATGAGCCTACAAGGCATCCACCTGTGATTCGAGCTTGGTGACCCATACCTCGGTTGCTGGTGCTGGACAAACTGACGCAAGGAATCCGCCAGGCATTGCAAAAAGGTTCTGCACGCTTGGAGCTGATCCGAAGGATTTGCGGTTTGAGCTTCCCAAGGTAAACGGACTAGATTTGCAGTTTGAGCTTCCCAAGGTAAAGGGACTAGATTTGTCCCCACTGCATCTGGAGCTACCCAAACAGCATAAGGGTTTTTTGGTTGCGAGGAAATATCCACACCCGTAGAGCCAGTTTCCTCAGGATTTGAATTTGTGGCACGCTCCTACATTCTTTGACGCTAGCGTGTAACTGCGGAATCCTCTGGCAGTCGGCCTTTCACCAGAGTCGACGTCAGTGCAGGAGGTGGTGTGGAAAGCAGGACTTCCTCTCGTCCTCTCTTTCGGCTTGATGTCCCCGTAGTGGCCATCTCCAGTGAAACATAGGCTACCACTACAATAGAAGGACCAGCTACATCCGTTACACGAGCAGGGGTATGAGACAACTTCTTAACAGGCACATAACTCGGTGCCTCTACTGACTGAGTGGTGTTGCAGGCAAGAAATCTATCATCTTCAAAGTGGCACAAAGGTCAAGGGGCAAGAGGAAAACCTTCTTGTAAGGGAAACACCAATGTGAGAAGTTGCCCTACTGTTAGAAGCTGGACACACCCCACGGCATCTAACTACTCGGAGGACTATTATTTTTGTAATTATTCATTCATTAAGGAAAACCTGATTTTTCACCTTGTAATTATTGGGACTTACAGAAGTTTCCAGATTGTATCCCAGTTTTGATAGTTAGATTGAGTAGATGGTTGATTTTGTAACTTTAGGGTTTGAGAAGTTGTAAGGTATATATACCACTTTTTGACCTTAATAAAAAACCTTTTGTCATTTTAAAAACAAGTTGGAAGTCTGTGAGTGAGCGTACTGTGTACGAGAGAGAGAGTGTGAGCTTCGTCTTGACACTACGTGTGCTCCGGTGGTCGGAATCGAGTGCGGAGAAGTGCAGCGTGTCGCCCCCAACTAGAGCTACGCGCCAATACCAACATTGCACGCGTACGGTCCGGCTTTGCGAGCTCCTTCTACGAGCTTCATCGGTTGTTTGGGTGAGCATACGTTGTCCGATTTTGCATTGCATCATATCCACACGTTCACATTGAGTAGAACTACACATTAGGCACTTTAGATTTTGGAAACGAAGACCTAAAGATTTCGGCCAGACATCCTACGTGTTTCTGCACCGGGTGTTTTGGGTCAAGATTTTGGTTCATAGACCTTAGGGAAAGTGACCTATTGGTATTAGTAGGGTCTCCTTCAAGTTCTATGGTGTTTTGAGATTGTTTGATGGGTCTTCGGCTCTAGAAAGCGTTGTAGGAAGTTTCCTCTTATGCACTCTTGAAGGCTGTGACTTAGACAATCGGTAGAGACCTCTGTAGGAATTAGTTAGGAGTCGGTCGAGTGTAGGTTGACACCTTATACTTGCTTCCACGCGCCTGCAGGTCGAGCTTCATCCTTAGCTGACATTACATGTTAGGTGAGTTCTCGCTGTGCTGACGTCTGTCGCGGCGTATCCGCCCAACATTGGCGCCACTACCGGGGACGAAAACCTTAGGTAGGTGACCGAGACTAATCCTTGAGGATTGGGATTTTTGGCTTGCCAAGAGTCTCGATTTACATTTAGATAGGATCAGAGGGTGGAGGACTCTCTAGGTCTTAGAGGGAGTCTAGGAAGCGTGTGTCTGGCCTAGATCCTTCGACTTAGGTAGACGAGGTTGACTTAGGTAGTTTTAGGTAGTAGTCGATTCCTAGAGTAGGAGTTGGAGTGGTAGAAGCGGTGAGAGGAGAGCTTGAGAGTCTGGAGAGGCCAAAAAGCAACCAAAAACACCATTATCACCATTTCACACGATAGGTAGGAGTAGAGTAAGTAGGACATCATGATTCAGGATCTAGAGCATTTCATGCATGTACACTTGCTTGGTAGAATCATTACAAGTTTGTAAAAGATGCAAAAGTGTGTTTGAAAGCCTAATTGAAGTCCAAAAGTTACTGTGAGTGTTTCTGATAGATCTACAGAGCATCAGGAGCATTCCTGTCAGAAAAAAAACTTTAATTTTAAGCAGGAGACATCCTATGCGTAGGATGTCTATAGGATAATCTGGGAGGAATTTTTGGGATTTTGAGCGACCAGTGTGTTCAAAAGGTAGGGTTTACCCTAATTTCAATTGGAAAGTGGAAATTTAGCCATATCTTGACAGAATAAGGCCAGGTAGACTAAAATTGCCAGACATCCTACCCAAATAGTGCCAAAACAATATTTTGAGACCAAAACCATAAGATGGCTGCATGAGCATGTCTTGCATGATATATTGAGTGACTGAAAGGTGTTTCACCTCATTTGGGTAAGAAAATTGGGTTCAAAGCAGACTTTAGCACTTTTGACTAAAAAAACAAAAACGGCTGAAATTTGGGACTTTTGACATCCAAAACAAAATCTAAGCATACCACTGGGTTACTGACATCAAGGGGAAGCTGTGGGACAAATCTGGGGTCAAACAGGCCAAAAAGACATCCTACTCGTAGTATGTCTTTTAAGTGATTTGGGACTCCAAACTGAATTCTGAGTATACCAAAGTGATCAGCAACTCAAGGGGAGCCTGGGCTTTGAGTTTGAAGCCATTATGAAGAAATAGACATCCTACGCATAGGATGTCTAATGCAAGAAATTGAAGCCAGACTTTGACTTTGAGCACAGTAAGGTGTTATATAGCCTAAGGCAAGCCTCCTAGTCAATTTTGGTCCAATTTGGAGTTGATTAGACTGATCAATACCATCAACAGGCCGTCGAAACAGATTTCTAACTCATTGATCAGCTAATAGGTGTCCAAATCAAAAAGTAAAAGCAGCTGTAAGATCAGCACAACAAGAGGAAACAACAGTGCAAAAATCCAAGCAAAACATAGCAGGAGACATCCTACGCGTAGTATGTCTATCGGGGCATACTGCAAAGAAAATTTGACCTAGCATAGACAATGAGGTTCCATTTGGCTTAAGGGTTCGAGAACTTCTTTCAGAAGTGAATTTGGACCTTGTTTGCCCATTTGACGAAGCAAAAGACTGAATTCAGACTTTTTCGCGTAAATTGACCAACAACGGAGGGTAGTACAGTTTCAGATTAGCAAACCTAATCCATAACATCAGCAGTGTATAAAATACAGTAGTGGTTGAGATTAACTCTCCAGTTATACCAATCATTACTAAGATAACCTCTAGCAGATAAATGCTTTGATTCGATTGCCGAAATTAAAACGCTTGTGAACAGGTATATTCAGCAACAGAGCAAGAAGTTGTGCAGAAACTGACCCATTGCCAGGTGAGTGGTTGAATTTGTGATAAATTGCATTGATAAGTTTGATGAATTTAAGATCAGGAAGATACATTGTTAGAGACCAGAAAGTGGCAAGTGACCAAGGTAGCTTAGAGTCCACAGAAGAGAGTGTAACTCAGGCAAGGCTAGATCCGCTAGCACCGATTATTGGCGAAGGTAGTGATACTGACACTTCGTCAGATAAATCTTTCTTCATGATGGGTAGTCAACAGCCAGGAGGTTTCACCTATGATGGACCTATGCGAGGAGGCAGCACCTCCCAAAATCCTTTGAATGATTCCAGGCTCACGGAGATCTTCTTGGAGGGAACAAACTCAAGAGGAGCCCAAGTCTATTCAGACTATCGAGGCCGCAAGTGCATTTGTATCGAAGAGAGGCCAACTCAAAGATTGGAGATAATCCGAGTGTATGATGATGGAGATAGGTTCCGAGACAAAAAGGGGAACCACTATTTAATAGTTAGTAACCGTGAAGATTACAACAGATATGGAGATAACGTGGCGAAAGGGAAAATGGTTTCAGAAACTCAAGAACCGCCACCAAACATTGATCGGCCCGGAGCTATATTTATGTATAATAAGAAAACAACCAGGGTTCCAACTTATAATGAGAATGTGGGAATCTACAAACATAAGAGCGAGGGTATAGTCTCTTACTTTCGCAGCAAAGAACCATAGGTAAACGAACTAAGCAAAGACAAGGTTCTTTACTTATTTTCTTATGAAACTGCTACGGGGAAGGGCATAGTTTTTGTTGATAGATACGGGCAAGAATACCAACGTATTCTTCCAGAGGAAGTAGAGAGAGCAATAGGCCCAGGAGCAGCAGCATATGCCCCTGAGGAAGTGCCAAGAGCCGCCCACACCCCAAGCAAGTCAACAAATCCTTTTTTAGATGAGTATGATACTACTTCACATTCCACCCGACCGCAAGCATTCAACAACCAAGACCAACTAGCAAACCAGCCATCATTGCAGGCATGGCTTCGACAGAGTGCAACAATGGAACCAGACCGAAACCGAGATGGTTATCAAGCCGCACGAGGGCTCAGGGATTTGCAAGAACCACCACTCTATTCAAGGTATCAGGCAGAGAGTAAGCCAAAGACTCAAGGGTCAACAGAGCCTGGAGGACCACCCATGGAACGAGTTCGAAGAGAAGAACCACCTCCAGCGAGAACCGTTAAAATTATGGCTTAGGAGCACCATTGGGAGAGGAACCATGGGAGAGGAACTAGCCTATTACAGAAGGCTTGAGGAGGTGTATCGACTGGGACGGGGTGATCCAATGATGAGGTTTGTAGACCATCGAAGAATTAGACCCTCTCAAGTGCAAAAATGGGTAAACAAGAAATACACAGGAAGAAGAGACCCAAGAGATCATGTAGCAGCCTTTGTGCGTGTAATTAGAGCCGAAGAGGTGTTAGATTTTCCCACCCAATTTGCAGGGTTTGGACTAACCCTAGAGGAAGATGCTGCCACCTCGTTTGACTCTGTAGAGCGTAGAGACTTTGAGTCGATGGAGGAGGTTTTTGACAAGTTTATTGAGGAATTCTCTCAAAGGGGAATAGCTCATAATGCCGTCTCACAAATCCATAAATTCAAACAGAAAGATGGAGAATCTGTACAAAAGGCATCCCTAAGACTAAAAAGATATGTTAAGTTCTGTCCTGTTGAAGAACTGCCAACTCAGTCCAGACTTATGCTGATATTCATCCAAGGACTAAGGAATGCAGATCTTCAGAAAGACTTACATATGAAGAGGAGCACGACGTTGAATGAGTTGACCAAGGAGGCTCTTTACCTTGTGGACAATTGTGCGGTTTACAAGGAAGGGGAGTTCAAGGACCTTGATGATGATTCATCTTCACAGCAAAGTGGAAGCAAGTCTTCTAAGACAGTACCGAAAGGAGAAGTAGCGGTAAACCAGGAGCAGCTCGTAGATGAAGTGCTAAAAAAGATCAACTTGTACACCAAACCCCAGGCTAAACAGCCCAAGTGGTGTGCTATTGAACAAAAATGGACAAACCATGGGACCGAGGAATGTTATTATAACAAGGGATATGTGAGAGAGAGACCTTACGCTCTCCAAGCTCCAGTAGCTTCCCCTCAAGTTCCATCGATGCCTAGATATCAAAAAGCAGGCAACTTACCAGGACCTGTAGGTGTAGAAAGACCACAACCGGTGTTGGGACAACAACCACCCCTACCAGGATTACGAACAGTTGGTATAAGATACATACCAACAGTAACTGAATCAGAAGAAAAGGCTTCGGTGCCTATGCATGCATATTATGAAGATCCCAATGGATATGCGGAAAATCCTGTCTATTATCCACCAGAAGAACCCTCGACACCAGAACCATGGAGCATGATAGGGAATCAAGGACCACCAACTGCTGCACAGGCCGCGGGAGAAGGAAGATATAGCCTAGATGAACGAACACTGATGCTCATAGCCAATGGAGGCATGGGCGGACAGAGACATGCTTACCAACAAAGAGGAGCTCAAGGAGCACCTCAACAACCCAAGGGACCCTGCTACAAGTGTGGAGGAGACCATTGGATGAGAGACTCTCCTCATGATGAAATCATTAGAGTCAATGCGTACTGCCCAGAATGTGGAATTACTCATTTGATTCCCGATTGCCCTAAAAACCCGAGCAAGGGAGCAAAAACCACCTTGAACATGTTAGAAACAGTACCTTCCAGTGGAGGATTGGAAAATGAAACAATCATACCTATTCAGGCGGTAACACGGGCCCAAGCCCAAAGAAGGACGAATGAACCCATAGTTGAAGAACCAAAAACCGATGCCCAAAGTTCAGAAACGAAAAATCAGAGAAGCACTTGGAAAGCTAGAAAGGCGCGTAGGAAAGCCAGGAAAGAAGGAGAGCAAACAGCCCTATCCGAGGAGTTGAAACATACCAAGGACAAATTGGAGCAGTTAGAGGATTTAGCTAGCTTAAGCTCACACACCACAGCAGCCGTAGCACCCAAGGAAATGGCAAAATCCAAAACTACAGGATCAGGAGGATTTGTACTCGCAGACAAGGTAAACGAGCAGTTGGATGCGCTTCAAAAAGCTTATGAAGCTCGACTTAAAAAGAACCAAACCCCGGAGCAAAGGTGGATGACTTACCCATATGCAGAAATAGAAAAACAGAGGTTGGATATGTGTAGAAAGATGATCGAGATGGCTCAATCATTGATGGAACAACCGTTGGGTAAACCTGCAAATTGGCATGAGGCACCAGCTCCAACCCCTATCCAACCAACGCCAGAGAAACCTGAGGAAACAAAGGAAAGACTCACTAATGACTATGAGTCCAGAGGAGAGCCTATCATAGTGCCAAATACCATCGATGGGGCAAGTGACGGGTTCCAGCCTAAAATATGGGCAGAAATGGGTAAGGACTATAACGGTCTAGATGAATTGTGGAAGAAAATCCGTGACTCCAACGAGGCTAATAGGATGAGCAACCACATGAATAGCACGAAAAAAGAAAAGAATGTGATCTTACCTCCTATTGAAGATTTTGAGGCAAGATCTCAGATGAACTTTGAGATACATTCACAAGGGGGAGACCAAGGATCCATTAGTTTGGGGCACAGCCAACCAGACTCTTTGAGAACTTTACCCTCTTACCTAGGAGTGTACGAAGCTAAGTCGGAAGTGAGAGCAATCCCATCTCAAAGACTTTCTTCTAACAAGGTGATGGATTCGCAAGGATTGATTGAGTTGTTATCCACTCCAGTGGCATGCACAATCACGTTAGCAGAACTCCTAAGGTTAAGGCCAAACATGTGGACCATAGTAGGAAAATTCCTAGAAAAATTTGGAGTGAAAGACCCCACCTTGAAGCTACAACAAGGGATCAGAGAGTTGGACAAGCCTCAACTAAACATTAGGCCAGTACCATTGAAGAAGGTTGGAGAATATTGCGAGGGAGAAGACGAAAACACCACGCTACCGGTAGAATTCCAAGGAGTAGTTTCCAAGGCTATTCTTGACAGTGGAGCGGGGGTTGCAATCGCCACCAAGGAAATCTGGAAAAATTTCGGAAAACTAGCTTTGAGGGCTACCAAAATTAAATTGCAATTGGCAGATGGGTTCATGGAGAAGCCATTAGGACTCTTAGAAAAAGTGATTGTCACTTCGTGCAGAATTGAGTATGAGCATACATTTGCAATAGTCGATTTCGACAAAAAGAACAATTATGAGATCATCTTGGGACGACCATTCATGCGACAACTGAAGATGGTCCAAGATTGGGGTTATGACCACATATACCTCAGACATGGCAAAAAAACAACTAAAATACACCTGAAAGACCATAATTACAAAGATGTGAACCAAACACCTATGGAAGAGTTTGATTCAGCTACAGTAGCAGGATCAGAACTACCAGCATGGTTAGGGCAACCAAAAGAGCTATGGATGTGCGGAGCTTCACATTGTGGAAGCTTAAGAAAAGAGGAATGAGTCTTAGAAAGAGCAATTGAGGACAAGGAGTATATTACGGAACCTTTCCCTGAAGATGCCTTGGAACCTCTAGAATGGTAACACATACTAGCAACATTGGATGTACCATTACCGGCAGTCCAACAACAAAATTTTGTGATAAGGATGGCTATGATGTGTTACCCTATTACATGGTAAGCGTTGTACCAGAAAAGGAGACGGTAGAACCACCAAAACAAGAAGAGTTTTACAACTCCTCTGAACATTTGGAAGTAAATGATGATGCAGATAATGAGTGTTCAGACACCTCAAGTGAGCGTGTAAGGGAAGCCGAGAATATCAAGTTTTATGATTTTTCTAACCAACACCCTAGACGCCAAGAACGCTATAGGAGGAAACGAGCAGGAAACAAATCGAGAGAGAACCTGATGCCTAGGATAAATGGTAAAACTCACTATTTGATGCTTGTAAAAGCAGAGGATTGTGTAAAAGATCAAATATCAGGAAAATTCTCAAAAAATCGAATAGAACGAACGCGAGAGGAAATAAAACAGGTACGAAAAGCTAAAACCGAAACAAAATCAAAAAAATTTGAAAAATCAAAAAAAGGAATAACAAAGGACCAAGAGTGGACCAAACTGGAGCGTAAACAGAAATACCAAGAGCTGAAACGGTCTTTGAGGGAGATATAGACTACGAAAGAAGATAGTGATGGTAAAGGGGAGTCAGAAAAGGGGAACATGAATGCACCATCACACTATCGGAAGTTTACTATCTAGGACAAAAAAATCATCATGACACCACCAGTCAGGGAAAGAACCAATCAAGAATCTTACGATGGGCATGAAAATGCAAAAAAGATAGACCTCGCAACTAGGTGAAAAGCCTCAGCCAGTCTATATAGCTAACGATTTAGAGCCTGAGGAGGAAGCACAACTAACACAACTTCTCAAGAAGTATAAAGATGTGTTCGCTTGGTCCTATAAAGACCTCAAAGGAGTTAATCCATTGATATGCCAACATACAATTCCTTTGAAATCGGATGCAAAACCTAGCAAACAACGTCCTTATACATATAATGACACATTTGCTAAACGAATCAAAGAAGAGATTGATAAATTGATGGAAGCTGAATTCATCTATGAGATCGAACATACAGATTGGGTGTCACCAATTGTGGTAGTTCCCAAAAGGAATGGAAAACTGCGCGTGTGTGTAAACCTCAAGAAGGTGAATGCTGCAACCATAAGGGATAATTATCCCTTGCCAATTACAGAACATGTACTTGAGCGAGTAGCCGGAAAACAGGCTTATTTCTTTCTGGATGGGTTATTCCTTTCTAGATGGGTTTTCAAGATACAACCAACTGGCAATAGCAAGGAAGAATCAACACAAAACAGCGTTTGCCAGAGAATGGGAGATTTATGCGTATTGAGTTATGCCATTTGGCTTAACTAATGCACCAACCACTTTCCAAAGGTTAATGACTCATGCATTCAAGGAATACCTAAGAATATTCTTAGAAATTTACATGGATGACCTCTGTGTACACTCTCTTCTGCGAGAGGAACATATGGACCATTTGCAAAAGGTCTTTGAAAAGTGCAGGACATATCGAATCTGTCTTAACCCGGAAAAGTGTGTATTTATGGTTAAGCAAGGACGAACCTTAGGACACATTGTCTCAAAAAATGGCATAACCACAGACCTAGACAAAGTCAAAGTCATTGTAGACCTGCCCAGGCCTACTAATGCGAAACAAGTACAATCCTTCATGGGACACTGCGGATATTATAGAAGATTCATATACATGTATATGGTTATCGCACAACCTCTATATCGTTTGCTAGTCAATGTCGAGTGGACCGAGGAGTGTGAAACTTCATTCCAAAAGCTAAAGGAAAACCTTATATCAACACCTGTACTCAAGGCACCAGATTGGGAAAAGATATTCCATGTGCACATTGATGCTTTAGCATATGCCATTGGAAGTATTCTAGCTCAACTTGGAGACGGTGGTGTAGCCAAAGTTGGTCTGTGCAGAAACGCGCTCTATACCAAGCTATGGGTGCTAGCAGGCGCATGGCAAAGGGCTAAAGAAGGTATGAAGACCCTGGGCAGGAGAGTGGCAGCGAAAATGTATGCTTAAAGTGTTTTTTTAGGTCAAGGGGCCTTCGAAGTGGGCTGATTGGCACAACACGTCAAAGTGTCCGAGATGCTAGGAATGTGCCCCAAAGTGTGGTATTCGAGATGCTCTAGAAGCTCATCCAGACGGCTCGCCAAACAGAGTCTCGGTGTGAAAGTTATGATTGTCCGAAGATGGAATTCTTTGCAGGTTCGGACGGACAGGACAGCTACAGACATGCAGCCAAAAATGGGATCAGTGGATACGCGTGTAAAGCTCAAGCTGTGGAGCATGCCGGTCTTTTTGGTTCGCCATTCGGAGCTCAGACGGGCAAGTTATGGCCTGTGGAATATTTGTCGAGGGTCGGGTACGTGCTCACCGGGCCATGTTGGGGGACGCACCGACAAGAGTTCTTTTGAGATCGCTAGAGTTTTGGAAAATTGCATGCGATGTGGAGAGTCCACCAAAATTGGCGGCTCGCTGATCGGAGTTATGGACATCGAGATGGGCCCAGTTCAAGTTGGCAGGTGGCGATGGCGAAAAAAGATCGGGTGGTTTTTTCTGTCCTTGAACGTGTTTTCAAAGGCCATGGTACGGGATAGTGGGGAATGGCAAGCCCTGGCTGTGTTGTGAGCACCGAATGTGCGGGAAAAGGTGCCAATTGTTTCCTTGGTTGTGAACTCAAAAAGAAAAAGGATAGCCTGGAGTTTATTGTCATAAGACAAAGGATGGCTTCAAAAGCAAAAGAGAAGGGGAGAAAGAAGGTGGTTTCATGCGCTCGCGTTCGGCGATCGAAGGCAGTACACGTTGTCTGTGAAGCAGCTCAAAGAGGTCGAGCGCCTTGCGGAGAGGGTGGCTAGTAAGGGCTATCAAGACGTGAAGTTGTCGCCGATGCGAAGCGAGTGATGAATTTTCTCGTCGAAGTGTGTGCTGACGTAGTCGAGTTTGGAGGGAGGTGTGTGCCCCTCTGTATGAAGCAAGTGATGGCCTTGTTGCGACCAAGAGCAGGCCATATAGATTTTGTACAGGTGTTTTTGTTTTGAAGGAGAAGCTTTCATTGTCGGTTTTTGCGTCGTCTCTCCCCCCTTCCCCCCTTTCTTCTTTGCTCGTCTCCACGGTGTATGGTGCCGGTGTGTGTGAGCGTGTGCGCCCCCCCGGGCCCCCTGTGTGTGTGAGAGAGAAAGAGATAGAGGTGTCGAGTTGTGGAAGAGCTGGAAGCGAGCAAGATCGGTGTGGTAGCTGTCTGAGGATTGTGCAGAGTGTTTGTGCGTTGGGCGAAGTGCAGACGAGGCCCTGCTAGTGTGAATCGTCTTTTTTGAAGGTGTTTTTGAGAGGATAGGGGTGCTGTGAATACCCTGAGCTATATAGGGGCAGTTGCGTGTGTGTCGGGTGTGTTCCCCATTCCCCCTCTCCATATTCTGGTGCCCCTACTGAGGAGCGCACTGATGCTTCTAGTTGAAGTCAAAGCAGTGATTTTGGTGATATCAAAGGTGCGGCCTTTGAAGAGCAGGCGCTGCTAGAGAAGTAATGGCTTGGACGGGATTTCCCATTTTCACTGGGGTCAAAGATGCAGGAACCTGGCTCCAAGACTATGGGTTGTTCGTGCTGGAAAGCGGTTTGTCGAGGGAAGAAGGTGCGGTACAGGTATTTCCTCTCTTGGTTCGTGGTAAAGTGAGGCTATGGTTTGATGGCCTGCCTAATGAGGAAAAGGTGGATCATGAAACACTGGAAGCGGCTTTTCGAAGCAAATATGTTGCAGATGCGCAACTGGACGAAGTAAAGACAAAGCTAGACGCTTTGAAGCAAAGCTTGGAAGGTGATTTTCAAGTGTTCGAGTGGGAGTTCGAAGCCCTTTGGGGGAAATTGATCAAGGTTACTGCTGCAGAAAATGCCAGTTTTTTTAAAGTTGAGCAAGTTCATGGATTGCCTGCATGAGGAAGTGCGTGATAAGGTGGAGATAGATGACCCGGTGTCATATGAAGAGGTTGTAGCTCTAGCGAGAGGGCGGACCAAAAAGCTGTTGAAGAAGCGCGAAGCTAGGCAGGGTTTGCAAGACGTTGTGATGCCAAGACAGTGTGATGCGGGGGTGGCCGAGCCAAGGATGGTGCAAAGAGAAGTGCATGTGCGAGAGGAACCAAGGGTTCTTTGGCTACAGAAAGACAGGGTGGTTCCTATGCCGAGGATGCCAGCTAGAGCGGCTCAAATTATGGAAGATATGCAGGTTGTTCCCGATTAGGTAAAGGATGTGTTGCCAAGTCAAGGTATGGCGGTTCAAGCTCCATCGAGTGGTGGTGAAGGTCAAAGAGTGCGGTTTGTAGATGAGATCGAAACGATGAAGCAAGGGGAGATTCCCGAGCTTGAGACAGGGAGCGAGGTTGAGACAAGTGAAAGTAGCTCTTTGGATGTTGACACAAGTTGGGAGACCGAGTCGTCTCAGTCCAGGTATGATGAGTTTGATCTCTTGCATGTGAGTGGAGATACAGTGAATGTGTGCGAGGAGCAAGGAGCAGTGCATACCGTTATGCTTGGTGGAGACCAAGTGGAGGAACCCAAGCCTACAGGTGATGATATGCAGGTAAAGGTGATATGCGGTGCCATGCTAATGGCCATGTTGGTTAAGACTGCAGTGGAGTGTGCCCTGGTGGTGCATCAGGTACAGGGTTTTGCCAAGAATGACGAGGTGGCCTTGCTTATGGATGAAGCTCAAGATGAGGATAATGCGATAGAGAATGAGTTTCTTTCTTCCTTGATGGAGCATGATGCAGTAGTAGAAGAGGTGCTTGAAGAGTAGGTAATAGAAGCCGACACGCAGGTGGTGTTGGTAGACCTTGAAGGGCCGATTGATGAGGGGGATCTTGATGATGTTGGGATTGAGTGCAATGCAGATGAGAAGGCAAGCATGGAGCCAAAGATAGAGGTGCTTCCTATGCAGCAAGTGCACTATGTGGTGGCAGAGAATACGGATTCCCAGATTGTGTCTGAGCTTTCTAAAGGGATTTGTGAATGGTGGTTGAAAGGGATACTGATAAAAGCGGCTGTGCAATGGGCTGTTGAGCAGGTACATGATTTGCTGGATGAGGATCTAGCTTTACATGGTTGGGAGGGTGGGTTAGGTATGTTAGGTATGTCAGGTCTGTTGTTCGGTGCAAGCGATGGTGCAGGTATGTCTTTGGATGGTGAGCACGATGGTGCTCTATTTGGTGTTCTTTGAGGTGCTTTGTTACAAGCGGGCAGTATGCCATGGGGTGCATGGAGTAATAGAAGTATGCTACTGATGGTTTTGGTATGTAGTTGGCTATGTGCCCTGGTATGGCATTATGCAAGGGTGTTACAGGTGGATGGAAGAGACCAGTACATGGTGTTTGACCCAAGCGGTTAATGACAGGTAAAGTAGGGGGTTGGGCAACCCGCATGAACAAATGTGGCGGGTGACAAATGCCAGGTTTTGTACATATGTTAGGTGGTTTTGTGGTGTACAGAGAGTTTGTGTTGGTGTGGCAGTTTTTTAGTGCACTAAGCCTGTTTGTGGTTGAACATGAATGTTCAAAGGGGGTGGGCAATGATGGTGCAGCCAAAGTTGGTCTGTGCAGAAACGCACTCTATACCAAGCTATGGGTGCTAGCAGGAGCATGGCAAAGGGCTAAAGCAGGTATAAAGACCTTGGGCAGGAGAGTGGCAACGGAAATGTATGCTTAAAGTGTTTTTTTAGGTCAGGGGCCTTCGAAGTGGGCTGATTGGGACAACACGTCAAAGTGTCCGAGATTCTGGGAATGTGCCCCAAAGTGTGGTATTCTAGATGCTCTAGAAGCTCGTCCAGACGGCTCGCCAAACAGAGTCCCGGTGTGAAAGTTATGATTGTCCGAAGATGGAATGCTTTGCAGGTTCGGACGGACAGGATAGGTACAGACATGCGTCCAAAAATGGGAACAGTGGATACACATGTAAAGCTCAAGCTGTGGAGCATGCCGGTCTTTTCGGTTCGCCATTCGGAGCTCAGACGGGCAAGTTATGGCCTGTGGAATATTTGCCGGGGGTCGGGTACGTGCTCACCGGGCCATGTTGGGGGTCGCGTCGACAGGAGTTCTTTTGAGCTCGCTAGAGTTTTGGAAAATTGCATGCGATGTGGAGAGTCCACTGAAATTGGTGGCTTGATGATCGGAGTTATGGACATCGAGATGGGCCCAGTTCAAGTTGGCAGGCGGCGATGGCGAAAAAGGATCGGGTGGTTTTTCTCGTCCTTGAACGTGTTTTCAAAGGCCATGGTACGGGATGGTGGGGAATGGCAAGCCCTGGCTGTGTTGTGAGCATCGAATGTGCGGGAAAAGGTGCCAATTGTTTCCTTGGTTGTAAACTCAAAAAGAAAAAGGATAGCCTGGAGTTTATTGTCATAAGACAAAGGATGGCTTCAAGAGAAAAAGAGAAGGGGAGAAAGAAGGTGGTTTCATGCGCTCGCGTTCGACGATCGAAGGCAGCACACGTTGTCTGTGAAGCAGCTCAAAGAGGTCGAGCGCCTTGCGGAGAAGGCGGCTAGTGAGGGCTATCAAGACGCGAAGTTGCCGCCGATGCGAAGTGAGTGATGAATTTTCTCGTCGAAGTGTGTGCTGACGTAGTCGAGTTTGGAGGGAGGTGTGTGCCCCTCTGTATGAAGCAGGTGATGGCCTTGTTGTGACCAAGAGCAGGCCATATCGATTTTATACATGTGTTTTTGTTTTGAAGGAGAAGCTTTCATTATCGGTTTTTGCGTCGTCTCTCCCCCCTTCCTCCCTTTCTTCTTTGCTCGTCTCCACGGTGTATGGTGCCGGTGTGTGTGAGCGTGTGCGCCCCCCCGGGCCCCCTGTGTGTGTGAGAGAGAAAGAGAGAGAGGTGTCGAGTTGTGGAAGAGCTGGAAGTGAGCAAGATCGGTGTGGTAGCTGTCTGAGGATTGTGCAGAGTGTTTGTGCATTGGGCAAAGTGCAGGCGAGGCCCTGCTAGTGTGAGTCGTCTTTTTTGAAGGTGTTTTCGAGAGGACAGGGGTGCTGTGAATACCCTGAGCTATATAGGGGCAGTTGCGTGTGTGTCGGGTGTGTTCCCCATTCCCCCTCTCCAACGGAACAATGGATTTTCCGGTTTGCTATGAGAGCCGACATTTTAACAGTGCAGAAAAAAACTACACAACCACCGAGAGGAAAGGGTTAGGAATGATTTATGCTGCAAAGAAATTTCGGCATTATTTGGTTGCAAACAAATTTGTGTTCTTCATATATCATCAAGCTCTTTTGTACCTAGTAAATAAACCTTGTAATACAGGGAGAATCGTATGCTGGTTTATTATATTGCTAGAATTTGACTTCACAGTGGTGGTCAAAAAGGGTAAAACCCATCTACGAGCAGATCATCTTTCAAGGATACACAGCGGGGAATCTTCTGAAGGAGTAGATGATGACATACCAGATGCTTATCTTTTTAGCATTGAAATGGTACCCAATGGTCTAAGGAAATTGTTAGTATTCTTTCCTTCGGAAGTGAGTTTGATAATACGGAATGCGGATTCAAACAGCAAACAATTCGACAAACAAAAAACTTTTAGTTGATAGCAGGACGGCTGTATCATCTTGGATCCGACCTAATCCTACGATTATGTATAAATCCGGAAGAATTCGAGTGCTACCTTGAAGAGGCACATATCCAAGGTTGTGCATTTCATTGTTCAATAGTGAAGACACACCAGAGACTGAAACAATTAGGGGTTTACTGGCCAACTATGTATGCGGATACACATTCTTATGTTACCAATTGTACGATATGTAGTGCCAAACGACCAGTGGATCACGCAACTTTGTTTCACGTAAACATAACACCTGCATGGAGTCAATATATCATTGACTTCTTAACCACCAGGACATTCCCTGAGAACATCACAAGAGCACGGGAAAAAGCTATAGAGCTGGAAGCTCGCGACTTTCAGTTAATTGAGAACCAACTCTATAAGCGGGGAAAGGACAATCAACTTAGAATCTGTGCAAGTGAAAGAAAATACCTGCTGATTCTAGAACATGCACATAGCGGAATAAGTGGAGGCCATTTTTCGGACGATAAGACGGCAAAAATTGTCTTAACCGCAGGAATTTGGTGGCCTACATTGCACATGGATGCTGAAGAGCTTGTAAAGCGTTGTGACGCATGTCAACGCACCAAGATGCCAATAAAAAGAGATGAGATGCCATTACAGCCAATGATGGGAGCAAGAGCATTTGCAAAATGGGGCATTGATTTTGTGGGACCTATATCACCCCCTGCATATCGCACCCATACCCAATATATCATTGTGGCTACGGACTATCTCACAAAATGGGTCGAAGTGGGTCGAAGCCAAAGCAACACAAAAAGCTGATGCACGCACCACGGCATAATTTTTGTATGAGAATGTTTTTGTACGTTACGGGTTACCAATAGAAATTGTTAGTGACCGGGGAACACATTTTCTCAATGAAGTCATTGAATATCTGCTAGAGGAATTCATGGTAATACATAGGAAATCCGCACCATACCATCCACAGGCCAATGGGCAAGCTGAGGCCACAAATAAAACACTATGCACGGTTCTCACTAAAATAGTGTCAGAATCAAGAACAGATTGGGATCAACAACTACACTCAACACTATGGGCATACAGGGTAGCTTACAAAACATCAATAGGAACAACACCATACAACATGGTATTTGGCCTAAATGCTACTACCCATATAGTTTTTAATCCCAACTCTACGAGTAGCAAAAAGCTTGGAATGGACAGGGCATGAGCTCTCTTCGAGGATTGATGATCTTGAAAAGCTAGATGAACTCCGCTTACGAGCTGTCGCTTCAATCTACGCTAAAAAGAGAAGACAAAAGGAATTTTTTGACAAACATGTGCATACCAAAGAGTTTAAAGCAGGTGATTACGTACTTGTTTATACCTTGAAGCAACATGCCAAGAAACTTAAAAAGAGAGGGATGGGACCATTTGTGATTAGTGATCTATCACAAAGTGGAGCTGTCAAGCTTGCTACATTAACAGGTGAAGAAATGATAAACTGGATTAGTGGATGTCGACTGAGGAGGTATCATCTACCACTCACACAGGAGATGCTCCAACAAATTCATCAAGGAAAACAAAGAATGAAGGAAAAACAACGAGTACGGGAGGAAGCTCAAGCTGAAGCACAAGAACGCATTGCAAAAAGATGGCTTCTGCGACAACAACAACAAAGTGGACCACCATTGAGAATAAATGCCATTCGACTGACGAAGTTGAAGGAGGAAACAATGGAGCCAACAATTACGGTAAAAGTGGGCAGCAATCAAGTTGAATCAACAGCATTGCTTGATTCGAGTGCTCAAGCAAATTTAATCTCTTACGGATTATACCAACAGCTCAAAGTCACAAATCAACTTCATCCTACTCCTCAAGTACTGGAAAGTAGCACATCACACCCATTGAAAACATTGGGATGGACTATATTGCATGTACAGATACATCAATATATTTACCCACACAAATTCTATGTGGTGACAGATGAAAGCACACAACACCAAATGATGCTGGGGAAACCTTGGCAAAAAGCATACAATGTGCAGATAGATTGGAAAGCAAAGGCGGTCAAAATTCAACATGAACATGAACAACAGGTGATAGCTTTTGCTCAACAATACAAGCATGATCAACTGCAAGCCATGCAATCACTGGAAACAAAGCCCAAAGCACAAATGCCATTAAAGAACATGATACCCGCGACAAACAATCAAGTAAAAGCCAACCATGCTAATTACAGACATATGAAGTGACCGGCCGCAATGCAAAGATCTAGGCTACCAAAACCCGGGAAACAAGTATGGATGCGGAAAGATAGAAATGACATGGCAGACAAACAACAATGTAACAAAAGGATACCAACAAAGCAGACGGTTAAACCACAAACCAAGGTCATAAAACAGATGTGGATCCCAAAGAAAATGCTTAGCCAGAACCCAAATGTCACTCACATTTGGATACCAAAGCAAAAGCCAAAGGAATTACCTTCAGTACAAGCAACAATGGAAAGCAGACAGCGGCATTTCAAAAAGGAAAACCGACATATATGGATGCCGATGAAAGACAAACCAGTGGCAAACAAGAAAGAGCCAAACCATCTACAAAAATCGGCAACAACAAAATACCAATGGAAAGTCAAGGTCATTAGGTCCATAGCTATTACATCCCAGACAATTCTATCCTTAGACACAGCTACGACTCCATCAACAGTGTCGGCAAAGCAATTACCTTTTGCAAAAAAGACAATTAAGTAGAGAGCAGTAGAGTTACAGCTGTTACTTGCAAAGAAAGAAGGAAACCTCGACGGCGAATGCCAATAAGCATCTTGCTTATTACCTTCTATTGCACAACATTAATTTTTCCATGCATTGACAGAGTATGCATAAAGTAGGGCCACATTAATCGGCCAGGCATTAGCACAACCTTTTTAACCTATGCACGACACATACTCCGAGGTGAAACCTTGTCGTCCGAGAGGACTCCGGCTAGGAGGGGGGGAGGCATTCTAGAGGCACTCTCAAATGCGGAACTAATGATAGAAACAACAAAAAAGGGCATGATTTTCGACTATCTTAAGGGTTGTTGTTTGATTGCGAAATTTTCTGGAGTAACCCAAGTACATATGCCCTTATACAGCATGAATCTATAGGTATATGGGGCCAAACGCCAAATCAAGCCCCTAGGTGTGTGTATATAAGTAGAAATAGCCATTTTTCAGGCAAAATATTGGTAAAACGGAGAAATCCGGTCATAAAAATTGCATGTGAGTGTATATAATGTGTTGCGGTGATGTTTGTGATTTATTATGATTTTTGGGGATTTTTTGGGTTTGATTTGCTATTTTCCTTTTAATTTTGCTAATTTTTGGCAGAAAAACTTCAAAAATACAAAAAGCAGGTGAAAAACAGTCGTAATGAAAAACAAAAAATATGGTGATGATCAGTGACTATAGGAAAACCTATGGTACAGTGGGGGTGCAATTATGAGACTGGAGTGGAAAGCGTGTTTTGGCCAGGTTTTGACCGAAATGCCAAATTTCTGGTAAACAAAGCAAATGGAGTTCAAATCAAGAAATTTTTGAGCCTAAACCGCATTCGCAAGAAGATAGGAGCACATGTCAAATTTCATGAAAAGTGGTTCGGGGACCTCCATTATAAGAAATTTTCACCCCATTTTTAGCTCATTCTCACTATTGACTTTGTGGAGAGAGCTTCTGCCACCTAGAGCGGATCTACCTTCTAGCAGCTTCTACAACGTGCACGACTACCCGACGAGCTCCAGACATGAGAGGTAGGCTCACCACCTTGAGCTTTTCGCGCATGTTTGTCATTATGTCGCGAAAACTAGCGTAGGGGTCACACACAAAGCGAGCGGTAGAGACCTACAAGTAGAGACGGCAGCCTAACGGCTGACCCGAAAGCAACAAGACTTCATCGGCAGCTTACCCTAGTCTAGGAGACCAGTCCTGGATGGCCAAAGGCAGTAGGAAACCATCGGGAAAAAACCCTAATTCCCAAAAAACCGCAAGAGGCCACCAAAGGGGAAATCGGCAAAACGGCGACCAAATGCTACCAAAATTCATGGGTAGGAGCATCTCGACATGCTCGACAAGTCTATATGACCCGCATGACCAAAAAGTGACCCGAAGCGGCACTAAACTTCAGAAATGGCATCAGACACACAAATTGTCAAATTGCACTTGCGGCCAAACCGCAAGTCTGTTTGCCACCAAACTTCACGAGCGGCTTTCTTAGACCATCAACAACCAAATCCTATGGTGGTAGACCACCACAAATCATCAAAGGTATGTAAACGCAACCATGGGTGCTTCTAGAGCGACAAATTGCCAAATGGAGCTCGAGTGAAGCCAAAGTCGACGGAAACCATATGGCAAGGATCCCCAAGGGATCGAGAAGCTGAGGAGACCAACATCGAGAAATATCATCGCCAAAAAGCACTCCAAAAGTCAGAAAACAGCTCAGAGGCTCTGAAGTCCACACAGGGAGTTATACTCTATCCATTTGACTTTTTTGTTGAAATTAGGCTCAAAAGGGACTTAGGGGGGCAAAGGGCAAGCACTGGGAGCACCAGCACTGAAAAAAATCACCATGAGACATCCTACGCGTAGGATGTCTCAAGGGCACTTTTTGGCACAAACTCCAACATCTTTTATCATGCACATGTTCTGAATGACATTTACAAGCCATACACCAAGTTTCATCACATTTGGACCAAGTTTGACCTCATATGCATGGAAAAACGCAAAGTTACGGCATAGAGGCAATAATGGGCCAAAGACCTACCAAATCTTGTCCAAATGCCATGAGACTTGCACAACACATTCACCAACACATCAGCAAACAATCTGTGTGGTCAGGGAGAAAAAAATGATGAAATAGACATCCTACGCATAGGATGTCTAATTGAGCTTTTTGACATGCAAGGGATGTTTTATCATTCCAGATCCAATTACCTCTTCATCAAGAGCCCATATGTCAAGTTTGAAGCCATTCTAATCACTTTTGACCCTCAACACCTTCAAGATACACTTTTTGAGCCCAAAAATACCTCACAGAGCCTTACAAGCATTAAATCTTGTCCAAATTTAGATCCAAGAACATGGCCATGTTCCATAGGCCAAGGACAACCCACAGAACAAGTTTCATGTCATTTTGATGAAAAAGACATCCTACGCGTAGGATGTCTCAAGCATAAATTTAGCCTTCTGTGCAAAGAATGACATCATGGGAGCCAAGACCATGGTGCAATGAGCCTTTTTACAAATTTTAACCCATTTGGACATCAATTGCTACCTATGATGGACATTCTACCCAAATTGTGACCTAAAACCTGATTCAGCCTAAAAAATCAACTTTTTTGATATCCAAATTCAAATCCAAGCCTATAGCCATGTTCCATGAGCCTTACACTACCTGCATGTCAAGTATGAACCAATTCTGATGAAAAAGACATCCTACGCGTAGGATGTCTAGATGGAAATTTTTTACCAGATTTGCATTGTGAGCACATGCACAGCTTCACAAGTTCCTTTTAAGCTTTAATTTCAATTTTCAAGTCATTTGGATGAGTAAAACTCAGTTTCGCAGCTAATATGGAAAAAACACTAACTTCGGACTACTGAGTGCAACAGGATCTATGGCAGCCTCAAAGTCACCAGCAAAGAGGAAAAAATGACCATCAAAGATTATCTAGACGAAGTGGAACCCTTTGTCATTCTAGAGGGAACACTAAAGCCCACCAGCACCTGGATACAAGAAGATTTGTTAGAGTCAAATGACCTAAAGATCTACTAGGGAGTGTTCAAAGACAATGAAGGCAATGTAATAGAGCTACCAATGCTGCCAAGAGAACTCAATGAATTTGTATAAAGCAAAATGGTCGGCTACTTGGAGAAAATTGACCTCCACAACTACTTCGAAGCAATACCAGTAGGAGTGGACATCAAAAGAGTATGGGAGTTTGTAACAAGCATCAAAGAGTATGGAGTGGCCATAGTAACAGATTTACAAGGCAGACCAGATACAGAGATCATAATCACGGAGCGGGTTGTAGCCCATGCACTAGATCTCTCCAATGAGGGGGACAGTGTAACAAAAAGAAGGGATGAAGTCAAGGTGTACAAGGAGAAAAAGGAAAATTACACCTTTGAAGACATTGCCAACCCAAAGGTGGCAATTATGAGCCAGTTGTATAACCAGTACTTCCACATGTGCACTAAGAGGCCACAGAAGTACAGGATGCCGCCAGGTGCAATTGCAACAACGTTTACTTGGGCAATGACGAAGGGCACCCCAAAGATAATCAACTATGCGGCATACTTACATGACATCTTAGTAAAGATGGGCAACAAAAAGCCAACATACATAGTGCCAGGGGAACTGATCACCAAGGTGGTTTATGGGGCACTACACGCTAAAGGAAGGTGGCCTGACCCCCCATCTCAGAATGATTGGTTGAGAATCAAAGAAGACAAGGAAGATGAGCCGCAAAGGGCACCAAGGGTGGCTACAAGATTGAAGAGACGGCTGGAGACATCATACGCATATGATGTTTAAAGGGTGATTCTGGCAGCCAAAATGATCTTTTGACATAATACCCATCTTCTACATGTTGAGTTGAGCACATACACCAAATTTCATATCATTTGGGCTTATAGATTAAAAGTTCGGGGGATTTTACTTTTTCAGGGGATTTCCTTGTAAAAAGTGGTGATTTTGAGCAATTATGACACCCAAAATTTTTTGTGAGCACATATTCTTGATCCACACACTAAGGGGCAACTTTGGTAGAAATAGAACTAAAATTTGAGCAAAAGATATCATATGAAAATGATGTCTTAGAGGCCAGACATGGGGTCAAAAGTTACATCTGAGTGTACCCTTGTGATCTACAGCATGTATGGAGCATATAGGCCAAATTTCATCAAATTTGAAGCATTTTAGGGCTTGAAAAGACCACAAGACGCATCTAGGCAAGTGAATGCTTGTATTGGCCATAACTTGCTCAAAAAGTGTTGAAATTCAATTCTGAAACTTGCTGTGAGTTTCCGGTGTAGTGAGGAACCTCTGGAGTGCAATTCACTTCATTCTATCCAGTTAGACATCATACGTGTATAATGTCTAAAGGACACTTTTAGAGACCAAAATTGAGATCTGAGCAAACCAGGGTGTTAAGCACTACAAGACAAGCTCACAGACCAAATTTCGTCAAAATCTGAGCACATAGACATCATAGGCATATAATGTCTCATGCCAAGATTTGAAAGTCAAATTTCACTTTTGACCACATAGGAGGGTTGGAAATGATGTTGTAAGCCTATTTGCAAAATTTCATGTCATTTTGAGCCAAAAGACTTTATATGCGTAAAATGTCTTAGTGGCCAGTTTTGGGTCAAAACAGACATTTGAGTATATCTCAGTGTCCTAGAGCATAAAAGAAGTCCCTAGCCAAAATTTCATTGCATTTGGAGCTCATTTGATCTTCTAAAGGCCAGAAGACAGATCTGGACAGATTCATGCTTGTAATGGGCATAACTTGCTTAAAAAATATTCAAATTGAATTCTGAAAGTTGCTGAGAGTTGCCCAAGTGATAAAGATCCTCTGGAATAAAAATCACCTGATTTGGCCACAGTAGACATCATATGGGTATGATGTCTCTAGCCCTAATTTGGAGGTGAAAACTCGCATTGAGCTTCTAGAAGTGTTAAGCACTGTAAACTAAGCCTAATGACCAAGTTTCAACAAATTTGGGTCACATTTGGTCAAGATACAAGCAAAAATCCTTGATCCTGAAACTATTTTGAGTGTTGTTTCAAGTGCAATTCACCAAAACTGCTCTAACTCTTGATAGACAACTCCAAATTGAGTCAAGTATAGCTAGGAGAAAATCTTGCAGACAATAGGACACACCTAGACCTGAATTTTCCCAGGTTTCCTAAATCCAAACTTTTAGGGTACCTAAAACCAGTATCCAAAGGTCAGAAGACCACCCAGACTTGACTTTTAGGGACCTGACAAAGGACCAAACGTGCTTCTTAAGGACTATCATGAGAGTATTGAGTAGAAGAAAGCTAAGATCATCAAGATGGAGAGTCAATCTACCAATCCTTTTGTAGGTATAACTAGAGGTATGGCAAGCCAAGTTAGAAGTGTTGAAATGCCAATCTATCCACATTTTGACAAAACCCACACAATGCACTAGAAAGAGGTGGACATTTGGTCAATGAAGGACCACAGATATCTCCACCAAGCAAGAGAATTCCAAAAAGGGAGCCACCTAGATTCCCTTCTAGAGTGATAACGAGAGATGAAATGATCACAGAGATGGTAGGCATGCCTCCTCAAGTGAATCTGCGTAATGGACCATGGTTGTACCCAGATGCAACCATATAACATGAATTGTATAGAGGTGGAATTACGGCCACAATAGCACCATATGTACCATCACCACCCCCTATAACTTACTCCTCTCCAAATTAGAGCAGAACCTTGAGAAGACATAATAATGAGAGTGAGAGTGACAGATCTTCTCAGAGGAGTGATTCACGAAGAACCCAACCCACAATAAAACCAAAGGTATCTACTGAGAAAATGAAGCTTATAGAAGGATTAGCTCAGACACTTGCTCCTAGTCAAATCTGACCTCCAAGAACCTCTATGGTGCAAAATTGAGAGGAAATGGAAAAACCATACAAGAGAAGAGTGTTACAATGGCATGGAATATGCTAAGGAGAGGTATGTACAACCTATTCTAGTAGCATCTCCTCCACCTAGACATGCTATGGAGAATGCACCAGGTCTAGTAGGAGTTGTAAGACCACAGCTTGGTCTTATGACAACAACCTACACTGCCAGGTGCTAGAATGCCTATAGACATGAGATACACACCAATGATAGAAGCATCTAACAAACAAGCACTAGTACCAGCTACAATGTATTATAACAACCAAAGTGGGTGATGCCCTTCAAAGCGACAAAAGATGAGAGAAACAAATGGAGTGGTGAGGACGGTACAACCTCCACCTCTTGCATTTCAACTTTAAGAAAGAAGATACGAGATGGACGAAAGTACATTGTGGTTTATTGATAATAGAGGCTTATCAACGTCAAAGCCTATTTACAGCCAAAAGGAATTGGAAGAAGAATCTCCTCAACCAGAGGCAGATTGTCACAAAATCCGTGACAACCAGTTGGTTAAACAATTTCCTCAGACGGAGATCACTCAAGTGGATGCCTACTGTCTTGATTGTGGTGTCATTCACCTGATCCCCAACTATCCAAAAAATACAAACCGAGTCATCAAGATCACAATGAATGTCTCAGAATTTTCCAGTTATCCAGTAGCTCAAAAAATAAAAATGTCATACCAATTCAAGTAGTTACGAGAGCGCAAGCTCAAAAGGAAGCTGATGAGAACCCAGAGACAGAGAAAACAGAAAAAAAGGTGAGTCCAAGGATGAGTGAACCAAAGACCAATGCACCTAGTTACAAAACCAAGAGCAAACGAAATAGTTGGAAAGCTAGAAAGCCTAGGATGAAAGCACATAAGGAAAGAGAGCATAAATCCCTAATTGAGAAGCTTACCCAAGCTAAAGAGAAGATAAGATAACATGAGAAAATGGTTGCACCTTCTCTTATATAGACATCCCAACCTCTAGAAGAACCATCAATGGAAATTGAGCCAAGAGGTGCTAGTTCGGGAGGATCAGTATTGGTCAAGAAGGTTAATAAGCCATTAGATGCCCTCCTAAAATCGTATGAAACATGGCTAAAAAACAATCAAACCCAAGAACAGAGATGGATGACATATCCATATGTGGAACTAGAAAAGGATAGACTTGAAATGTGCAAGAAAATGATTCAAAAAGACCAAGCTTTACTAGAACCACAAGTTGAAAAACCTTAGGTTGTGATACATGTCCCACTTGCACCAATAATCCCACCAAACCAGGAACAAAATGAGTCATATTTGAGTCATGAGCATAGACCAAAGCTCAAAGACCCCGCATTAGAGCCAAGGATAGTGTTGAATACCACCGATAACACTTTCAAAGGATTTCACATAGCTATACCTGATAGCTGTAAAGAAATAGATGGTCTTGACGAATTGTGGAAACAAGTTAGAGAGGCCAATGAATCAAGTGAGATAAGAAGACGAGTAAACTAGACGGGTGATGGAAGAGGAGTGTCTCTTCCACCAATAGAGAAATTTGAGGCTGGATCTCAAATGAATCTAGAAGTGGAATCGTATTGGGGAGACAGAGGATCTGTGCAGTCTATGGACAATCAACCCCATTTATTGAGAACACTACCATCCTATATGGGAGAGTACGAGGCCAAGTCAGATGTTGTTCCAGTCCCATCACAGAGGCTGTCTCCCAACAAGGTCATTGATTCAAAAGGACTGATTGACATTTTGTCCACACCAGTCACCTGTACAATAATGTTACCATATACATGTGGTAGTGATGTGTGTGAGCACACCAGGACCGTCGGGGCATTTTTTCCCTCTTTAGGAGGTTTTTTCCCCCGAGCATTGTATCTATGCCCATCACTCTAGGGCTATCTATCATTCCATTGCATACTAAGTAACACACTCTCTATTGTGTGCCTTAAGCTTCCTTCGTCTTCTCCAAGCTATGTGCATTTCTCTGCAAGCCTAATTCCAACAATTGGTATCAAAGCAGGTTGCATCCTCTCGGGACTAGTTGCGAGCTGCTCCAGCACATGCCTGCTAACGTTCTCCGATTTCAGTGAGCTTTGGCAAGCGTTCGCAGGTTGACAAAAATTTCAGGAGAGCTCATACAGTTCAGTTTGCTCAGATTTTAGATTCGGGCTCATTTCGGCCTCCGTTTCCACTACAGGCAGTATTGCACAGGCTATTTCGTCATTTTGTGCAGAATTTTTGTCAGTGCCGTTTTCTGCATAATAGCTACCTCATAGTCTTCTACGGTTGTGCTATATAGCACGTGTTGTTCCCGCTCCGTTTCTCCTATTTTCGGGAAGTTTTCACATCAGGTGCAGCATTTACCATGGCTGACAACAACACAGATGTGTTCAAGATGTTTACTGCTGAGGACAGGTTAGATGGGGACAACTACCCTATGTGGGCTTATATGATGCAACATGTTCTTGTGTCAAAGGGCGTCTCGAACATTGTGCAGGGCATTGATGTACATCCTGGTTCTGAGGATGTAGGCGATGTTGCAGGTCTTGCTGCAAGGATTGCTGCTATTAGAGTTGTTTTGCCTACGGTAGAACAAGCTCGTTGGGATGTAAAGGATGCACAGGCTCATGCATTGATTGCGTTTTCTGTGAAGTGCACCATTGTTCCTCACATTCGTTCAGCAAAATCTGCAAAACAGGCTTGGGATATTCTAGCAGGTCTTTATGCAAGCCGCAATGAGGCTAAAATTGCTTTGCTGCATAAAAATCTGGAGTCGAAGATTATGCATAAGGAAGATGATATGGACACTTTCCTTGCTGATGTCAAGGGTATCAATGAGCAACTTATTTCTGCAGGTGAAGTCATTTCAGACAGCTTCCTTATGCAGACTGTTCTTGATGCCTTACCAGATTCCTACCAGACTTTTGCTAGTACTTGGAGACTAATGACCCAAGGAAATCTAGAAGTTGTCAAGTTTGATGCATTATGCACATTGCTGTTACAAGAGTCACTTTCCAAAAAAAACAGGACTAGACAGCATGCAATTGAAGATGCTTTTATTGCTTCTCAAAGAAAGGGTGGTAACAGCAATGTGGCCACTTCTTATGGTTCTGCTACGAGTGGAAAAACTTCTATTCCTAATGCTTCTGTTGGCAGAAATTCGTCTAGAAATTTTGGTGATAAGGGAAAAAAGAAAATGCGTTGCCATTATTGTAAAGCTAATGATCACTTGATCAAGTCGTGTCCTAAGTTGAAGGCCAAAGAGGCTAAGAAGAAAGAGGGTGGTTCCACTGCAAATGCTAGTTCCACTACAAATGCAGCCATTGTTGAGTCTTCTATGAAAGGAGACTGTGTTGCTGATGTTGATGCAGAATGGGCTTTTAGGGTAGAGTGCACTTACAATCCTGTTGTCCATGATGCATGCTTGTCAGTTGCTACAGATTCACATGTGTGGTATTTCGACAGTGGTGCTACAAAGCATATTATCTCACATCGTGAATTGTTTACCTCTCTCAAGTCTGTCCCTCATGGGAATTCAGTCACTTGTGCCAACAATGCCTCTTATCCGGTTCAGGGAGTTGGAAAGATTGTGCTTACTGCTGCAATTGGTAGTTCCTTCACACGTGTTTATGAACTTTATGTACCTGGGATCAAGAAGAATCTCTTGTATGTATCCGCACTTGCTAGACTTGGACTTGTAGTCAAATTTGTAAATGATAGATGCACAGTTCATGATCTCAGTTTTGGTGATATAATTGTTGCATCTGGCCTTTTGTGCCATGGGATGTATAATCTCACTTTGTATGACAAGTGTGGACAAAATTTTGCAAATGCTGTTGCAAATTCAAGGGCTATTTCAGATGCAAAACTTTGGCATGCACGTTTTGGTCATCTATATTTTGCCAGTTTGCTGCGTTTGCAGAAATCTGATATGGTTGCTTCTTTGCCGCCTCTTGAAGCACCTGTCAAACATGTTTGTGAAGGATGTATTCTGGGTAAGATGCATCGTTCTAAGTTTCCAAAGGATGGTTTAGTGCGGGCCACATGCAGGTTGCAGCTTGTGCATAGTGATGTTTGTGGGCCCATGCAAACTCCGTCCTTGGGCAATTACCTTTACCTCGTTACTTTCATTGATGATTACTCTAGGCATGCATGGGTATTTCCGCTTAAAGCAAAGTCCGAAGTTTTTACGTGCTTCAAACAATTTCTGGCTATGGATGAAAATGTCTCGAAATGTACTATGGGCACCCTCCGTTCCGATCGAGGGGGGGAGTATATGTCTCATGAATTTAATGCATTTCTGGCTAGTCGTGGGATAAAACACCAATGTACAGTGCCTTATACACCTCAGCAAAATGGTGTTGCTGAGAGGAAACTAGGTCACTTACGGAAATGGCATAATGTATGGTCAAACATCAAGCTTTGCCGCATTCCTTTTGTCTTGAGGCCATCATGTGTGCCACTTATGTACTAAATAGGTGTCCTACAAAAGCTTTGCAGTCTATTACTCCATATGAAGCATGGCATGATAGAAAGCCTTCTATTGAGCACATGCGTGTTTTTGGCAAATTGACATATGCTTTGGTGCCACAAACACAGCGCAGGAAATTGGATGATAAGGCTGTCAAATATATTTTTGTTGGTTATAGTGCTGAAAGCAAAGGTTACAGGTTGTATCATCCGCAAAAAAAACGTATTCTGGTTTCACGGGATGTAATGTTTGTGGAAGATTCTGTTCAGCCCTTGGTGTCATGTACTAGAGACAGTAATGTAAGCTCACAGGACATTTATGACACTTTTTTGCCTCTTTTCAGTGGTGGAAATACGAATGTAATTTCCAATGAGGCAAATGTACAGCCTATGGGGGTTTCTGAAAATGTTACAGATCAGCCTATTACTGATGCAGATGTACATGATGTACTTGATGAGGAAAGGGCTGAAAATGAGCAGGCTAGACGTATGCCAAAATGGCTGGTGCACACTTTGCATGACAGTAAATTGGATGCACCTTTGTCTAGTCGTACTCGTTCAGGCTCTCGCCATGCATCTTATGCATTAGATTGTTATGCTTTGGCTATGTCTAGCTTACATGATTTTGAGGAGCCTCTGTCTTTTGATGAAGCAGAGAATTCAGAAAATTGGATGGCTGCCATGCAATGGCTACCATGCAATCAAAATATGATGCACTTATAGAAAATTACACATGGACTTTATGTGATTTGCCTCCTCGCAAAAAGGCCATTGGTACGAAGTGGATTTACAAGTTGAAACGCAAGCCGGATGGTGAGATCGATCGCCATAAGGCTCGACTGTTGCAAAGGGTTATGCACAACAAAAAGGCATAGATTATGAAGAGACTTTTTCTCCCACTTGTTGTATGACTACTGTGCGTTTTCTATGTGCATTGGTAGCTCATTTTGGTTGGGATTTACATCAATCATACATTGTTACTGCTTTCTTGAATGGTGACATATTTGAGGAATTTTATGTAACGCAGCCTGGCGGTTTTGTCATAAAAGGACAAGGACAAAGTGTGCAGATGTAAGAAGGCTTTGTATGGGTTGAAGCAATCTCCTCGTGCTTGGTATGAGAAAGCTGACACTCATTTGGTTAAATGAGGCTTTCGTAATAGTCCAACAGAAAGCACATTGTATGTAAAGCGTGAGGGTGATGTACTTCTCATTGTGGTTCTTTATGTCGATGATTTGTTGATCTCACTAGACCAAATGAGAGACATATTGCTGAATTTAAGGCTGATTTGAATGCCACTTTCAAGATGAAAGATTTGGGGCTGTTGCATCATTACTTGGGTATACATTTTAAGCAGTGTGATGGTGGTATTGCCTTGTGTCAGAAAAGTTACATAGAGACATTGCTATGTAAGTTTGGACTTGAGGATTGCAAACCTATTGCCACTCCCATGGAAACATGTTTGAAGTTGAGTCTACATGATGCTGGCGATCCTGCTGATGTCACTCTTTACCAAACTTCTGTTGGTTGCCTTATTTATGTATGCAACACGAGGCCATATATTCAGTTTGCAGTCTCACAGGTCAGCAGATTTATGCATAGCCCAGGGTCTAAGCATTGGCAGGCTGTCAAGAGGATTTTCTGCTACCTTAGTGGCACTTTACATCTTGGCTTGTTTTATCCCAAGGGGGGATCATTGTCGCTAGACTTACATGCTTTTTTGGACTCAGATTGGGCTGGTTGTTTTGACACGCGAGAGTCCACAAGTGGTTTTTGTTTCATGCTTGGCAGTTCATGTATATCATGGTTGAGAAAGAAGCAACCTATTGTGGCCACTTCGAGTTGTGAGGACGAGTACATGGAAGTATTCATAGCTACGGTTGAGTGTGTATGGCTCAGACGCCTTATGGCTTGATTTGGGTGTTGGACAGGACACTGCCAACACTATCTACACTGACAATCAAAGCGCATTGGCAATTGCGAGGAACCCAGTTTTTCATGCTCGCACAAAGCACATTGAGGTGCCTTACGACTATGTCAGGGAGAGGCTCTCAGCAGGAGAGATCAGCTTGGCTTATGTGCCAACACAGGACAACGTTGCAGATCTTTTCACAAATGCATTGTCTCGGGAGAAGCTTGAAGCTTTCCGCAAAGCTTTGGGCTTACTCCCCTTTGTGGATTGATCAAGTCCTCAGGGCATGGCACTTGCCTTTACTCATGTGCCAGCTCTTGTTCACCGCATCAGGGCCAGGGGGGATTTGTTACCATATACATGTGGTAGTGATGTGTATGAACACACTAGGATCGCCGGGGCATTTTTTCCCTCTTTAGGAGGTTCTTTCCCCCGAGCATTGTATATATGCCCATCACTCTAGGGCTATCTATCTTTCCATTGCATACTAAGTAACACACTCTCTATTGTGTGCCTTGAGCTTCCTTCATCTTCTCCAAGCTGTGTGCATTTCTCTGCAAGCCTAATTCCCCAACAAATAACATTAGCCGAGCTGTTCAGAATACGACCAAACATGTTGGCTACTATGGAAAAATTCCTAGAGAAATTTGGCGTTAAAAACCCAATGACTCAAATCGAGGAAGGGACCAAAGAGCTTGAAATGCCTCAACTAAACACTCAGCCGGTGCCTCTAAACAAGGTAGGAAATTATTATGAGGGAGAAGATGGTAACATCACTCTTCTTGTGGAATTCCAAGGTGTAAAAACCATGGCAATCCTTGACAGTGGAGCTGGTGTTGCCATTGCAGCAAAAGAGGTCTAGAAAAAATGGGGAAAACTAGCAGTGAGGACTACAAGGATGAAACTGCAACATACAGACGGACACATGGAAAGGCCCATAGGAATGTTAGAAAAAGCAGTCGTTGCTTCTTGTGGAATTTAATATGAGCAAACCTTTGCTATTGTTGACTTTGGCAAGAAGAACAACTATGATATCATTCTAGGAAGACCATTCATGCGACAACTGAAAATGGTCCAAGACTAGGGTGATGGCTATATCTACCTGAGACATATGGAAACCACGACAAGGATAAATCTCAAGGACCATAGTTACAGGAATGTGATGAGAACACCTATCGAGGAGTTTGATTCCGCTACTGTAGCAGGATCAGAACTTCCAGCACGGTTGGGTAAGCCTAAAGAACTGTGGATGTGTGGAGCTTCACAATGTGGAAGCTTAAAGCGAGGGGAAGGCATCCTAGAAAGGGTAATTGAAGATACAAATTACATCCCAAACCATTTCCTAAGGAAGAATTAGAGCCACTTGAATGGGAACACATCTTGGCTACTCTTGATGTGTGCGCTATTCAAGAAAATCCAACAAAAAAAATTGGGATGAAAATGGCTATGACATCGTTCTTTATTTTGCAGTGAGTGTGATCCAGGAAAAAGAAGACGATTTCTACAACTCTGTAGAACACTTGGAGCTTCAAGAAGATACCGACAATGAAAATCCAGACAACCCAGCGGGTGACATGAATAACACTTTAAAAAATGCACGGTTTTCTGAGTGTCTAGATCAAAAAACGAGGAACCAATGTTATTGCTACAAGAATAAAGTGCACTAGAAGTGGATTCAAAAACCCTCAACAGAAATGCAACTGCAATAAGGATCCTTATACTCCTATACAGGAAGAAAAGACTCAGCCAAGAAGAACATATCCATGTCAATGAGCTACCAACACTCTAATCAAGTGGATAGCAAAGTGATCCCAGAAATAACAATCCAAGAGGAAACAGACAATAACTTCCCATAACTAGCCAAACCACAAAGAGAAAGTGGTAGAATGCAACCTTGCTGAGGATAGTAGCGACAGTGATGATTCTCTTGATATCCCCTACCAGGTACTCAAGTCATCACCATCACTAGCAGCTTCAGTACCCAAGGAAGGCCAAAAGAAAAGAACAAAGAGTTAGAACCAAAAAGTTTAACAAATCTAGATACCAAAGAGCCATATTGTCCAAAAGAAGATATGGATCAAGAAGACCAAGATCTTTGATGAAAAATCACAAGATCCAATGCCAAGAGAAATACAGTCAAAGCCTAAAGGAACAACTAAGCAAATCCCAAAGTCGCAAGATTTTGTAAATCAAAGTTGGGTTCCAAAGAAGTTGACTCAAGCACAAAGAGGTCAAGAATTTATTTGGTTTCCAAAGCATTTAATGTATCAACTCCCAAAGTCTGAATCTCGTCCTCAACCAAGAGTACAAGAGCTGAAGCAAAGACCACTGAAGAATCACACAAAGACAAGGTGGATCCCAAACTTAGTCTCAACAAAGCAGAGACAAGTATGGGTTCCCAACGAGCATCATCAACAAAACAACTAGTAATCACGAAGAAGTGGGTCCCAAAGGTAACCAATAAAACTACTGCCACTGCACCACAGCTTGAATTCTTTCAATTCCTCAAACGGTTACAATATAGTTAGAAAGAATCCACTCTGAGGAACAATGCCAAATATGAAAACCAATCACAAGACTAAACTGGATTCTAAAGAAACATCAAGCAAATAAGTAAGCCTTCAACACAGCTCTACAACCTTTAATCAAGCAAAACAACACAGGAGCTTCAAAGGCCATCATATTGCTTAGAATAGGAAGATTTGCCAGCAAATGCCAATAAGAAAATTTCTTATACCCACATCTTGCACGTCATAAATCTTTTCCATGCATTGATTGTGTATGCATAATAGGGCAACATTACAAGGCCTGCATAGGCACATTTTTTGATAACCCAAGCACAACACATACCCTTGGCGATACCTTGTCGTCAAGGAGGACTCCAAACAGGAGAGGGGGAGGCATTCTAAATCCAGACCTAGTATGATGAATATAGACGGAAATGTTTTGTGAGTTTTATTGAATTTTTGTGTTTTATTGTGACTTTTTTGACAAAATTCAGAGTATATGCACTCATAGTAGAGTTACAAGAGGAGTACCGAGACAAAAGCCATATATGAGCCCTTAGGTACATTGTACAATGTACATATCATTTAGAATTCTATTAGAATGATTTTTCTTTTTTGGTTGAGTTGATTTTTTGTTTTATTTAGTCGTTTTTGAGATTTTCTTGAGAAAAACAGAAAAAAAATCCATAATCCAGATGAAGAAAAGACTGAAGTGGTGTTGGGCCGCACAAAGCAAAGAAGGTCCAAGAAAATGATGACACTTCACGAAGCATGTCTCAAGAACCATACGCACAATGGGTAATGTCAGAGGTAAGAAAAGAATACCGATCAGCCTTGAACAACATCATGAGGCCAAAAATGACTGAGAATGGTCATAAAAATATGGGATGGACTACAAGGACAAAGGAAGTTGGTGATGAGACTAAGCAAAGGCACCCATCAAGTGTAAAGCTGCTTATCAAACACTTCACGCAACGACAAGGCCGTATACAGGAAGTAGATCTTTATACTATATTCTTCTATCTTGTATGTGACTTAATGAAGCCTAACAAACAAAAGGGACTAGCAATATTGACAAGAACAAAAGCTGCTAGAGATGCCCATCAATCATTTTTGAGATTGAAGTCCAGAAAGTATCAGATGCAAGTCCAAATCAACCTAAACTTTGTCAGGAGGCTATGCATAGAGAGTACAAGCTAAGGGTTTCACCAAAAAAAAAGGTCTTACCTCTAGCTAGCCAAAGATGCATTTTTTTCAAATATGAAGACATGATAGCCATCTACATACCTTGTAAATCATGTATATGAATTTTGGGGACAAATGGATGATGATAGCTCATCGATGGTCATCTATCGCAAATCATATAAATCCCTTTTGAAGAAAGTTACTAACTTGAGAAATTAACTGGGGTTTGTAGGGCTTTAATTAAGTCATGTATCAAGTAGAAGCAGTATAATGATTTGCAAAGCACACAAAAGCTAACAATGGTAAATGCAACTTTGATCACCTTGATGCAGGAACAAAGGACTCACCAACAAAGAAGAGCAAACACAAATGGTAGACAAAACAACCTTTTCAGGGTTGCATATCTTGTCCCTACTGAGATAGATTGACTGTTGAACATGGATTTGGAACCTCAAATCAAAAAAATTATCTCCCAGATTCGACCTGGAAGACAGATTTGCATTGACCTAAAAATTTTGAAAGTTTAGCCAGACAATTTCTACAGAATCCTTACAAAGTTGTCATTGGCTCACAAGATTTGAAAGCCAATCAATCAATTCAATAGATTGTAGAAGTTGTTTCTGAGAATCACAAATACTCAGAACTGATAGATTTACCGGAGCAAGTGATGGATATAGCTTTCTCTATCCATGATGATAAGAGTCAAGCTGAACAAGATTGGGTTCTTTCTTAATTTAGATCTACCAATAGACCTATAATGACAGAAACAGATGCTGCAGCTCGGAGCATGGATGTCAAAGAAATAAAATTCGTCATCAATTAGGATTTTTCTGAATCATGTGAAGACTATGTACATCGGATTGGACAAACAAGACAAGCTTGTGCAAAGGCTATAGCCTATACTTTCTTTACATCAGCAAAATGCCAACAAATAACGCATCGACATCGGCAACCAGGTCATGTAAGGGATGACATGAATGCAGAGGGGGGGATGTTGACCGGCGGGTCAACAACACAACATAACTCAATTTTCATACTAAAGTCTTTTCTTCTAAGAGTTATGAAATGTTGCGGATCATGGTCATAAACATCATTTGTAATAAGTAGGTAGTCTAGTTGCATAAGCTGGGGTGCAATAGCACTTCCAGATTGTAAATACCAAGCCATTTGGCCCCTCAAACGCTATATTTGGTTAACCTAAGGTACCCTTAGTATATAAGGTACCTAGGTCATTTTTGTAAGGAAAACTTTATCATAATCATAGTTTTAAGCTGCCGTCGACTGTGTGTGAGAGAGGAAGAGAGAGAGAGTGTGAGCTTCATCTTGGCACTACTCCCCGCTCGTTCATCACGTTGTAGATCCTACTACACCATTGTGCTAGCCTAGGCAAGAGCTACGCATCGATGCTAATCATTCATCGTGGAACAAAACATACACGCTCGTGCATCTATGAGCTATTTGTAATCGTAAGTATATCAAATGATGTCTATTTTCTGCCTGCAAGTAGTCATTAGAATCTTGGCAACATAAGATACACATAGGTACTCATAGATCTCAGTGTCGGGCACTTATAAATCCGGCTTTATCTTTATACGTCTTTTCTGCAGATGGGTTTAGAGCTAGGGTTTTGAGTGTAGAGGCTTAGGGAAATGTGTATCCTAGTGAGGGGATGGTGTTCCTTGAGTTTCATACAATTCTGGTATGATTTTATGGGTTTCCTTCCGTTGTTTGTATGTGGGTAGGTGGTGTAGTTGAGAGTAGTGAGATTCTAGATTGTGGTTTAGTTGTCCTTCTAGAGTGCTGTATGTGTAGGATGGTCTCAGCTTGAGAAGCTAAAGAGATTTCCTCCGTGTGCTTATCGTGTCATTTGTGTCCTTGATTGAAATTCTGTTGATCTAGGTTGTGTTGCATGCAATTTATGGGTGGTGTGATTAGCTCCCGCAACACTCTTAAGTGAAATAATACATAAATCCAAGCCCTCAGCTACAGTCTTGATTACACCAAAAAGCATGTTATACTTAGTGACATTTACATTCCATTGCCTCATGCATACATTGTACAAAAATAACCACCACAAATAAACTATAGAACACCGTATTAGAGAGTTGATTTTAGAGCCAATTTGGGAATCACCAATGTCTTGAAGATTTGGCCATATCGACAAATCTCAAATTGTTTTGTAAGACCAAAGACTTACACAAAGTAGTACTTAAAAAGGTCTTCCGAGTCATGCTCTCAAAACTTTGGCTAAGATTTGGCCATGTGGTCAAATCTTAAGCTCGTTTTGAAAGTGGGAATTGAAATATTCCCAAATTCACTAATATAGTATTATAGAACAATTCCAGAACAAATGCTTAATAGTTTCCAGCTAACCACATGTGGGGAATTTTCCATCTGTTCTTGCTAACAACTCACCTGTAGGACAACTCCTGTGAGAATTCTCCACAGCATAACTTTGTGTCTCAAACTCATCGATGAGCACCACCATCTGAAAGCTTTTGCATCCACTAGCTTTTTGTATACTGAAACTGACGTATCTGATTACATTTGTCCTGAATCTGAGTTTACAAGACCAAGTGCATATAGAACACTTTAGTGGCTAAGGACCACCAATTGGCTACAATATCTGGCAATGACCAATCCTTGAATCTGAGGGTTACATCCTGATTGCAGGGCACACTAAGGTTGAAAACATGAGCACACAGCTACCCCCAAGAAATTTTGATTCCATGCCCAAGTCTGAATCTTCTCCTCGCAACCATAAAAGCAACAAGACTGCCCTTAGAGTTAGCTATTTGATTGGGGGTTTCTAATCATCGAGCAAAAAAAACCAAGCGAAGATAAATCCGAGTAAATTGATACAAGAACAATAATGGGTGAAAGTAAAAAATTATTCCATGCACATACTTTAACTACCACATATCTAACACTTAATTGACAAAAAAATAAGATTTTAGAACCATTATGAAAATTGAATACTCGAGACACAAGCAAGAAATCTCTTCATACTCAAAACATATATAATTCAATTCCATGTGGCATACCTAGCCTCCCACCAAACCTTTGGTACATAGATTTTGCAAAAAACACACAACCTCATAAGACTACAATGCTATCCAAGAACCTCCTAAAGCATCAAACACATCCACTTTTGTAAGCAGACAAAACAAGGGCCTAAAGCAAGTGAGAATAAGTGTACTCTCTCTCTCTCTCTCTCTCTCTCTCTCTCTCTCTCTCTCTCTCTCTCTCTCTCTCTCTCTCTAACTCCAACAGAGGTAGAGGTAGAGGTCGTGGTCGAGGCCCAAGGGGTTGCAGGGGCCAATTTCTGGAAGGTCAATCAAATCAAAACAATACAGGTGGCAGGGGAAACCAGTCTCAAGGCAGGGGGAGTCAAAGAGGTCGTGGTGCAGGATCAAGCAGGCAGCAACATACTCCAGATAGTAGAGAATGTTGGACTTGTGGTGAAAGAGGTCACATGTCACGTGACTGTCCAAAGGGAAAAGCAAGTAGAAAGAGAGAACAGGGCAACTATGCATCTACTAGCAGAGATGCAGATGACAGCAAAAACGAGCGCATGTTTGTTATGCAACATGTAATGAATACAATGACTGCAGAGAATTCCACCCAAGATGATGTTTGGTATGTGGATTCAGGTGCCTCTAATCACATGACGTCTCGTGGAGAGTGGTTTAGAGATATGCGCAAACCAGATGTGTCAGGCTATGTGCAGACAGGAGATGACACAGCTCACCCCATTGCTCATGTAGGGGACATACCTCTAAATACAAAGAGTGGGAAATCAAAGTACTTAGCAGATGTACTTCATGTCCCAAACATTACAAAGAATCTTGTTTCTGTTGGACAAATGGTTGAGCAGGGTTTGCAGGTTCGCTTCAATCCAAATGGCTGTTATGTAGAAGATTTCCAGAATGGCTGTAAGCTGATCACAGAGGGCAAATGTGTGGGCAGAATGTTTACACTGAATGTAGACATGCCTGAGGTAAAAGCTGCATTATTTGCACAGGGCACAGGTGTTGTGGCTGATGTTGACATTTGGCACAAACGCATTGGCCATGTCAATGAGCAGAGATTGCGCAGCATGCAATCAAAACAGATTGTAAAAGGTTTGCCCAAATTCAAGGTGGATGGTATGCATAAAGTGTGTGCAGCATGCCAGTTTGGAAAACAGTCAAAGGGCTCATTTCCACATGAGCGCAATGTATGTAAAAAGCCACTTGAGGTGGTGCACACAGATGTTTGGGGTCCAACCGATACTGCAAGTATACATGGTTGCAGGTATTATGTCTCTTTCATTGATGACCATACAAGGAAAGTATGGGTCTACTTCATGCGTAACAAAAGTGAAGTGTTTGGTCACTTTCAAGACTTCAAAGTCATGATTGAGAAGGAGACAGATATGCAAATCAAGACATTGAGGTCAGATGGAGGGGGAGAGTACTTCTCCAATGATTTTTCAGATTTTCTACGAATGCATGGTATACACAGGCAGTTTACATGCAAATATACTCCACAGCAGAATGGGGTCGCAGAAAGGAAAAACAGGCACATTGCAGAGGTTGCACGTGCATTGATGAATGAGAAGAACATGCCTCATCATTTCTGGGCTGAAGCTGTAAATACAGATGTGTACATTATGAACAGGACACCTACAGCTGCGGTGCATGATGTAACACCTGAGGAAAAGTTTACAGGTACAAAGCCTGATTTGGCACACTTGAAAGTGTTTGGCTGCATAGCTTACGTGCATGTACCAAATGAGTTGCGTAGGAAATTGGATCCTAAAGCAGAGAAATGTATTCTTGTGGGATATTCCTTTGAACAAAAGGGGTACAAGTGCTACAATCCTACTACACGAGAATTACGAGTGAGCAGAGATGTAGTCTTTGATGAGATGAGCAGCTGGTACAGTAATGCACATGGCACTATTGGGGCTGATGTAAAAGATGATGTGGTTGTACAAAATGTGAGGCCACAGTCACAGGTTTTGAGTGGACCACAAGAGTCCTCTTCTCGTGGCTCTGTTGAGAAACCATGGAATGGTAGACTACGTACGCAGGTTACTCCACCAACAGGTACAGGGAATGTATCACGAAAAGGAAAGGAAAAGGTTGATGAACCTCCCTTTATGGTTGATGCATTATCAGGTTTTTCACATGTAGACATGGATTCAGATGGTTCTGAACAAAGTCTTGATGAGGAATTTGGAATTCCGGCTGTCAGGACACCTGGTGTAAGGAAAGTACAAGAAGATGCTAGAGGGCAAAGGAGTGACCCAGGACCGCGCAGATCTAATAGAGTCAGAAATCCAGTTCAAAAATTGACTTATGATGGGTATCTAGCGCATCACCGAGCCTACATGGCTAAGGTGATACAGGATGTGGAGCCCACATGTTTTGAGGATGCAGTTGGAAATGTGCATTGGGATGATGCAATGAATGAAGAGATGGCTGCATTGGAAGCAAATGACACATGGGATTTGGTGCCATTGCCAAGTGGCAAGAAAGCTATTGGCTGTAAATGGGTGTATAAAACCAAGCATAAGGCTAATGGTAACATTGAGCGTCACAAGGCAAGGCTGGTCGCAAAGGGTTATGCACAGACGTATGGCATAGACTATGAGGAGACCTTTGCTCCAGTGGCAAAGATGACGACAGTGAGAGCTGTCATAGTAGTGGCTGCATCTAGAGGATGGATTATGCATCAAATGGATGTAAAGAATGCCTTCTTGAATGGTGAGTTGCAAGAGGAAGTGTATATGGATCAGCCACCTGGTTATGTCGATCCAGGTTACCCAGATTATGTATGCAGACTTCTCAAAGCTTTGTATGGTTTGAAGCAGGGCTCTAGAGCATGGTATGACAGGATTGCCAAGTATCTTGTCAGTATTGGTTTTAGGAGAGCTCATGCTGATCATTCACTCTATGTACGTGAGAGTGATGTGGGGATTGTGGTCATTACCATATATGTAGATGACCTTATTATTGTTGGTGACAATGCTATGGAGATTGACCATGTGAAGGGTCTTCTCAAATAGGAGTTTGAAATGAAAGATTTAGGCGAGTTGCGCTACTTTCTTGGCATTGAGGTGATCAGGACTTCAGAGGGTGTATGGCTATCACAGAGACAGTATGCTTTGGAAATGTTGTCAAAGTATGGTATGGCTGATTGTAAGCCAATTTCTATTCCCTTGGATGTGAATGCAAAGCTGAGTGCAGAGAAGGGTGATGTTGTTGAGGATGTCAACATGTACAGGAAGATTGTGGGTAGTCTAATCTACTTGACTATCACGAGGCCATACTTGAGCTACACAGTAGGCTTGGAGAGTCAGTTCATGCAACTTCCGAGGAAGCCACATTTGGATGGAGTACGACGCACACTTAGGTATGTGCAAGGTACTCTTGACTACGCATTGTTCTATGCAGCAGATGCACCATTAGCATTGTATGGGTATACAGATGCAGATTGGGCAGGTAGCATTGTTGATAGGAGATCTACGAGTGGCTTCATGTTCTCTTTTGGGAGTGCTGCTGTTACTTGGAGCAGCAAAAAGCAGCCTACGGTTGCTTTATCGAGCACAGAGGCCGAGTACAAAGGTGCAGCAGTTGCGGCGTGCGAGGTAGCTTGGCTACGCACATTACTTGAGGACTTGGGAGTGCAGGTGGACCAGCAGATTTTCATCCATTGTGACAACCTCAGCAGCATGCAGTTGGCTAGGAACCCAGTGTTCCATGCCAGGACCAAACACATAGAGGTCCATTACCACTACGTTCGAGAGCGAGTGTTGGCGGGCGACATCGACTTGGTCTACGTCAGCACAGAGGAGCAAATAGCGGATATCTTTACCAAGGCTCTCGGAGCTGAGAAGCTTCGACGTTTCCGGACTATGCTTGGACTCTGCGACATGCAGAGCTCGAGGGGGAGTGTTGAGATGTCGAGCTCTACACCTTGAGCTGGCATCCACTACGGGTCTTGGCCGCTTACGGCATTTACTCACTGGCGCGTTAGGTGACCGACACGGAGGATCTCTGCCAGTGATTCTACAGCTGGACTACACTTATAGTGCCAGCCTACTACGCTTCTAGCGAGTTCACACTTAGTGACCGCATGTACATATGTGCTACTTTTCAGCTTTAGCACTTAGTCATTTTGTACTCTCTTTTCTGTGAAGAAGAAGAAGAAGCTTTCCATCTCTGTGTGCTTTGTGCTTGTCTTGTGTAGCTCTCTTGCATCCTCATTCTTTACACGCCGTGGCTGGAGTATGACAGAGATACCAATGGCAGCTACGAGGCCGGATGATGCAGCGGCAGAGTAGGAGAGAGAGAATATTAGCGGGGCCGAGCAGTAAGAAAGAGAGAGATCGTCTTTGGTGAGAATGGAGGGGTGTGGCCAAACTGGCGGCGCCCTATCCGTGGTTAATCTTGGGGGGGGGGGGGTATATGGTGAATGGTAAAGGGCTTTTTTTTGTTTTTTTCTTCTTCTTTTGGTAACAAACCCTTTCTTCCTTAGGGTGTGGTTCTCACGGGCATGGTTTCGAAAGCCGGCCATCATTAGCCCTCCCATCTGGCTAGAGGCATTCATGCTTCTAGCCCTTCCTCTACATCTTTAGCTATGGAGTTAGAGGGTTCTCCCTCTTCTCGAATGTCTAGCATGAATTCTGGATCAAACCTAAGAAAATACCTTTTCAGTCTCCATCCATTGACCCTAGTCTTGCGAATTCTCCCATCTGTTTCCATCAGCTTATAGCTGCCGTTGTCATTGTGTTTCTTGATGATGAATGGCCCTTCCCATCTAGGTTGAAATTTCTTGTCCTTCCTGTGTCGAATCTATTGTTGTATCTCAGTACTAACATAACCTTTTCTAGTCCCTTCTCTTTAAGCCCTCGATTGAAAGTGAGCCGGCATCGTTCTGCCTGCGTTGCATAGTGATTGATTGCTTCTTCCCTATCTAGTTGGAGCCTCTCCAGATCCAGGATATGGCTTCAGAGATTTACAATTGGACGCTGCATCTGGCTAGCCAAGACTCATAAGCTGGCTGTCTGTACTTCAATGGGTAGAATTGCCTCCTTCCCATAAACTAGATGGAAAGGGGTGAAACCTAGTGATGTTTGGAACGTCGTTTGGTAGGCCCAAAGAGATTCCATGAGATGTTTATCCCAGTCTCCTGTGTGATTGTTCACCTGCTTTGTGATGATTTTGCAAATCATTCCATTTACCTTCTCTACCAGACCATTGCATTGTGGATAGTATGGTGTGGAATGTCAGCGTGTGATGCCTAACTTCTTCATCAGTTCTCCCACCAGATCACCTCTGAATCCTAGTCCTCTATCTGATATTATCTCAAGAGGAGTGCCAAAACGGCAACAGATATGCTCAAAAATGAACTTTGCTACCTCTTGGGCTGTAATGCGGGTGGTGGCTGTTGCTTCTGACCATCGAGTCATGTAGTCTACACCCACTATGATGTACAGTTTACTTGATTGGGCCCTTGGTAAAGGACCGATTGCATCTATTCCTCCTTTCTCAAATGGACCATATGAGATGATAGGAGTTTGTGGTTCGTAGGTTAATGTGCGATCACTAGGCATTTGACAAGCCTTGCATGTTTTACACCAATGGTGTACATCCCTGTTCAAACTAGGCGAAGAGTATCCTGCTTGTAGAATCTTCCTACTGGTGATATCTAGAGAAAAATGACCGCCGCAGACACCATCATGGCAACTTGAAATTACATCTATGATCTCACTGGAGGTTGGCACTCGCCTGAGAATTTGATCCTTGCCCTTACAATACAAGTGGTCGTTTACAAGGCGGTATCTAGTAGCCTTCCTTACTAGCCAGTGCTTCTGGCCTTTGGTGTATCCTTCCGGACATTATCCTGTATCTAGAAAGCTGACGATATCAGGCATAGCATCACTACCTTGGAAGAGGGGTAGCTTCAGTTTGACTGCTCCTACGGGAACGTCTTGTATTCTTTCTTTGGCTAGAGCATTTGCCTCCTGATTTTCTGCTCTGGGGACATGAAATAGTTTCTGTAAAGTGTGAGCTTTGTCCTAAGGTGTGAGTCAAGGAGAGGAGAGTGGATTTATCCCACATACTGTGGAGCAAGGCTGTAGAGCTACTTAAAGATCATCTCTTGAATCAATAAACAACAACTTCATTTTGCACTACATGCTTGTCTATGGTGAGCTTGTGCTAAGCTAAGTCAATACTCAAGATTGTGTTTATGAGTCCAAGCTAATCCTATCTTGGAACCTAATTCACTTGAGTGATAACCTTGCTTACACACACCATAGCTAGCACGATCCAATTCCTAACATTTGGTATCAGAGCTATGGTGTGCTAGCTAGGATTCTCATTATGCATTAGTGTGTGTGTATCATTAGCATCTCTACTAGAACGATTAGCATTTCATTGTCACGGCCCATTAACATTTTTCATAACTAGTTGCATCTCACTAATTAGGCCCTAATCTAGTTATGTGTGGGCATGTCCTTGGCACACCCAAGAGGCCACTACCCTCCATGGCTAGATAGGCTTGATTAGGGAGAATATTAGCATTCAATTTTTGCATTTCTAAGCCATTCTTGTGTCAATTTTCTAGTGATTTGCACCTCCAATTAATCTCTCCACCTTTGCAATTTCCTAAAAACATTAACCTCATCTCGAAGTGCTCAGCGCAAGCTCTCCGTGGAGCCTTCAAGCTCTGCAAACCGAGCCCGAGAACTCCATTAAAGCTATCCTCAAAATTGCCTAAAAATAGGTGTGTGTGTGTGTGAGTTTGTGTGGGAAAGGGCTTGCCGACTCGGCTTAACAATTTATTTTTCGGAGGCTATTTCACAAGGGAGCACATTAGCGTGTTGGCTAGCCCAATTTGAGCAATCTAAATTTGGCATGAAGGTTTCAAGGTCAAATTCCACTGCCTAAACTCGGCAACTTGGGTGGTCCCGAAATGGATTTAAATTAGCTTTTTGGCAGCCTTGGCGGGGCCGCAAGGGGGATTTCCCATGGAGCACGCCTTTTGGCTCTGCCGGTTGCCCGACGCTCCTGCCCGGCCCTGCCCACGCCTGACCGGCCCTGCCCGCGCCGCCCGATTTACCCCCGCCTTGCCCGGCTTATTTGGCACTTGCCTGGTTGACCAACTGCCCAAAGGTGCTTTGACTGCTAGCTAACGGACACTGCAAGCCCCCCTTCCCACGGTGTTGCCTCAAGAGCCTCACAGGCCTTCAACTTTATAAGCTTACCCCCTCCACAGGGGTGCATTCCCACAGGCCAGAAAATACCTTGGCGGCCAGTCACAAGCACACCAAAGCCTCAAGCCTCTGAGCACCTCCAAGAAGTCCAAAGCCTCCAAGATGAAGGTCTTGCTCCCTACAAGTTGTAGCAAAGACCCTGCCAAGCTTCAAGAGCTTTTCCAAAGCAAATAAACCCTAAAGCTTTCAAAGCCTCAAGGGCATCAAAGAACCCCGACCAAAGGTGACTTTTGTGAAGAGGGGCTTCACTGACGCGATGGTGAAGAGGAGCTTCACAAAAAGGGGGGATCTCTCTCTCTCTCTCTCTCTCTCTCTCTCTCTCTCTCTCTCTCTCTCTCTCTCTCTCTTACAATGAACCCTTAAAATTATTGCAACCAAGCACAATTTTGCAAATTAAATTTTCTATCATCAATTGTGCACCGTGTAAAGAGGTAGACAGTGGCTAGGAGAGTCTCCTAAGCTAAGACCCCTCTATTGGCACAAATGGGGGACAAGGGAATATAGAAATTCAATGGGGAGGGATTTCACACTTGGCAAACGAAATTAAGAGGCTACCTTAATGTTTGTGGTCTGTCATTAGCACTGCATTAGAGAAACAAGCCGAACCTAATGGAGTGCACACTAGGGCATCTACACTCATAGCAAGTGCACAGAATTTGGCCAAAGACGAACAAGCATTGGGAATTATCATCACTTCCTTGCATGATAATTATGTGCATTTCATAGATGAATGTAAGCATGCACATGAAGCCTGGCATGTCCTAGAAAGTAATTTTGGAGCTAGAGCCAAAAGAAGCAAAGTTAGTCTTAAAAGACAGCTTTACAAAGTGACTATGATTGAAGGGGAGGATATTGCTAGCCTAGTGAACATGCTTAAGATCATTTTCACACAGCTCACTTACATCCAAGTTGAAGTACCAAAAGATGAAAAAGTGGCCATACTTTTAAGTGCACTTCCACCTTCTTATGACCACTTAGTCACAATTCTTGAAGAAAAAGAACCAGCACCACCATTCCAAGATGTCATCAACTCAGTCCAATCAGAAGAAAGAAAGCAAAGAGGTTCACTTACCCCATCAGGAGGAGTTTTCATCGCAACATCTTCAAGGGGAAGATATTCACCATCAACATCAACAAACGGAAGAAAGTGTTATGAATGGAAGAATGGGACACGTAGCGAAAGATTGCCACACAAAAAAACCTTGCAACAAATGTGGTAGGAAGGGACACCCTCCTTCTCAATGCTACTCAAGTGGAGAAAGCAGCAGTAGTAGAAGCAACAGCACACGCAACGAAGGCAAGAGACCTGACAGAGGATCAGCTCACATAGTAGAAGACAAAAAGGATGAAGACGAAGGTAGCGTTTGGGAAGACCCATTTTGAAGATGCAGACTCTCTACTTGTAGGGGAGGACTTTTTTCCTGTGTGGATACTAGCCTATCATCCTGTGTGGACATCACCATCCTTTGTGGATCTTTCTTGTGTGGATTTTACCATCTTGTGTGGATATCACCATCCTTTGTGGACTTTATTTTCCTGTGTGGATATCACCATCCTATGTGGATTTTGTTAGCCTGTGTGGATCATGCATCTTCAGTATCTTATCTTAGTCCAAACCTCAAGGGGAGGATTGTAAAGTGTAAGCTTTGTCCTAAGGTGTGAGTCAAGGAGAGGAGAGTGGATTTAACCCACATACTGTGGAGCAAGGCTATAGAGCTACTTAAAGATCATCTCTTGAATCAATAAACAGCAACTTCATTTTGCACTACATGCTTGTCTATGGTGAGCTTGTGCTAAGCTAAGTCAATACTCAAGATTGTGTTTATGAGTCCAAGCTAATCCTATCTTGGAACCTAATTCACTTGAGTGATAACCTTGCTTACACACACTCACACACTTGCACCATGTTTCTCTTTCATCCACCATAGCTAGCACGATCCAATTCCTAACAGTTTCACTGCTTCAAACTTCCTTAGAAGATCCTTAACTTGGCGTACTTGACCAAGTAAAACCTGATTTTTACAAACCCAAGTGCCATTTATCTGCCTTATCAAAAGCAAAGCATCGCCAAACACATTTAGGTGTTGAATTCCTTGTGAAATACATTTTTCCAACCCAAGAATTAGGGTTGCATATTCTGCTTCATTATTGGAGTGGGAGTGTAATAACTATCCGATGGAGAATACTCTTTCTTGTTGCTCATTGAAAATGACTATGCCAGCCGCAGACTGGTCCATTGTTCTCTTGTATGCTTCGTCAAAGAAAAGAGAGTGAGCTCTTTCTAACCTAGGGCTCTCTACCATTGGTGTTTCTTCCTTTCATTCCGTGTTGACCTTCAGCTTCTTCTCATAGCGGCGATGAGTGAGAATTCCCGCTAGACTAGCCCTGGTGGAGTTTTCTACTTGCATGGTGTAGTCAAACTCTTGTAATCTAATTAACCACTTAGAGATCCTAGATGAGACATCCATGTGTCGCATTACATATGGTAAAACCTCTTCCATTGTCAGGATTACAAAGGGTCTAGGTAGGAGATAGGAGCGGAACTTTGTCGTAGCAAACATTAGTGCCAGAACCATGTGTTCTACTTCGATAAATTCCTTTTCTGACGGGGTCATGACATGACTAGAGAAGTAAATAGGACACATGAAAGAAGTTTGGGGGTCCTTTTTCATTAACATGGCTCCTAGTCTATCACTTCCTACACTAGGGTTCACATAAAATGGCTCGTCCCACTTAGGAGGTGAAATGGTGGGAAGCTTAGCTAAGATTTGCTTTACCTCAGTAAACTGCTGTTCATTCTCTTCACTCCATGAGAAGAAATCCCTCTGGGTGAGTTGTTGTAGGGTAAGGACCACTTGAGATAGCAAGTGAATGAACCTGCTTAAGTATCTTATCTTCTGAAGGAAAGAAACCAGCTGCTTAGTGGTGGTGGGTGACGACAAGGATACCAGGGCCTGGATCTTGCTAGGCCTCAATCCCTTTTGCTGGAATTACATGGCAAAGGAGAGTGACTTTGCTTTCACCAATGTGACACTTATCCACGTTGAGCTGGCCACCCAAGGTTTGCAGCCTGCCATCATAGACTTTGCTTAAATGAAGGGCTCATGAACTATAGATGCAAAAATCATCTATGAAAACCCGTATTGATGTTCCAAAGTAGGGTTGGAAAACAAAGGTCACATAGCGCTGAAATGTGGCCGGGGCATTAGTGAGGCCAAACGGCATCACTCTGTAAGCAAAGCATCCCCAAGGTGTGATAAAGGTTGTCTTCTTCTTATCTTCTTCCGCAATGCTAATCTGGAAGTATCCTGAGTAGCCATCGCACACTGTGTATCATTCGTGGCCCACCGCTTCATTGAGAATTTCATCCTGGAATGGGAGGGGAAAGTGATCCCTTTTCGAGGCTACATTGAGAGGTTTATAGTCCACACAGACTCTCCACTTACCATTTTTTTTTGGTGTGACTACTGGGGAGACCCATTCTGAGTCTTCGACAGGGTAGATGAAACCTGCTTGTAGCAAACTTCTCACTTCTTTAAGTAGTTCCTCTTGTTGGATTACTCCAAGTCTTCTGAGCTTCTGCACTACGGGTTTAGTGCCTTCCTTGAGTTTTATGTGGTGTTGCACCACTGTAATTCCTGTGATCTTATCATAGCCATCAATGAACAAAGTAGTGAAGTTACCTAGCATGGAAACATATTCCTTCCTTTCTTCATCGGTTAACTCATTTGAGAGAATTTTTTGTAATTTACCTCCATCCTTCACTGAGGACTGCGTACCTGATGATTCCTCTTGGTTTGTCAGAGGTGTTTCAGATTGTGTCAATCTTTTCGGGTCTTTAAGAATGACCCCCATCACTTCGATGCTATTGTCACTTCCGTTAGTGGTGGTTGTCTCTTCTCCCGAGGTAGACAAATAGTTGCTGGTGGACTCATCTTCTGAAGCCTCCAAGATCATGTTCCTTTGCTTGCCAGTCCTCATGTCGTAGAATATGGACTTCCCTTTAGCGTCCTTCATTTGAATCATTCCGGTGCTCCAGTTTTGTTTAGCCTCCATAGCCATAAGCCAAGGCATCCCAAGAATGATGGGGTAGCCCTCCCCTTTGTGTGGCATGACGAAGATGTCTACCTCCACTTATGTATTGAATGCTTTTACTTTGACCGCATTCACAATGCCTACGCATTTTACTCTTACATTGTTTGCCATCTTGGCTCGGTAGGGTGCCAGCCTACTTACCTCTAGACCTAGATGGTGCATCATCTTTTCACTCATGACGCATATTTGCACGCCACCATCTATGTAGACTTTTGAGATTCGTTTCCCCTTGATGTGGGCATTCATGGTCGGTAGGATGTCGTCGAGATCCCTTCCAGAGATAGCCCCAGCTATCCTGGGTCTTGATTTCCTGGTACTCACTATTTTTGTCCATTGCCTCCTCATTCTTGGTGCAAGGTGGAGTAATTGGAGCCAAGTTGTCTTCGGGCCCTGCATTAACACATCCTGAACTAAGTCATAGGGTTTTGCATACTCACCTAGTGAGAAGTCCACGATGTCTATTTTCCGTCGCGGTTTAGCTGCTTGCTTGCTAGACTCGGCCTTCCCTTTCATCTTCTCTTCTCTTTGAGAGGCTTACTCGTGCCTGGCATGCTTTACTCCCTTAGCATCCACTCTCCTACCTTCGCTTTCACTTTGTGCTTCTCTCGAACTGATTCTTCTACCTTTGCCTTCCCTTTAGCCTCCAAGCTAATAACACTCACCGCTTGGTTCACAGCAGGTGGTGGGGGTAGTGGTGGAATGAGAGGTTGGGGTGGCGGTTGTTGTTGTGTAGGTGGTCGAAGGATCTGGACCGGTGGGATCGGTCCTGGTTGCCTAGGTGGTGGTGGTCTTGCTCTTGGCGGAGAGATCTGATTCTGTCTCCCCCCTCTAGTGAAATTCTGCCTCCTTGGATGTGGGAAGTAGTACATTCCATGGCCGTCTTCCCGGAAGTTGTAACAGTGGTACTCTTGGTTCTGCCTTTGTTGTCCTCTTCCTTGTTCTGGATTCCTGACAGGTGCATGCCCTTGATGCACCAGATGCACGGATAAACTCTCTAGTTGGGTGGTGATGTGACTCAGCAGGTCTTGCTGCTCTTTTGATGCCTCTTGCTGTTGGGCTCTATGATTGGCTATTGCAGTCACTGGGGTCGGTCGGGCCGAGCTTGTTTCCTCTGACTCGTTTACTCTTGCTTACATGTGCAGCTTCTTGTCTTTAAGGCGAGCTATTTCGACTGCCAACTCATATGTTGCAGGAAACCTTCCACTTCACCTTCTCTCTAAGCGTCGACCATAGACCAACAATGAAATGGTCCTTCTTTAGGAAATTAGGTGCTCCTTCGCCTTCCTCCAGTGAGGCAACCCATCTCTCCCATAAGTCCACAAATTTGGAATCGTAGGTGGCATACTCTAGCAAAACCCCCTACTTCAATTTCGTTAGTAGCTGCCATAGCTTCTCCGAGGTTGTGCCTCCACCAAACCTCTTTACAAAAGCAGCCCTTAACACAACCCATGCATTCTTGGTAGCCTTGGGCAATGCATTATACCAGGACTTGGCCTCTACTTTCATCAATAGAGGAAAAATTCGAAGTCGTGAAGCGTCGTCATCTTTGTTGGAAACGACACAAGCAATGTCGAAATCATCCAAAAAGTTGGTGGTGAGATCTTCTCCCTTCTTTCCATTGAATGTGGGGAAAGAAACACTTGCCATGGTAGTGACTCAGGAAATTACAAACCTTTTTTTTTTATAGATTAATGATAGTAGCGGCTCATAGCGGCTTTTTATAGGGTTGGGTGGATAGGTTAAAATAGGATAAAGATAGAAACATTAAAGGAATGATGGTAATCCAATATGGGGAGAATGATAGGGTTTGGGGAATTAAGGATTTCTCCGAATACCGCCGCACCGAATAGGTACACGATCTTCTGTTGGTAGAAGACTTTCCTATCTACATAGATATTCACATGCATATGCTGCAGGAATCTGAACGGGAATGCCGTCAGCCCGTTTTACATCATGCACAGAGGGTGGAGTACTTACTTATACTCTTACTGTTCCAGTGTTGATGAGTCAGCACATCCACAGGAGGTCGTCGCCTTTCATGGGCTCTACCTTTTCTTCATCGCTCAGCACGTACGAGGTGATGGCGACGCGTCTGACCACTCCCAGCCTCTTGGATAGTAGTAATTGCAGATAATTTCCATAGTCAGCGTGTTGCATGAATTCTACTCCATTCAGCTGCAACTCGTCTCCAGCCCACTGGGTTTCACTCGTGGTAGAGAGATTCTTCAGGATAAGTTGTACAGGGAGAGGAGTGAGATCCTCTACTCGTCTTCCAAAACAGTGAGAGCAGTAGCCGAACCACTCCTCCCTAGGACATGAAAATCTTTGTACCACTTCTTCTTCAAGATTGTCGAAGTGGATGGGTAGCACTCGCATGCGTCGTGCAAATCGTTAGGCGACCTTCCGCCGCTTAGCTTCACATAACTTCCTCTTTGGCAAGCTAGGTACAACCGCGCTTTCTGAGCTTGAAGCACTTGCTTGGCCAGATGCATCTCCCTTTGGGGTCATGTGTTTCCAGACTGGCTTATCTTCTCCTTACCTTTAGCTCGAGCAGCCCCTTTAGGCCATTTTGGAGTAAAGGTTATAACTTTGACTGCAGTTTCTTTAGGGAAAAGAGGCCTCACCATTTTCTTTCCTTCTTTGATGTGAATGACTTCTTCGCGATGAATGTCGATGTAGACAATTTCAACCCCTTTCGCTGCCTTCGTTGTTGGCACTCATTGACAGTGTGTTTTGGTTAACAACAGTGATGGAACTTCACCGACCTCCCACCTGATGCTCTCAATTTGTGGTTAGAACGAGTAACACGAGATGGAGAATTTACCTCTTGAATACTGACGACACTGCAGCCTGGCAGTAGTACTTTAATGAAGTCGGCTAATGCCTCCTTAGTCTCCTCTTCTTCCGTCCTCCAATTAGAAAATTCCTTCGTCCATTCATCCATGATTGATGGTGTGCGTCACTCTCAGCATTGTAAACTGAAGGATCTTAGAAGCCCTCCTCCGTGGGGGCACCAAATGATAGGAGCAAAGCGAACCCCGAACCCCGACTGTCTCTAAAACGCAAGGGCTGAATGGCACACCTTGAGCCTGTCACGGTAAAGCGAACAGGGGAGCACCACCTAGCTTTGAGCGGCTAGGACGAAGACCACGGTGATGTGAACACTGCAAACTCACACACAGACACACACACACAGGGGGAGAGAGAGAGAGAGAGAGAGAGAGAGAGAGAGAGAGAGAGAGAGAGAGAGAGAGAGAGAGAGAGAGAGAGAGAGAGAGAGAGAGAGAGATTTGCAAATGAAGAAAAACCCTCGGGGGTGTGAGGGAGAATTGTTTCTGCAGTATTTACAATGACCTTCCTTCCAGCGAGGCGGCACACCGTGGTGATAGAGAGGTAGGGAGAAAAGATGGTGCAACTACTTGGTGCGTTCTCTAAGACGACTCAATGATTGTGAAGCTTGCTACCAAGAGCGTGTATATGTGTGTGCATCGACCATTGGAGTCGAGAGGTGGACGTGCCTCCCTTTGCATGGTGCAATTACCAAGGTAAACCATTACACAAACCCCCCTCCCCATGCTAATACTGTCAACTCTTCCCACTACACTCTACCAAGTGCTGACCTCTCATGAACTCCCCCGTCCCCCCCCCCCCGATAGTGACCTCTCAGTGCCAATTTATAGGTGTTGGCTGCTTGGATTATGGTAATCTCGGTGTGATTAGGGTAAGCTAATCGGGGAGACAAAGCAAGCGGTGGGCCCGGTGTGGTTGACCCTTGCTTTGTGTTGAGAGTTATTTAAAATGAGAATCTCTAGGTGGGCCTTTGTAACCATCACCTAGAGAGAGGGAATTTACAAAGCGGGAATTTTACAAGGCTTGGGTGAAAACTGAAGAAATAATGAACATAACCTACAAATTACTGAAAAATGGCACCGTGGTTGCATGATGCCGGCGAATGGTGTGTTGCCGATGCGTCGGTGTAGCGCATACATCTTTTCGGGGTCGGCCGAGGCATGCCTTCGGCGCATTTCTCCTTTTTGTTGTTGGTGGTGTGTGCTTTGGGTGTTCTCCTTCTTTTTATCGATGTCGATGGCATAAGATCCTCATTTTTTTGTATTTTTTTAAAGTGCGTGTGTGTGTGTGTGTGTATGGAAGCGCCTGCGCGGGCTGTGTACAGAGAGCGCATGCAGCGGGGCGGGAGTGGAGCCAGGTAGCCTGCGGGTGAGACAGAGCGCGAGAGAGAGTGAGAGTGGGGGGGGGGGGGAAGAAGGTGAGGGAGGTGAGAGGGGGATAGGGTTGGGGGTGTATGGCAAGAAGTGCGTGGCAAGGAGGAAATGAGCGCGAGGCCCGGGAGGGGGGGGGGGTTGCTTAGTCAACGAGAGAAAGAGAGAGGGAGTAAGTCAAGGGGTGGTTCCCACCAAGGGAAGAGAGGGAGAGAGAGGGAGAGAGGTTCTGAGGGGGGGGGGGAGATAGGGGTATGGTTGGGGGGGGGTTAGAGGATAGAGGAAGAGAGGGTGAGAGATAGAGAGAAAGGGAGAGATGGTGCTTGCCCTGAGGCCCGCCGTGGATACTTCCAAGAGAGAGATAGAGCTAGGTGTAGATAAGGGGGGGAGGTGTTTAGGCCAGTGGTCTGCCAGGGTGGGGGAAAGGAAGAAAACAAGGGGGGGGGGGGGGGGGGGGGGGGGGGTGCTTGAGGCCGAAGGGAGTGTGGACGAGAGGGGGTGGGGGTACGGCCCGCCGGGGCTGGAGTGTGGACAAGAGAGAGAGAGAGAGAGAGAGAGAGAGAGAGAGAGAGAGAGAGAGAGAGAGAGAGAGAGAGAGAGAGAGAGAGAGAGAGAGAGAGAGAGAGAATATTTCGAAGAGAGAGAGAGGATAATATCTGTAGCGGCCCGCCGTGGCTAGAGTATGACAGAGATACCAATGGCACCTACCGGGCTGAATGATGCAGCGCTGCAGAGTAGGAGAGAGAGAATATTAGCGGGGCCGGGCAATAAGAGAGAGATCGTCTTTGGTGATAATGGAGGGGTGTGGCCAAACTTGCGGTGCCCTACCGGTGGTTAACCTTTGGGGGGGGGGGGGGGGGGGGGTATGGTGAATGGTAAAGGGATTTTTTTTGTTTTTTTTTTCTTCTTTTGGTAACAAACCCTTTCTTCCTTAGGGTGTGGTTCTCACGAGCATGGTTTCGAAAGCCGGCCATCATTGGGAATTCTTGAAATTTGAGGAGTATTCTTGAAATTTCCATAAATTAGAGGGATATTTGGGTAGTTTTCCCTTTTTAAAAAAAGAACTATCCTATCCACGTGACCCCAAACCTCCTTGCAACAACTGTTTTCTTTTCTAAGAGACGACCCTACCCTCATGACCCTTTCCCTCCCTGGTCTATTGCTGTAACTAGTCCGCGCCCACGCGGACTGGTTGCAGCAATAGACTAGGGAAGGAAAGGGTCATGAGGGTAGGGTCATGCACCCCATTTGAAGAGGGATCTTTGCTGCTTCACTTCCAGGAGGATGAGTAATGCCTTGCTACAGGCGCGTAGGAGGTGGGTAGAGGGGTACCAGCTTGCGGCTGCGACATCGTTGGAGACGATAACGCTCGAGCCAGGGTTTGATGATGCTGATGATGTTGATGAGAAGGAGGCGGAGGGGGGAGCAGTGTTGAGTAGGCGTTTGCTTGGGAGTGATCGCCCGGCAGTCTTTATGATATATTGGAGCTTCCCCCGCATGTGGGTCTTTCTGGCATCAAGAAGGCATACATAAAAATGGCATGAAGATATCATCTGGATGTAAGCCCTTTGGGACATGCTGAGGAGTCTACCAAATGAATCATTGAAATTCAAGAAGCTTACGAGACTCTCTCGGACCCTCTGAGGCAAGCCGTTTAGCTATTTCCATAATGCCTGCTAACAACATTTTGTCAGCACTGCATCGGTGCCAGCTTGAGTAGAGTACTGCTTTAAAAAGTCCAAGTTCCCATGAGGAGTACCACACGTGCACCTGGTCTTCTCAACTATTTTGCTAAGCATTTAATACCTCGGAGTAATGGTGGGCTTTCGTCCCCAGTCTGTAGGACGCAATGTCTGTGGCACTGCAAGCAATAGAAAGGAACGAGGCTTCATGAGGATCATATACGACGAACATATAACCTGTTGGAGCTCTTCTTTGCTAGCACAATGAAGTTGTCCTTGTTGTCAATGACCAAGTTTTAGGCAATGTAGACATTGTTTGACAGATCGCTCGCCTTGAATAGTCTTCTTTTGGATGGAATATCGTGAATCTGTTAGAATCGTTTCGCGTCGGCATGGACTGGTTCTGATAGGTATCACAAGGGACAAGACAATGTGAGAAGATAGCGAGTAGAGAAGGCGTTGGAAAAATAACCTTATTGTAGTGGTTGCCAATGTGAGCAAAAAAGGCTTCAGCAACATAACCTTCTTGCACTAGTTGCCAATGCAAGCAGAAAGGGCTTCAACTATAGAACCTATATTACACTAGTTGCCATCAGAAGAGGCTTTGACTCTAAGTTTTTATGCATGCAAAGCTTCAACACAAACTCTAACACTAATTAATAGCATGCTTTGCTAGTGAATAAGGCACTCAAGATGGAGCTAGCACACTCTATAGAGAAGGTTCATTCCACCTTATGATACAGCATGAGCCAAACAAAAATGTTAATATGTCTTCTTTTTCTAAATATACACTCACTATCACGATGCCAAAGAGGATATGGAAAGGTATTTAACGGCCCCATATGCTTATGTCGTTGTCTCCACTTTAAACACAACTTTGAGAACAACCCCAACAAGGACACCTGCAGCCCTCCTAATGGGGAAAAGTGTGAATGCCAGAAAAAATACAAGAATCCAAAACACCTAGAAGGAAATGGAGTTGAGAATAACTACTCGGATAGAAGCAAGACCCATGTCAATGTGCCAAAAATTTGAGGACCGATATTTGAATGAATATGTTCAGTCAAAAAAATTGCACATGCAGGGCAAGGGGCTGATTGCAAAAACAGAGGGTCTGGTGTCCTATGCACATGAGTCAAAGCTACTTTGAAGAAACAATTGAAGATCATGTTTTGTCAGAACTAGTCTTAACATTAACAAGACAAGTGACTTGTTTGTACATGCTACAATGATGTTGCAACTTAGGGCACCCACGAAAAGTAGCCAAATTTTTGCACTCATAATATAATCAAGGACATGCATAACATGATCATTGCTAGTCAACATATTGAAAAGGATGTGGAAAACTTGATGCATTTTCATGTAGGACAGGTACATAGAAGTTACAATTTGCAAGCCGAGAAAGAGGTGACGGAAGCTGACTACTCGTCCAAGCTCCCTCGATGTCAACTGCTATTGCCAACTCGTAAGAAAAAGCACTTGGCATGTGTATCCCAGTCAAAAAGAACATATTTTCAATCAGCCTATATAAGGAAATGTATTCCAAGTGGATAATACAAGTGAAAAGTGCTAGAATAGCAGACAGTAGTTGCGTGCCCTCAACTTTTTGCAAGCATCGACAGATCTGTCGTAACAGTCCCACGCCAATGCGGAACGGTTTTGACAATCATCTTCTCACACTTGCGGCGTAAAGTGAGTTTGAAGATAGAGGCTATCGAAGGAAGGAAAAACTTAAATTTCCTTTTATAATGATATTGTAGATATATATTCTTCAAATATTTAGAGGCGTTTTGAAATTGATTAGTTCTTCATGATTAAAAAACCACTAGCTCAAACAATGTCATGTAGCTGCATTGTGTGATTAAGATTATTTTATTTGTGACATAAAGGCGTCCTAATTTCAAATGGTTTTGTTGCTATAATAATGCAACTTCATCTTTGGCATCTCCTCGTAACAATCAACATATGCTATTATTCTATTATCACAGCTTTCAACATGCTTGGCTTTGAGCATAGAATGGGTGTGTTGATTACAATGAGTGTACAAATTACATGATAAATGACAAATTGGGTGCAGTCTTGCAATTAGGAGAGTCTCTCAAAGAAAAGGATGAGGATATTGGGATCACGATCTTCTATGCAGTGATCAAGTGTGCTATGGGTTAGTCATCACAGAGGACTTTGTTGACAATGACATTTGTGGTGATGAGAGCAAGAGCACAAACATTGGAAAACCCGCTTGCACTTTTGCAATTCACTCTAAGTGATAAAGAATGCCTAAATGGGCTTGCTCGATTATATTGTTGCTAAAAAATACTCGCTCGCCAATTTGTACAACTCATTTGATTGATTGAGCTTAACCCTCTTCTAAAGGGGGTTGAAGCTTTTTTACCCCCAAAAAAGCAGGCTCTACCCACCAAAATCAATAGAGAAAAAAACAGCTTTCCATGATTGAACCAACATATTAGCAAGAATACCACACAGCTTGACTAGAGCTATTGAAAAGAAATTGTCCCATGCGGGCATGTCCCACACCCCATGAAAATACACGACTGATTTTTCCATGAGTATCCACATTATTCTAGTCCAGTAGGTATCAACAAAAAACATGTTTTCAATAGTGTTGCCCTCCTTGTAAGCATGTGCATTTTCAAATCACTGCACCCCCCCAACCCTCCAAGGTTAACAAGCATAGCAATATAGTCCCATGCAATCCATGCATTAGGAGATGAACCCGAAAAGAACTTCAACAATTTAGATTTAAACATGTTCAGGACCAGTCCAACAAAGGTAAAAAGTACATCAGGTAGGGTATCAAAATAGCCTGCAAAATTCTCAATCTAACACGAATAGGCCATTCACTGTAGTGCCAAGAAGCCATTTTACATTGAATTCTATCTTCCACACATTGAGTGAGTTGCTTAGCAAAAACATCAATTCCCAAAGGATACCCTAAATGCCTAAAAAGAGTTCCCCTTGGGACTATTTTTCCCTGCCAAATGAGGTTATGAAACTGTTCTGCAAAGATGCCAATCAATTGATATTCGCCAAGATTTAGATCCAAACCAGCAGGCAATATATACAGACTAAAATATGACATACACTTCCCTATGTTGGCAATCTCAGCATGCAAAAAAATTGTGGTGTCATCATCTCAGTAAAACCTAAAGCCGATATGTGTTCAGTCCCTATCTGCAGCCCTTTGAGGTTCCCATTCTTAACGTGTGCATATAGAAATCAAAACAGTGCTGCAATTGCAAACAAGAGAGGTTTGAGTGGACATCCTTACCTAGCAGACCTTCCCACCCTAATGGCTGGTGATAGTTTTCCATTGACAATGACCCTTGAAGTGGCCCCTAGTCCCAACAATTGTATACAGTTTGAAACTATTTGGCCAAACCCATTTTTCCTCAGCACATTCAAAACAAAGTCCCAAATGACTGAGTCAAATGCCTTAGCAAAATCAAGCTGAAGCAGCACTACCTTCTGGTTGCATTTTGGAGCATCTTCTATTCCCAGCATGATTGTAAGGATGTTGTCTAGTATAGACCTTCCTCCTATGAATCATGATTGTGCCTCATGTAGGAGTTTCTTCAAAAAGGGGGAAATTTTGATAGCAATGGCTCAGTTTGTATAGAATTCCATCATAGTTATAGGTCTCCATTCAAATAGAGAGGTTGGAAAATTCTTCTTGGGTAGCAGTTTGTTGATGATACTCTCCTTAAGTAGTGGATCCATGTGTTGAGCTAGCCAGATATGATTAATAGTTGATGTAATCAATTCCTTCAATTGATCCTATTATTCCACCAAGAATTCCTTGGTCAAACCACATATTATATGAGTTTTATCATTAGCCAATTTTCTTAGAGCATATGTAGTATAGGTCATTACGATCAGATTGTTGCTCCAATCTTTCGGCATTGCTTTCCTCAACACAACCACTGATAGAAGAATATCAATAGCTTGATGCCTCTCATTGGATTGCTCAACCTTTCTATTCAAAATGTCCTCAAAATATTCCTTACATTCATCCATAATCTAGTCAGGTTATGTTACCATTGTGCCATAATCTTTCATTACCTTAGACATAAATTCTCTTTATGTTTATCCCTCAGCCTACTAAAGGATAATTTAGATGAGCAATGAACATCTCTTAACTTAGAGTGTCTACGTAAGAAACGTACCTTGATGGCCAATTCTGAGTGAACCTCCTTCATTGTTTTTCTTGCATAAGCTAGGGTTCCCAAATCTACTTTAGTTAGGGTGGATACATACTTTGTGACTACATCCTTTATAAATTCTGATGTAGCTGCTATATTCTAATGTTTTTGGTTGGCTACATGTTTCCCCACATTCTTGATATAGTATTGCATTTGAGCAATCAAGAAGAGCCAAGCATGAACATGGTCATTCTCTTCAAAGTTTTCATGTATTTGTTGCATGAATTTGCTCATAAAAATTTTAAACATTGGATGCTTCAATAAGGAATTATTAATCGTGAGAGGACGATGAACTCTAGATTTTTTAAAATCAAACTTAGGTGATACATTAGACAAATACAAGACAAGATGAAAATGATCTAACAGAGAGCATTGGTAATCAACAACCAATTCAACATCAAATGTCAACCAATGAATAAAATATATTCTATCTAGCCTAGACTAGGAGGACACGTGTGGCTGAGAGTGGAAGGTAAATCCCTGGTTTTTGTGAGAATTTGATAGCCATGCATCTTGCAAATTGCCAGCACTCACCATGCTTTCCCAAGATTTACTCTCTAGTTTGGTGATAATAGTACCAGTGGAGGTAGTGTCTTACCATGCACATACCATATTGAAATCCCAACAACAATGCCATGAAATAGTTGCAAGCTTGCAACCTATTTCCAAAGCTCCCCCCTTGAGTCTAGGGTTGTTATCAGCGAAAACATTAACCACCATTAATTTTCCCCACTGAGTGGAGATCTAAAAGACTAAGCATAGACCACTACGATGATCCAAAAGACAAACAGGATCAAGAGAGCCTTGATGCATGTAAAAACCCCTGAATATCCCCTTTCTTTCCTCCATAAAATCACTGCATACATCTATAATGCATGAGTTGTCCTGCCCTATCATTTTATGCTCATGAGCTAAGCATACATCAATCTGACTCAAAAGCATCCACTTATTAAATTTGTACAACATGGATGGGTCATTAAGTCCCTTGAAATTAAAAGTTGCCCACTTCATACTGGTGTGTTATGGAGCACCTGAGTTTCCTCCTCACATATGAACTTCTAGATGTATGCCCCCGGTGGGTGGGTTTCAATAGTGTATTTTTTCTTTTTTGCCAATTCATGTGTTTCCATGATGTTATCTATAGTTGCCAAGGTTTTTGGGAAGGGCATATCCTCGATGAGGGATTCATTTTAATTGTGAGAACTGTAACCCAATGAGAAGCCCCTAGATTTGAAGGTTTTCCTTGCTGCAGTGAATCCATTCATGTCCACTACTCTTTTACCCTTATCTCTAGCTTCACGGTTTGTTGAAGATGAAGGCACATTATTCCTAGCACTAGGTTTAAATAGAGGTCATGGGTTGGGTGGTTGTCTACCACTGGGCATTCATCCATATGTAGGCGAGGCACCCCCTTGTTTCTTGCTAGCCATTGACGATTTTCCTCATCTCCTTTTGACAGATCAAATATCTGCTCCTGAGGGACTAGGTATTTACTACTCGGGTAGGATGGGATAAATTGAGCAGCTGCAGTGATAGTAGGGCAGTTTTTGCAAAAATGCCCTAGGTTTCTACAATGGTAGCATAATCTAGCTAGATTGCCCCATTTCAAGTAGATCACTAGTCTCCCCACAATTTCAAGTTCATTCTCAAGCAGATTGGCAAATTTTTTTTCTATTTTCCACATGATGCAGACTTTGTTTTGGTTTGGAAAGTGAGTTTCATTTGTTGAATCATCTACATGTATCGTGAGATTCTCTTTGATTTTGATTATCATGAACTTAAATATAGCGACATTGAACTCACCTTCATCTTCTATTTTGACAATCATACACCCAACTAGTCATTTCTTCCTTGTAGCTAGCACTTTTGATATGATGTAGTATCTTCTCATTACAAAACATGTAAAAATATTTTTTTACCCGTGTTTGCTAACGTGATTCTTTTTCTTGCAATGGGAAATTCATTGTTGTACCATCCAACTCATGTAGCGTGTAAGTGGCATTCCCATGTACATGCTTGACCACATAAGGACCAAACCACCTCTTTAAAAACTTTCTTATTGTTGAATGCCGGTTGTCAAGACTATTGTCGTACACCAACACCCAATCACCTTCCTCAATAGATTTAATATGATCCTATGTCTCTTATCAAATTTGTTCTTATTCTTTAACCTTGCATCTTTCAACTGTGTGACTACAATCTCAATATCTTGAGGCCTTCTTTCTAATTGTTGTATACAAAAAGCAAGAAGTTCTTCCCTGTTCATTCCATCCTCCCAAGGCAATACATTCCATACATCCTCAATTAGCATTACAGGTTTTTGACCATACATCAATTTAAAATGTATATAACTAGTAACTGAGCTATGAGTTGTAGGATCAACCCATAAAGCATAAGGCAGTAACCTAAGACACTCTCCTAGTTTACCTTTGCATGCCTTAGCAAAAGCTTTTATGATAGGAGGATGCATATGCTCTGATTTACCATTTCCTCAGGATTGCATGCAATAGTGGTAGCAAGTTTAATGTCCAACCTAGAGAAAAATTTCATGGATTTGTCGGTATCCAACTCACCCCTGTCTACTGTTATTTTCCCAACACATCCATAACGGCTAATTACATCATCCAAGAGGAACTTACATATCCCTTCTGTGCTTTTTGTTCTTAAAGCACGACCTTCAACTTGGTTAGTTAAGTCTTCTTGCGCAAGTACTATGTATCTCATTTTCCATAAGCCTAATGGCATCGTAATCAAATCTACTACCCACTTATATTGCATGGCCAATGTGTAAGTAGGGTGAAACCAATCACGTTGGAACACATTTGAAAGGTTTCACAAGACTCCACAAAGTGAGATACATCTTTATACAAACCTTTCCACCAAAATCTTTCTTTCATTTTAGTAAAGGTGGCTCATACACCTCTGTGTCCAGCATAAATGCTCTCATGAAAAGTTTTCATAAGCTCATATTGAGTGTCCTTATCATTCATGACTCTCAATGGAATTTTATTTCTTTGTTTTGGATGATTCCATAAGTACCAATATTTCAAAAAGTATCCATAGACCTTTCTTTGTATTCTTTTGACCTCTTGATTAGTTCACTCTTCTTGCTTTGTCAAAGTGCTCAAATAGCATCCAATGAGCAACCAATCACCTTGATATAGGTCCTCTACCTCTGGATCTTGATAGAGGTCCTCTTGATCAGTCCACCCTTCTTGCTTTGTCAAAGTGCTCAAATAGAATCCAATGAGAAACTAGTCATTCATAGTCCTCTATGAATGACTCAAGTGCATTTGACAGGCAAACATGATCATCCTTGGCATGCGAGCTACTATATAACCTTGATGTAGGGAACCTTGTGCCTACATCATCGCCCTTGACACCCATGTCTTCTTAATTTTCATAACTTGCTCTGGAAAGCATATCTGCAATTGGATTATCTTTCCCTGTAATATGCTTAAATTTTGGATTAAGAACTATATGTAGGCAATCCATCTCAACATAGAAATATCGGCGGGAGTTGATCAACTTGTGATCATTTCAAGAAGGGGTAGAAAATCAGTGTCCATTATTACATTTGGTCCTAGCAAATACTTTTTTTCACACTTCAATGTTGTGACTACTCCCCATAACTCTCTTTTTGCCTGTGGATAGTTGCATTGACGAGAACTTAGGACCTTTGTTCCAAATCTCACCACATATTGCTTGCCAATGTCAACATCTTGCCCAATTGCCCATCCAAATCTTGTGGGGCTAGTACCCACTATCACAATTACATGTATTTTACATTCATATTTTACTTTGCTCAAAGTTGGAGACATAAGAAACAACTTCTTTAATTTTCTCATGGCATGGGTATGCATTTCTTTCCATTGAAATTTTTGGTTCTTTCTCAAAAGTTGATACAAAGGTTCTGCCACATGCGCATAATGTGGAATTCAGATAACATAAAACACACAATACACCCAATAACCTTTGAACCTTAGTCACATTAATACATGTCTCTTTAATTCTTTGAATCACATCAATGTTTTTTGGACAAGGCCTTCTACCGTATGGCCTGCACATATGTCCCACAATAAGAACTTCATTCACACCAAACATTAGCTTCTACCCAACAAGGTAAGGTTTAGTTCCTCCAAACTTGACAAGATCTTATCACAATCATTGATATGATTTTCCACACACTTGAAACACCCCCTTGATTCCAGAGCCAGATCTATATCATTTACATCACATCCTTTGATTGGTGCATCATCAAGAAAGGGCATCGTAGTTTGAGGTATGAAGTCACGTAGAACTTTGTGCATATACCATTCATCATATGTGCAAGTGAATTAGTTTCTCCTTGAGGTAAGGTGCACATCCTTACCAAACCTAAAGGTGTTCTAATGGTAGTCAAGTCCCTACATTCCATAGATAGTTGGAATTGATCATAGCCCAAGAAAAAATCTTTCATCATTTGTGCAAATGAATTAGTTTCTCCTTGAGGTAAGGTGCACATCCTTACCAAACCTAAAGGTATTCTCATGGTAGTCAAGTCCCTACTTTCCATAGGTAGTTGGAATTGATCATAGCCTAAGAACAAATCCCCAATAGAGTATATTGCCCTTCTTGCAAATGCCTCTGCAAACTCCATCTACAGTTGGCATTGTATCCACATTTATAATTGTAACCTTGTTCACACATTGTATATCTTGAATAATCATAAAGAACCTTTTTTTGAAACTATGAACCACGTATTTGAATTTGGAGCACAAGAAGGGTCCAAAATACCCATCTTGAATCCTTGATCTTTTCATTAAGCAACTCAATGAGTTTTGGCAAATGAGCCTTTGGAACTAGAATAGGCCGCAAACTCCAAGGTACATGAGGGATAGTGAAGATCACCATAGAACCAACAATGGAAGGATCAACACACCCTATCTCACGCAACTCAAATGCAAAATCTTTTCCATGTTTGGCAAGCACTTCTTCAAAGAATATTCTTTCAACTTCTATCAAAATGTCCTCGCAACCAACCTTTAACTCCTTTAAAGAATCCTTTGTAAACTTATGCCCAATCTTTCTATGGTCACAAAGGCTAGGCTGCATAGCATCTTTCTCCATCTTATTCATGCAATCCTTGTGTAGAGGTAATTCCACTAGTTTCACTTTCTTTGCCAGAGACCTATATTTGGTCTCCACTCGTGCATCAACACCTTGAGCTTTTTTTAAATCAATGACTTTGTACATTTATGTCGAGCATACTTTCACAACCTCACTTCCCATACACAAATTGCAATCTACTAAAGACTCCAAGTCTTGCATAGTATCCACAAACAAACACTCATCAAACACATCTTGAATGCATTCATCAACTTCTATCACACCATTGGTCATCAAACCCTTATGTATACTATCTGCATGTTGTCGTTCACCCCGCTTTAAGTCCTCACTATTTGTAAAAGAAATAGATCCATAGTCTATTAATCCTATAAAACATGTAGAAAACATTTCCTCTGATATACATCATGCAAGAACTTTTCTCTTGTTGTACCACCGCAATCCCGCTCTACAATGGTCATGCCGCTCTACAATGGTACATGACCAAAACCCCTGATATCCTTGTAGTCCTTGAATTATTTATTTGTCTTTGGCAAGGATTGATCTCTAAGACTTTTACAACTCCTTTAATGGTCCACACAAACAGTAAGGAACTGGACCGCATGCTTTCCATCCCTAATCCTGATCCTAGCAAAAGTTGACCCATCATCCATCACCTTGGTTTCCATACAAGTAGGAGTGATGTATGCTGCCCAAGGATAAGAGGGTATGTAGACATCTCCTAGACAAAGAAATTGTGGTCATCTTTTACATCCCCTTTAGTCACCCTTACATTTGGACAAGCTCCAAATAGCTTCCTTGATGAATTGTTTACTGCACGGATCATCATCCATGATTTATATCAATTGGTCATTTGCCTTTTTGATAGACTTTTTTACGTGAGGTTAATCTCTAATCCAGAATCTACCAATGCGATGTATGGCTCTTCTAAATCTCCCACTTTTACCAAGGTCTTAGTAGTTTCTCTTTCCCAATGGTCTCAACTTCATCTTCATCATCCAAGAAGCAAACTTGTTTTACTCCTCCCCTAGACTTGTAGCATGCAACAACAGTTTCATCACCTTTCTCACCATGTACTGATAGCCGTTTTTTGGCTATCCAAAACTGCCATGGTGAGCTACCAAAGGATCTACCAAAGATCTGTCAAAAGGAAGATTTCTCGTGTAAGTTTTGTTGCATGAAGCATGAGTGTAACTGGAGCCAAAATTCCAAGGGGCCAAACGATGAAAATCTTGTTAAGGACTCAGAAGCACTCTCTTTGCAAAATATGCTTTATGATGGTACATGAATATACCATCATCCTGGGGGAGGGCTAATGACAACCATTTTTTGGCTATCCAAAATTTCCATAGTGAGCTACCTCACCCTACCAAGATCACCTAAACACCATGGTTATCCCTACCTTTTCATTGTACATAGGCGTGTGTGAGTTAGGAGACTTTTTCCATATCTCCTTAAAACTCTCATCTAGCTAGTCATTGGGTTAGTTGAGCCAAAAAAGTAAATAAAATCAAAAAATAAAATATATTATGGTCTATTTGTGTGTAAATATTTCATTGTATATAGAGCCTAAATATAAGGATTTTTCATAACTATTTTGATATTTATTTAAATATTTTTACCTCGGTGTCCATTATTTGCCTATATATGCTATGTACATTGACTCACCATTACCACAATTTTTCTTACCATTTTCCATACTCTTTATTCCATATAAAAATATTTTCATGCAAGATTCTCTTATTTTGGTGTGAATCCACTCCTAGGAAAAAACCTTAAAAAATACCTTCCACCATCAGTCATTGCCTTTTACTAAATTCCTATTTTCTACAGATATCTTTCTTGCCTCTTGTAAATAAATAAACATCAATAAAAACAAACAAGGTCCCTCCTCATTTGATTCCCTATATTTTCATATATTTATTTTTTTTATATATAGCCCACACTATTCTAGATTCCATGAATTGTTCATATATACTAGCCTGTTTTTTTCCATCATATCCATATATTATATTTATACATAATCCACAAGAATGCACATTTTAAAACCCCTAAGAATCAATTAGGTCATGCTCTAATGCAAGGAGGGGCTCACCTTTGGAGCCATATGCAAATTCAACAAAAGGGGGGCCACTGAAGACTTTTTTGTGAACAAAAATAGGCATCTTGGTGGTATTTGTTATATCCATCTCCACTCCAAATTTGAAGTGGTGGTTAGAAGACAAAATATAGACCAAGAGCTAAATAATCACCTCAAATATTTTAATTACTTTTGGAGTTACCACCAGTGAGGTATGTTTTTTTTTATTGGACCCCAGTCTGCCCACTTTTCTCACAAGTAGCCCATAGTCTTCTCTCACCTCTTTCCACACTTCTACACACACACACACTCATTCGTCTCAATCCCTCACTCAAACCTGCACCTTCCATGGTTTCTCTCACCTTATTTACCATTAAACTCCCCTCTTACTTCCATAGCTCTCATAAGAGCTCTACATATACATACACCATCTCTATGCCTCTCTCTATTACTTCCAAAGTACAATTCCATCTTACCTCTTCTATATATACATAAAATTCAGCATGTAAACCATGCTTAACCTCTATAAATTGAGAGATCTCTTCAACCTAATTTCCATTATCATCGTGATAATCAACCTTGGCGTCGGTGGCATAAAGAAGAGAAGAAGAAGAAGAGGATCGATAGTCATTTTGAGAACCTACACAAGTAAGTCCAAAAATTCTTCAAGCTTCACCACCATCACAAGGATTTCCTCACTTCATTCAACCATCTTACTTCAACCATCCACCTCATTCTACCCATTGTAAATATATCATTAACTTTCTTGTGATTACTAACACTTACCACTAACATACTAACACAAAATAGCCATTGACCTAACCATAAAAGACATCTCATTTCAAGACATGTGCATAGTAACTATCTCTCTATCTCTCTCTCTCTCTCCCCCCTTCCTTAAAACTCTACTTTCACTTTATCTACCATCAATAATGCTCTCTTTTGAGCCCACATCCATGACTCAAGCAGACACAACGAAGGCCTGCACTGTTTTGATATTCAGTGTTGACCGCTGGGTCAACAACACAACATAACTCAAGTTTCGTACCAAAGTCTTATCTTTTGCGAGTTATGAAATGCTGCGGATTATGGCTATAAACGTCATTTGTAATGAGTAGTTATTCTAGTTTCAGAAGCCGGGGTGCAATGGCACTTCCAGATTGTAAATACAAAGCCATTTGACCCTTTCAACCCCATTTTTGGTTAAACCTAAGGTAGCCTTAGTATATAAGGTACCTAGGTCATTTTGTAAAAGGACTTTTATCATAATCAAAACTGAGCGCTGCCGTCTACTGTGTGTGAGAGAGAAAGAGAGTGAGCGTGAGCTTCATCCTCTCGCTACGCCCGGCTCGCTCAACACATTGGAGATCCGACTGCACCATTGATGTAGGCTCGAGGAGAGCTACGCGACAACGCCAAGCATTCCACGCGAGAAGAAGCGCACACGCCGACGCATCTACGAGCTATTTGTGGCCGTAAGTGTATCAAACGATGTTTGTTTTCTGCGTTCTAGTAGTCTATAGAATCGTGGCGACATAAGCTACGCATAGGTACTCATAAATTTTAGTTTCGGGCACTTTCAAAATTCAGGTCTATCATCCTACGCGTTTTCTGCAGATGGGTTTAGAGTGAGGGTTTGGAGTGTAGAAGCTTAGGGACAGGTGTATCCTAGTGAGGGGATGTTGTTCCTTAAGTTTCGTATGAATCTGGCATGATTAGGTGAGTTACCTTCCGTATGTGTGTATGTGGCTAGGTGGTGTAGTTGAGAGTAGTGAGGTTCTTGATTGTGGTTTATTTGACCTTCATGAGTGTTGTATGTGTAGGATGGTCTTAGCCTGACAAACTTAAGATATTTCCTCTGTGTGCCTATCGTGTCATCTGTGTCCTCGATTGACATTATGTTGATCTAGGTAGTGTTTGCATGCACTTCATGGGTGTGTGAGTCGCTCCTGTCCAACATTGGCGCCGCTGCCGGGGGCACAAGGACCTAAGTAGGTTTCCTACTAACACTCGTGTGATGGTTGTTTGATTTAGTTTCGGCTAAAGAAATCGTTTTTCTCAAGTGGATCCGGAAGAGGATATTCCGCGATCAAGTGGATAGCCAGGAAGCGTGTGTCTTGCCGAGGGTCTGCGACTAGATAGGTTTAGTTAGGATCTGTGGATTAGAGTAGTTGTTGGTGGTCGAGTGATTTGTGAGGTGATAAAAGCGTTTAGTAGTCTGTGTGTGGCAGTGAAGCGTTTTTCTACTCATAGATGCAAAACTCCATATGATTTGTAGGAGTAGCTTTAGGTAAGTGATCCGATTCTGATCTAGACCTATTCATCACTGAATTATTTGCTAAAGTGTTTGATTGCATCTGAAATCACAAAAAAGTGTGCTCTTGAGGGTAAAAATACATTAAACAAGCTTTTGTGGATATTTTTGCATGACTGACTGATGCTGTGCATATAAAAGAGCATTTGCAAGGGTTCTGTGAAGAAAACTTGCAATTCTGTAAACATAGACATCCTACGCGTAGGATGTCTTAAGGGGGTTCTAGAGACCAAATTTGAAGATTCTGACTGCACCAGTGGGTTCAGAGGGTAGGTTTTACCCTAGTAACATATTGACTTGGGTGTTTTTCCCTATTTTTGTTGACCAAAAGCCAAAAGACGGAGTCAAAAAACGTAAAATTTCAGAAAAGGCTTAAATTGAGTGATTTTTGCATGTTTTTGCAATTGTGAAGCATACTTGCACTTGCTGAGAGCATAAGGAAGCATCAGGGACACTTCAGTCTCAAAAAATCAGCAGTAGACATACTATGCGTACGATGTCTACAGGGTGATCTGGGCATTTTTTTGAAAATCTGAGGTTACCAGTGTGTTCAGAAGGTAGGTTTTACCCTATTTTCACCTGGAAAGTGGAAATTTGACCAAATTTTGACAGATCAAAGCCAAAAGACGAGAATTGCCAGACATCCTACCCAAATTGTGTCCAAGGCCTAATTTTGAGACCAAACCATAGGATGACTCCATAGGCATGTTCTAAATGTTGTATTGAGTGCATGTGATAAATTTCATCTCATTTGGGTCAGTGAAAGTGAAGATTGAACAGACTTTAGCGTTTTTGGACAGACAAAAGGCAAGAATAGCTAGTTTTGGGGTCTTTTGAGATCCAAACTCAAATCTAAGCATACCACTGGGTTGCTCACATCAAGGGGAAGCTGTGGGACAAGTCTGGGGTCAAACAGGCCAAAAAGACATCCTACGCATAGGATGTCTTCTGTGTGATTTTGGACTCTAAACAAAATTCTGAGCATACCACAGTGATCAGCACCTTAAGGAGAGTCTGTGGTTCAAATTTGGGGCAATTCTGAGCAGTTAGACATCCTACGCGTAGGATGTCTAAGGCAAGATTTATTGGCCAAATTCAAACTGTGGACATAGCAGGGTGTTGTATAGCCTTAGGCAAGCCTCCTAGTCAAATTTGGTCCAATTTGGAGTTGATTTGACTTGGGAATTCATCAAAACAGACATCAGGCTTTTGGAACAGATTCTTGATCATTTGACCAACCTATAGGTGTCAGAATCAAACAGTAAAAATAGTTGTGAGCTTAGCACATCAAGGGGAAGCTACAGTGCAAGTTTGAGCTGAAATAGAGCAAAAAGACATCCTACACGTAGGATGTCTCCAGGGTCAAAAAGTGGTCAAAATTCTACTTTGGCCATATAGGGAGGTTCTAAGTGTCACAAGGATTCCAGAACTTTTTTCAAAAGTGAATTTGGACCTTGTTTGGCCTATTTACCAAGCAAAGACAAGAATTGTCAGACATCGTACTCTTGGAGTGCACTAGAAGCTCTTGCAGCCTAAATCTTGACCTATTGGCATCCAAATTCAATTCTAAGCATACCATTGTGCTGCTGAGCACTAGGAGAATCTTGGGATCAAGTTTGGACAAAATCTGAGCAGTTAGACATCCTACGCGTAGGATGTCTCTAGCTTGATTTAGTACTCAAAACCAACTTATAAGCACACCACTGTCATCAGCACATCAAGGAGAAGCTGGGGTGAAAATTTCAAGTCATTCTGAGAAAAAAGACATCCTACGTGTAGGATGTCTCAAGGCCATTTTTAGGTCCAAATGAAATTCTGAGCATACCATTGTGTTGCTGGACTTAAGGGGAGTCTCTGGACCAAATTTTGTTAAATTCTGAGCATATAGACATCCTACGCGTAGGATGTCTTTACGCTAGTTTTAGGGTCCAACTGTACTTTTGACCATATAGGAGTGTTCACAATCTCACAGAGATCCCAAATCTTTTTTCAAAATTGAATTTGGACTCATTTTGACCAGTCCAAACTGCAATTCACTGTTTTGGTCATAACTTTCACAAACAGTATCGGATCGGAAAAGTTTTTATATCAAAACGTAGCCTGAGAGCGACTCTACAGATCTTACAGCAAAACTTGAACTAAATGCATGCCAACGGCAACCATTTAGTTCAACTTTGAGAAAAAAGTCGTTTGAGGTCTCAAAATTCATCCGGAAGTCAGGGGTGTCTAAAAGCGACAATTTACGAGAATTGTGACGAAACGGTTGTGGTTTTGGACATAGTTTCGACTTTTCCCTAACCAAATAACTTGAACACAGTGGACTAAGTCTACTTGAACCAAGCAAAAGCTCTTAAGCCCAGAAATCATGCCTACCCTAGATTCAAACGCAGCTTACACAAGCTTGGAGATCCCGACGACAGAGGAATATCCTCCCACAATGGATCTTCCTAGCTTGCAATTGATAAAAACCCATCTTGTTGAGAGAGTTTGGATGATTGGTCATGAGAGTGAAGGACTATATAGATACATTGATGACAATGAGGTCAATCTTTATAGGTGCTCAGATCCATACCTAGACGAGATAACGGATTACAAGCTCTTATATGTCTACACATACGGAGTCGACTGTCAATGGAGATCTATAGTTGTCGACAAGTATGGACGAGAATACAGAGTTGTAGAAAGCACAAATCCACAGATTGTACTAGAAAGAGGTGGATATTTGGTCAATGAAGGACCACAAATGCCTCCACCAAACACGAGAATTCCTATAGGAATTCCAAGAAGAGAGCCACCAGGATTCCCTTCAAGAGCGATAACGAGAGAAGGATTGGGAGAGTCTCTGGTTAGACTTGTAGACAATCGACGAGTTAGACCATCCCAAGTCTAGAAATGGGTAAACAGAAAATACTCCGGAGATAAAGATCCGAGAGATCACATAGCGGCTTTTAGAAGAGTGATTAGAGCAGAGGAAGTTTCAGATTTTGCGACACAGTTTGCGGGATTTGGATTGACTGTAGAAGATGATGCAGCTACATGGTTCGATTCGGTGGAAAAATGGGATTTTGAGACCCTAGATGAGTTGTTTGAGGAGTTTATTGAAGAATTCTCGCCAAAAGGCATTGCTCACAACACGGTCTTGCAAATCCATAGATTCAAACAGAAAGAGAATGAATCAGTACGCAAAGCATCATTACGGCTCAAGAGATATGTTAAGCTCTGTCCGAGAGTGGAATTACCTACGCAAGCACGACTGATGTGGATCTTTATCCAGGGAATGAGACATGCGGGCCTTCAGAAGGATCTGCATATGATAAGGAGGATGACGCTAAACGAGTTGATCAAAGAAGATCTTTATGTAGTGGATAACTGTGAGGCATACAAAGAAACGGACTTAAAGAGTCAAGGAGATGACACATCCTCTCAGCACAGTGTTTCACAGATAAGTGAGTCCATTTCCAAGCCAACGACACCTATTGATCAAGAAAATCTTATCGACGACTTGGTCAAGAGGTTGATTCCTCTTGTAAGGTCTGATTCGGGAGAGGTGAAGTGGTGTGAAATTGAGAGAAAATCGACGAACCATACGGGGGAAGAGTGCTATTATAGCATGGAAAATGCTAGGGAGAGGTATGTACAACCTGTTCCAGAAGCACCTACTCCACCTAGATACATTACGGGGAATGCGCCAAGACCAATAGGAGTTTTAAGGCCATAGCTTGTCTTAGGACAAAAACCTCCGCTGCCAGGTGCTATAATGCAGGTAGACATGAGATACATGCCAATGATGGAAGCATCAAATAAACCAACGACAGTACTAGCTACAATGTGGTATAGCAACCAAAGTGGGCACTACCCTTCGGAGCAACAAAATGTGAGAGAAACACATGGAGTGGTGAGGCTGGTACAACCTCCACCTCCTGGGTTTCAGTCGAAAGAAAGAAGGTATGAAATGGACGAAAGGACATTGCGATTCATTGCAAATAGCGGCTTATCTAGGTCAAAGCTTGCTTATAGCCAAGAGGAAATGCTAAAAGAATCTCCTCAACCAGAGACAGATTGTCACAAAAGTCGTGACAACCAAACCAAATCAGGAAAATCACGACAAATGTATCAGGGATTGTTCAGCTACCTAGTAGCTCAGAAAATGAAAATGTTGTACTAGTTCAAGTGGTTACGAGAGCACAAGCCCAAAATAAAGCTGATGAGAATCCAAAGACAAAGAACACAGAAGGTGACATGGGTCCAAAGACAGATGATGGACCAAAGACAGACGCACCTAGTCAGAAAACCAAGAGCAAACGAAATAGTTGGAAAGCTAGAAAGACTAGGATGAAAGCACGCAAGGAACGAGAGCAAAAATACCTAGCTGAGAAGCTTACCGAAGTTGAGGAGAAGATAAAACAACATGAGGAAAAGGAGGCACCTTCTCTTACACAGATGGTTAAACCTCTAGAAGAACCATCCACGAATGAGAAACCGAGAAGTGCTAGTTTAGGAGGATCTGTGTTGGCAAAGAAGGTTAATGAGACATTAGATGCCCTCTTGAAAGCCTATGATGTGAGGCTCAAAAACAACCAAATACAAGAACACAGGTGGATGACATATCCCTATGCAGAACTAGAAAAGCAAAGGTTTGAAATGTGCTAGAAAATGATTCAAACAGCCCAAGCTTTAGTAGAACCACCAGTTGCAAAACCTGAGGATGTGATCTGTGTCATGCCTACACAAGTAATCCCACCAAACCAGGAACTAAAAGAGCCAGATTCTAGTCATGAGCACAGACCAAACCTCAAAGACCCAGCATTAGAACCAAGGATAGTACTAAATACCACGGATAACTCTTCCGAGGGATTTCACCAAGGTATACCTGAGGATTGTAAAGAGATAGATGGTCTTGACGAATTGTGGAAACAATTCAGAGAGGCCAATGAAGCCAATGACCTAAGAAGATGAGTAGACAAGACTGGTGATGAACAAGGAGTGTTTCTACCACCAATAGAGGAATTTGAGACTAGATCTCAAATGAATCTAGACGTGAGATCGTATTGGGGCGAAAAAGGATCTGTACAATCTATGGATAGTCAACCCCATTCGCTAAGAACACTACCGTCCTACAGGGGAGAGTACGAGACCAAGTCAGATGTGGTTGCAGTCCCATCAAAGAGACTGTCTCCCAACAAGGCCATCGATTCAAAGGGGCTAGTAGATATTCTATCTACCCCAGTCACCTGTACAATAATGTTAGCCGAGTTTCTCAGAATAAGACCAAACATGTGGGTAAATGTCTAGAGAAATTTGGTGTAAAAACCCCAATGACTCAAATCGAGGAAGGCATCAAAGATCTTGAAATGCCTCAACTAAATACTAGGCCAGTGCCATTAAACAAGGTAGGCGAGTATTACGAGGGAGAAGATGGAAACACCACACTTCCTTTGGAATTCAATAATGTAAAAACCATGGCAATCCTTGACAGTGGAGCTGGTGTGGCCATTGCAACCAAAGAGGTTTGGAAAAAATGGGGAAAACCTGCCTTGAGATCCACACGAATGACCCTGCAGCTTGCAGACGGACACAAGGAAAAGCCCCTAGGACTGCTAGAAAAAGTACTTGTTACTTCTTCTGGCATTGAATATGAACACACTTTTGCTGTTGTTGACTTTGGCAAGAAGAACAACTATGAAATCATTCTGGGAAGACCATTCATGCGACAATTGAAAATGGTCCAAGATTGGGGTTATGACCATATATACCTGAGACATATGGAAACCATAACAAAGATAAACTTGAGGGACCATAGCTATAGGGATGTGACAAGAACACCGGTTGAGGAGTTTGATTCCGCCACAGTGGCAGGATTAGAACTTCCAGCTTGGTTAGGTAAGCCTAAAGAACTATGGATGTGTGGAGCTTCACAATGTGGTAGCTTGAAACGTGAGGAATGTATCCTAGAGAGGGTTATAGAGGATATGGACTATATCCCAGAACCATTTCCTGAAGAAGAGTTAGAGCCTTTTGGATGGGAACACATCTTGGCTACTTTGGACGTGTGCGCTGTGGAGGATGCTCCCACAACAAAGTTTTGTGATGAAAATGGCTATGATGTCGTTCCTTATTTTGCAGTGAGTGTAATCCAGGAAAACGAAGAGAACCAGACATCAACAAGCTCTCAAAATAAGGAGCAAACAAAGAAATGTGGAGAATCAAAAGATGAAGAAGACGACGAGTTCTATGACTCTGTAGAACACTTCGAGCTTCAAGAAGATCAACGACCCAGGAATCAATGTCATTGCTACACGAATAAAGTGCATCAAAAGTGGATTCCAAAGTCCTCGGTGAAGACACAGCCACCACAAGCATCATCATACATGGTTCCTAATAAGGATGCAAAGACTCAGCTAGGAGGAATATGACCAGAGCAACGAGCTAACAATGCTCTAATCAATGGGCAAGAAAAGTCCTCCAAGAAACTACCACCCACGAGCAAACAGACAGTAACTTTCCACTACCAGCCAAAAAATCAAGGGAAAGTACAAGAAGTCAACCTTGTTGAGGATAGTAGCGATAGTGATGAATCTTACGACATCCCCTATCATCAACTCAGGCCATCACTATCACCAACCCCTTCAGCAACAACCATGACAGGTCAAAAGAACAGTACAACAAGTCAAAGCCAAAAAGCTCGACAAATGTAGATACCAAAAAGTCAGATCGGCCAAAAACAAATATGGATCAAGAAGACAAAGATCTCTAATGACAAATCACAAGATCCAACACCAAAACAAAAACAAGGAGAGCGTGCACGAACGGGTAAGAATATCACAAAGTCGCAACCTTTCACAACTCAGGTTTGGGCTCCAAAGAAGTTGATTCAAGCACAAAAAAATCAGGAATTCATTTGGATTCCAAAACAACCACAGTATCAACTTTCAAAGCCTGAATCCCATCACCAACCAAGCGTACAAGGGCTGAAGCAAAGACCACTGTCGACTCACACAACAAAAAGGTGGATCCCAAAGAAGTCTCTTCAAACACAAATGAAGCACGGGCAAGTATGGGTTCCCAAACGAGAGCCAACAACAAAACAGCCAATGATCGCAAAGAAATGGGTCCCAAAGAAGAACAACAAAACTGCTGTCAGTGCATCACCGCTTGACTTCTTACAATTCTTCCTACGATTATAGTACAGTTAGAAGAGAGCAAGTCGCTTCAATCAAGCAATGATACAGGAGCTTCAAAGACCATTACATTGCTTAGAATAGGAAGCCTCGCCAACAAATGCCAATAAGCACAACACATACCCTTTACGATACCCTGTCGTAAAGGATGACTCCAAATAGAAAGGGGGGAGGCATTCTGAATGCGGACCTAACATTATGACTATTAGAGGGAAATGTTTTGTGAGATGCATTGAATTTTTGCGTTTTATTGTGATAATTTTTTGACGAAATTTAGAGTATATGCCCTCATAGTAGTGTTACAGAGGAGTATAGGGACAAAATCCATATATGAGCCCCTAGGGACATGTGTATAGTGTACATAGCATTTAGATTTCTATTTGAATGATTTTTCTTTTGTTAAGTTTTTTTAAAGATTTTTTTTGTTTATTATTAAGAAAAAATAAAAAAATCCATAATCCACATGAAGAAAAGACTGACGAGAGGCCTGAGCACTACAAAGAGAAGAAGGTACAGGGAAACGATGAAACTTCACGAAGTATGTCTCAACAGCCACTACAACAGTCGAAGAACTTGTCACAAAGCAGTGTCAACATGTAACCGACAAGTCATACAAGTCAGAGTCGAGTAGCTAAGCCACAAAATGAGTGAGGTGTTAGTCCCAAATCTTCAAGTAATATTCTCTGTGGTCTAAGCGTCTTAGCTATTCTAGGTACTGCTCAAGCTGGAAGAGTTGAGCATATTTAAGTTGTGTCGCTCATGCTGGTATAGGTGAGGAAAAGAGTTGAAGTCTAAGTACTTAAGTCTGGTGAAGTGAAGGAGAAGGTCCAAAATACACTCACATACTGCGCACAGTGAGATACGCGTGGAGAAACTTCTACGTCAACAACCCTTCTTGGAAAGGTGGAAGCTATTGAGACAAATTTTGATGTCACATGTGCTACATTTATTCCTCGAAACACCCATCATCTCCTTCCTTCACATTGCATGCTTTTGTTGACAAATTTCTCATATGCATATAGAGTGTCCCATAATTGGCACTTGCATCAGGGACTCTTTCCGTGTTTCACCCAAGCACACACCTTTCATGAACATGTACTTCACATTCAACTGCTCAACTCCAATAAGAGCGTATACCAAAGGCATTTTTTTCCCACCGGGTTTTTTCCCTTTGGTCATCCAGGTTTTAGACCCTAATCTAAAGACACCTATCACCATCCTTTGTACATACTCCTTCTACATCAAAAATAAATAAATGCTACTCAAATCAATTGACAAATGAATTGGAGCACCAATTTCATATCATAGCATACTTCTCCTCTGGCGAGTCGAAGAATGGCCTACAATGACAAAGCTGCAGACTACACTAATAACATGATTGCACAGGAACAAGGAAGTCCCCAATAAAGAAGATCAGACATAAAAGTAATCAGAGGATCTCAAAAGATGAATGGTTATGCTGATAGATGTCTGCTCTAATGGATCATAGTTCTTGTTGTGGTTCGACAAAGATACAAGCAGTGCAACAGATGAAGCCAAAACAACAGCAAAATGTTGACCGCCGCTGGGTCAACAAAACAACATAACTCAAGAAGAAAGAAGTCCTCAATGACAAAGAGCAGACATAAGGGTAATAAGAGGATCTCAAAAGCTTGTCCTTGATAATGCGCATCGAATGCTTGGCAGGGTTTTGAACCTCAATTTAGAATAATTAAGTCCTGGATTCGGCCTGACAGACAGACTTTGCATTGGAGTGCAACTTGGCCTAAAGAAGTTAAGGGTTTAGCCATACAATTTCTACAAAATCCTTACAAAGTTTTCATTTTCTCACAAGATCAGAAAGCCAATCACTCAATTCTACAAATTGTAGAAGTTGTTTCTGAGAATCACAAATACTCCGAATTGACAGATTTGCTGGAGCAAGTGATGGATGGAGCTTTCTCTATCCATGATGATAAGAGTCAAGTTAAACGACATTGGGTTCTTTTTGAATTTAGATCTGGCAGTAGACCTATAATGACAGAAACAGATGCTGCAGCTCGGAGCGTGGATGTGAAAGACAAAGTTCGTCATCAATAATGATTTTCCTGAATCATGTGAAGACTATGTACATCGGATTGGACGAACAAGACAAGCTACTACAAAGGCTATAGTCTATACTTTCTTTCCAACAACAAAACGACAGCAAAGACCACATCGCCATCAAGGACAATCAGGTCATGTCGGGGACGACATGAAAGCGGAAGGGGGGGGATGTTGACCGCTGGGTCAACAACACAACATAACTCAAGTTTCGTACCAAAGTCTTATCTTTTGCGAGTTATGAAATGCTGCAGATTATGGCTATAAACGTCATTTGTAATGAGTGGTTATTCTAGTTTCAGAAGCCGGGGTGCAATGGCACTTCCAGATTGTAAATACAAAGCCATTTGACCCTTTCAACCCCATTTTTGGTTAACCTAAGGTAGCCTTAGTATATAAAGTACCTAGGTCATTTTGTAAAAGGACTTTTATCATAATCAAAATTGAGTGCTGCCGTCTACTGTGTGTGAGAGAGAAAGAGAGTGAGCGTGCGCTTCATCCTCTCGCTACACCTGGCTCGCTCAACACATTGAGATCCGACTGCACCATTGTTGTAGGCTCGAGGAGAGATACGCGACAACGCCAAGCATTCCACGCGAGAAGAAGCGCACACGCCGATGCATCTACGAGCTATTTGTGGCCGTAAGTGTATCAAACGATGTCTGTTTTCTACGTGCTAGTAGTCAATAGAATCGTGGCGACATAAGCTACGCATAGGTACTCATAAATTTTAGTTTTAGGCACTTTCAAAATTCGGCTCTGTCATCCTACGCGTTTTTCGCAGCTAGGTTTAGAGTGAGGTTTTGGAGTGTAGAAGCTTAGGGACAGGTGTATCCTAGTGAGGGGATGGTGTTCCTTAAGTTTTGTATGAATCTGGCATGATTAGGTGAGTTACCTTCCGTATGTGTGTATGTGGCTAGGTGGTGTAGTTGAGAGCAGTGAGGTTCTTGATTGTGGTTTAGTTGACCTTCCTGAGTGTTGTATGTGTAGGATGGTCTCAGCCTGACAAGCTTAAGAGATTTCCTCCATGTGCCTATCGTGTCATCTGTGTCCTCGATTGACATTATGTTGATCTAGGTAGTGTTTGCATGCACTTCATGGATGTGTGAGTCGCTCCCATCCAACATTCAGAAAAAATCATAATCCTGATTTGTTAGCTTGTAAATTAGGATTTCGAGTAATCTTAATGAGAGGTCTCCAACCTATAAATAGACCCCTCTCCTTCTTGTAAAAAAGGCCCAATATCTCACATAGCACCCCAAAACTCTATGCGGGAGGAGTGACTTAGGTGTAGCAACCACTTTGTGAGCTTCACTTTTGGTGTGAGAGAAGCTTTCAAGCTACACATTACAAGTGAGAGAGCGTGAGTTCAAAGTCTCAAAACCACTATTGTATATGTTCCTCCATCATGAGGTTTGGTGTATCAAAGGCGTGAATTGACGTTCAAATCTTCGTCCTTCCACTTGTGCAATACGGTTTGGTGAATTCAAGGTGACTTGTATATTTTAAGTTTCTATCATTTGATCTTGTTTGAGAAAGTGTTTTAGTGTGTTTTCATTGCCAATTTTGTGTCCATTGTAAGAGGGTATTGTGGTGAGAGGTCTCCCACACCCTAAGATAGTTTGTGTGTTGGCAATGTTTAGCATTCACTAAGCATTGAGTTAGATTTATACAAGATCTACGATAGCATCATAACAAACCATCTCCATTTACAAGTCACAAACAAGGTATTACACAAGTTTCATTCCTCTCTCTCTCTTCCCTTTACTCTAGCCTTCTTGCTCCATTTGGTGTGTGTCTTGGTGTGAGATTGCTTGTGTGTGTGTTTTGTGGCGCATCTTCTTGTGTGTGACAAAATCTCTCTTCTTGCGTCATAATTTGCATACCATAACTAGGTGGTGCCCTTTCACTTGTTTGCCTGTGGGTTTTTTATTGTTGTTTCTTGCTTGTGGTTGACCCAACCCTAATTGAGCAGCACGAGAGACTTGAGGGGTGTTTAGAGGTCGCCTCTCTTGTTGCCCGCCCCAGACTGCCTCAATTTTGGTGCCACCAATGGAGGAGGGCTTGTGTATTTTTTGTGTAGGATCAACCTTTAGAATAGTCAAGTAGTTTGCATGAATCACAAGAATTTGTATGATCCTTTCATTCCCATTGCAAGGAAAAAGGTGCACATAATTGTTAGTACTAAGTTGCAATTTCAATGAGTAACTTGTAGAATTTTGGACCCTCTTAGGCTGGCTGAAATAAACGCTTCAGTAAATCCTTTTATTTTGCCTTTCATTAGGTACGACTTTAGTTTGAATGTCTATATTTTTATTTTGTTTTAAGCATTAGGTTATTCATAGACCATGGATAATGGCCCAAGAATAGAGGTTTTCCCCTTCCATTTCACTCCACACATAAGAATAAACGTTGCAATTAGTAGAAAGATCCATTTTCAACAACGTATGGTGTTCATGTAATGAAGCAGAATACGACACACTACTTCATGGTTTAAAGATGTGCATTGGCCAAGGTATACAACGTCTCATGGTAAAGGGAGATGCACTTCTCATTGTGAAGCATATTTTAGGCATTTGGGCATGCAAAAATGAAAGCCTAAGGAAAAAAGTTCATGCCATTTGTAGGTTGTTTAATCAGTTTGAAGAAGTGCAACTATATCATATCCATAGGAAACAAAATGAAGATGCAGATTTACTTGCAGAACAAGTAGTTACATGTGTTGAGAAAGAAGTGCAGGTCATCATGGTGGCAATAGCTGTCAAGCAACCGAGATACCAGGGATTGGAGTCATTGGCTCCCATTATTGGCTACATTTTGGAGGGCAAGTTTCCACAAGATTTCATAAAAGCTCAGAAGAGGAGACTCATGAAGAAGGCAAGTGTCTATCTCTTCCTAGAAGGCTCCCTCTATCAAAGAGGAAAGGATCAAGTGTGCAAAAGAGTACCAACTATCGAGGAAATTCCATCCATTCTAAAAGGTTTTCATGAAGAGGCATGTGGTGGTCATTTTGCCCAAGAGTTAGCTGTAAAGAAGATTTTGTTTGCGGGGTATGTTTGGCCAAGCCTACATGTGGATGTCCAGCATTGGTGTAAAAGCTGTCACAATTGTCAGGTAAATGGAAATAGGAGATTGGTGCATGGTCCAAGGCAAATCGTTCTTGAAAATGGACCCTTTGAAAAGTGGGGCATTGATGCTATGGGTCCTCTGCCTAGAACAAAAAATGGTAAACTCTACATTCTAGTGGGCTGTAGATTACATGACTAGGTGGGTAGAGGCTCAAAGTGTGGCAAGGGTAAATGGGAAAACAGTGAGAAAGTTTGTCTACACTAATATTTGTTGTAGATTTGGCACACCTCTGGAGATTGTTTCTAACAATGGTCCAGGGTTCAAGAAGGGTTTACTCACAGAAGTTTGTGAAGAGCTTCACATTCTACATCGTCATAGCACACCCTACTATCCACAGTCAGATGGGTTGGTGGAGAAGGCTAATGGTGTCATTGTAGGCATCATTAGAAAGATGGTGCAAAACAAGACAAAGTTATGGTATGACTTCTTGGATGGTGCCTTCTGGGCATATCGAACCATATATAGGGAGGCCACAGAGTTCACACCATTTTACTTGGTCTATGGTCAAGAGGTTTTAGAGCCAATTGAGCTCAACATTCCAGCAATGCGACTTCTTACCTTAGTAGAACTTGAGTGGAAAAGAGAAGTATCTTACGAGTGCTACAAGAGGAAAGCTACACGAGTGAAGGAGAAGCTTGACAGCAAACTCAAGGACAAAGGCATCAAAGAAGGAGAGCTTGTGCTAAGGTTTGACAATTGACTTGACAATCATTTTGATGCCAAGTCTGAAACTAGATGGCAGAGACCATACATAGTCAAGAAGGATTTCAATTCAAGTTATTATCAGCTTATGTACTTGAATGTTAAAGAGCACTCCAAGAAGGTAAATGGGTATCGCCTGAAGCCCTATTTGAGTCCCCTTCGCCTTCTTCCAAAGGATCTACCAAAGATCTGTCAAAAGGAAGCTCTCATGTAAGTTTTGTTTCATGAAGCATGAGTGTAACTCGAGCCAAAATGCCAAGGGACCAAACGATGAAAATCTTGTTAAGGACTCAGAAGCACTCTTTTTGGAAAATATGCTTTATGATGGTACATGAATATACCATCATCATGGGGTAGGGATAATGATAGCCATTTTTTTGCTATCCAAAATTTCCATAATGAGCTACCTCACCCTACCAAGATCACCTTAACACTGTGGCTATCCCTACCTTTTCATTGTACATAACGTGTGTGAGTTAGGAGACTTTTTCCATATCTCCTTAAAACTCTCAGCTAGCTAGTCATTGGGTTAGTTGAGCCAAAAAAGTAAATAAAATCAAAAAATAAAATACATTATGGCCCATTTGTGTGTAAATATTTCATTGTATATAGGGCCTAAATATAGGAATTTTTCATAACTATTCTGGTATTTATTTAAATATTTTACTTGGTGTGCGTTATTTGCCTATATATGCTATGTACATTGACTCACCATTACCACAATTTTCCTTACCAATTTTTCTTACCATTTTCCATACTCTTTATTCCATATAGAAATATTTTCATGCAAGCTACTCTTATTTTTGGTGTGAATCCACTACTAGGAAAAAACCTCAAAAAAATACCTTCCACCATTAGTCATTGCCTTTCACTAAATTCCTATTTTCTACAGATATTCTTTCTTTCCTCTTGTAAATAAATAAACATCAATAAAAACAAATGATATCCCTCCTTATTTGATTCACTATATTTTTATATATTTATTTTTTATATATATAGCCCACACTATTCTAGATTCCATGAATTGTTTATATATACTAGCCTGTTTTTTTCATCACATCCATATATTATATTTATTCATAATCCACAACCATGCACATTTACAAACCCTTAAAAATAAATTCGGTCATGCTCTAATGCAAGGAGGGGCTTACCTTTGGAGCCATATGCAAATTCAACAAAAGGGGGGCCAATGAAGACTTTTTTGTGAAGAAAAATAGGCATTTTGATGGTATTTTTTATATCCATTTCCACTCCTAATTTGAAGTGGTGGTTAGAAGACAAAATGTGGAACAAGAGCTGACTAATTACCTCAAATATTTTTATAATTTTTGGAGTTACCACTAGTGAGGTATGAGTTTTTGATTGGACCCCAGTCTGCCCACTTTTCTCACAAGTAGCCCATAGTCTTCTCTCACCTCTTGCCACACTTCTACACACACACACACACACACACACACACACACACACACACACACACACACATTTATTCCTCTCAATCCCTCACTCAAACCTACACCTTACATGGTTTCTCTCACCTTCTTCACCATTAACCTCCCCTCTTACTTCTATAAATCTCATATGAGCTCTACATGTATATACACCATGTCTATGCCTCTCTCTACTACTTCCAAAGTACAATTCCATCTTACCTCTTCTCTATATACATAAAAAACATGATTAACCTTTTCAAGTTGAGAGATCTCATCAACCAAATTTTCATTTTCATCACGATAATCAACCTTGGCGTCGGTGGCATAAAGAAGAGAAGAAGAAGAAGAGGATCGATAGTCATTTTGAGAACCTACACAAGTAAGTCCAAAACTTCTTCAAGGTTCACCATCACAAAGATTTCCTCACTTCATTTAACCATCTTACTTCAACCATCCACCTCAATCTACCCATCGTAAATGTATCATTAACTTTCTGGTAATTACTAACACTAACCACTAACATACTAACACAAAATAGCCATTGACCTAACCATAAAAGACACCTCACCTAAAGACATGTACATAGTAACTCTCTCTCTCTCTCTCTCTCTCTCTCTCTCTCTCTCTCTCTCTCTCTCCTTCCTTTAAACTCCACTTTCAGCTTATCTACCATCAATAATGCTCTCTTTTGAGCCCACATCCATGACTCAAGCAGACAAAGAAGGCCTGCAATGTTTTGATATTCAGAAAGAATCATAATCCTGATTTGTTAGCTTGTAAATTAGGATTTCCAATAATCTTAATTAGAGATCTCCAACCTATAAATAGACCCCTCTCTTTCTTGTAAAAAAGGCCCAATATCTCACATAGCACCCCAACACTCTATGTGGGAGGAGTGACTTAGGTGTCACAACCACTTTGTGAGCTTCATTTTTGGTGTGAGAGAAGCTTTCAAGCTACACATTACAAGTGAGAGAGTGTGAGTTCAAAATCTCAAAAACATTATTGTATATGTTCCTCCATCATCAATAAATTGAGGTTTGGTGTATCAAAGGCATGAATCAACGTTCAAATCTTTGTCCTTCCACTTGTGCAATACGGTTTGATGAATTCAAGGTAACTTGTATATTTTAAGTTTCTATCATTTGATCTTGTTTAAGAAAGTGTTTTAATGTGTTTTCATTCCCAATTTTGTGTCCATTGTAAGAGGGTATTGTGGTGAGAGGTCTCCCACACCCAATTCCTAATGAGCATAGCAAGAGTGCTTGGATGGAGAGAGCAACAAAAGCATAACATCTAGTTAGATAGGCATAAACAATACTTCTAAAAGAGAGAAATTAAGCTATTGACAACAGTTGAGGACCGGATTTACATGGAGCTGGTCCCCCCTCCAAAAGGCTTTGTATTATAGGTTTCCCCCATCAAGGGAGACATTCTACAATACAATAATTTGTGTTCCTTCAATTACTTTCTAGTGCAATGAATATGGAAGCTTCAAGCACCAAGCACTTGAAAACACAACATCAATTCCCTCATGGTCTCAGACCCAAGACCTCACACACCTTCGAAGATGGTGAGAGCTAGTGGGGTATGAGAGTAAATCTAGAGGAAGAAGGAGTATTCTTACGAGAAAGAAGTATGTCTCCTCACATAATCACTCACAAAATATTAGCATAGCTTGGTAATTATCATGGTAGAGGAGATGAGCATGCATTGGAGCTTGGCTTTTGGTTGGATTTGCATCACAAAGCCAAGAGTTGTTGGTACAGGCCTCCCTTCTCACAAGCTTGGAGTAGATGATGAGCTTTCCAGTAAAGCTTGAGAAGGAGATAGTCTTCTTTACTTCAGACATGAGATTGTGTGAGTGTGTGTGATAATGCCTTGCAAAAATCAGCCCCCCCTCTCTCTTGGTCGACCCCTCTTGCTTTTTACTTATGCTGGCATCCTATTGGCCCTTGAAAAGCTTAGCCAATAGCATTTGAGATGCCAAGTCAAGAGCCTCGTGACAAGTGTCCACCCCTTTTCCCTTTTTTAAAAGCTTAGATAATTAATTTAATTATCTAAATTCTTATTGGACCTTTTAGTCTTCTAGCCAATAGGAATTCAACAAAATTATGGGCTGCTTATTTCTTACTGGACCTTTTGACTATCCATTATTCTTTTAGGGTGATTAATTTTCATTGGTTCTTTTATCAAGCATTTCTAAAATAAGAAATTGAATTTACACTATCTTAATCCTCATTGGTCCACCTCTTTCTCCATCCAATAGGATTCAAGTAAAATTGAGGGTTTTGTTGCATGCCTGACATGTGTCCTATTTGCTTTTAGGTGTAAACGTAAGCTTGTGTGTGTGTGTGTGTGTGTGTGTGTATGTTCTGTCTTATCCAAGATCGCCCATTGTCTTGTCTTCTTGCTGGAGTACTTTGTTGACTTTTCAAGTTAGCACTTTAGTCACTAGGAATGGTTCCCATGGCCTAGGACGTGTAGACTAAAAAGTTGGAACTTTACCCTATGAAAGTCTTAATGGAGTTGGAACTTTACCCTATGAAAGTCTTAATGGAGTTGAACCCAAAGGTCTTTTTAAACTCCATTGATACACTCTTCTCTTTAGCAAACCATCCGCATCTAGATCCCTATTTTCCTTCCTTTGGATCCCCTGTTGAGACTGGTGGTCTGGCAGCCTCTCCAATATCTAGCCTTTGCCCCCCCTGGAATCTCCCCATATTAAATGATCAGTTTAACATGAGAAAATCATTTGTTATTATGACACACACACACACACACACACACACACATAGAGAGAGAGAGAGAGAGAGAGAGGGAGAGAGAGAGAGAGAGAGAGAGAGTTTCTCTAGAACTAGGGCTTGGCAATCATTCTAGAAGTAGCAAAACTACCCATCAATTTGACTATCATCAAACAAGTAGTAAAGACCTTTGATGCTGAAATAGCTACAGTAGTGGTTGGTCAATGGTCAAAACATGCAGTTAGCTATTATTGTAATCTCACACATTTCCAAATTACCATTGGACCAAAACATGCAACCTTCTTGAATGAAACTCTTGAATCTAGAAAGAAGAAAAAGTTAGGAGAACAAGGCATTATAGTATTTGATGTGGAACAGAAAGTAGCATACACATTTTTTATTGAGGCCATCAACCTCGAGAATAAGCGAAAATTTGTTTGAGAAAAGCTTTTTAGAATGCTACTAGAAAAAGCCATCAATAGAAAAACACCAATCAATTTAACCACCATCTTATACAATAGTGTGGTAATGCAAAGCGCCAAAGTCAAACCCATAATCTAATCAAGGCTTGATATATTTACCAATATTTCTATTGGGCTCCCTCCATACCTGAATATATTAATGTCAAAAATATGTTGCTAAAATTGAGTGGGATAAAATCCCAGAAAGACCAGACTGCAACCTTGGAAGGCCAAAAAGAGCAAACTACATTAGTTACTCAAGGGACCAAGAAGCATGATCTGGTTAAAAGTCAAGCAAGAACATCAAAACCAATTGTGAAGAAGAAAAATTTGACACAATTGAGTGTCAAAATGAAGAAACCAACACGCACATCTGGAGGAGCTTTTGTTGCTACGACCATCTTCTAGGCACAACTCCCAAAATTTCCGTAGGTTTACAAAAAAAGCCCAAATCAGACATTTGAGCAAGAAGGAACTTCAAACAAAAAACTAATTTCATGAGACAAGCCACGTTCAACCAAAGAATACATGATATTAAAAGTGAAGATTATGGCATCCATTGCTTTATAGTTTATCAAGACGGAACAAAAAGTGAAAACTCATGGGGCCTCCACTATTAGAAAAGCCTCTATATCATGTAACATTTTAATGGTCTAGTAACTTGTGTGTAGCAGAAAATAGCATAGACATAGTGAGAATTTCATTAGAATAGCTTCCTAATGAGCATAGCAAGAGTGCTTGGACGGAGAGAGCAACAAAAAGCATAACACCTAGTTAGATAGGCATGAACAATACTTCAAAAAGAGAGAGAAATTAAGCTATTGACAACAGTTGAGGACCATATTTACATGGAGCCGGTCCCCCCTCCAAAAGGCTTTGTATTATAGGTTTCCCCCATCAAGGGAGACATTTTACAATACAATACTTTGTGCTTCTTCAATAACTTGCTAGTACAATGAAGATGGAGATAGAAGCTTCAAGCACCAAGATCACACTTATAAAACACAACATCAATTCCCGCACGGTCATAGACCCAAGACCTCACACACTTTCAAAGATTGTGAGAGCTAGCAGGGTATGAGAGTAGATTGAGAGGAAGAAGGAGTATTCTTACGAGAAAGAAGTATGTCTCCTCACATAATCACTCATACAAGCTTAGCATAGCTTAGTAATTAGCATGGTAGAGGAGATGAGCATGCATTGGAACTTGGCTTTTGGTTGGATTTGCATCACAAAGCCAAGAGTTGTTGGTGTAGGCCTCCCTTATCACAATCTTGGAGTAAATGATGAGCTTTCCATTAAAGCTTGAGAAGGAGATAGTCTTCTTTACTCCACACATGAGATTGTGTGAGTGTGTGTGTGATAATGACTTGAAAAAATCAGCCCCCTCTCTCTCTCTCTCTCTCTCCTGGTTGACCCCTCTTGGTTTTTACTAATGCTAGCATCCTATTGGACGCTGCAAAGCTTAGCCAATGATAGTTAAGAAGCATAAGTGATAGCCTTCTGACATGTGTTCCCCTTTCCCCTTTTGTGAGAGCTTTAGGTATTTAATTAATGCAATTAAACTCTCATTGGACCCCTTGGTCTTCTGACCAATAGGAATCAGGCAAGCCATTGGGGTGCTTTTGTGGGATCTTTAGGTATTTAATTAATGTAATTAATCTCTCATTGGACCCCTTAGTCTTCTGACCAATAAGAATCAGGCAAGCCATTGGGCTGCTTTGGACCCCTTGGGAGATTGTCCATAGTCTTCTAGAGAGACTAATTTCTATTGGTTCTTTTATCAAGTGTTTTTAAATGAATTAAACTAAATGTGCTCTAGCCTAATTCTCATTGGTCCACCTCTATGGCCATCCAATAGGATTTGAATGCACCTTGGGGGCAACTGGGCTAGGGAACTGACATGTGTTCCCTATTCCCTTTGTGTAAAGGGAGCTTGCTAGAGTGTGTGTGTGTGTGTGTGTTTTTCTCTCTCATCCCCTACTAAAAGGGCTCACCTCTCCAAGATAGGGATGTGGGAAGACTTTTGAGTCTTCCCACAAGCATCCAATTTACCTAGAGTCTGACCATTGAACCTAACCTTTGAATTTTGGAACCTTAGCATTTTGGAAGTCTTAATGGGTTGAAACTTAGGGTCTTTGAAGCCCATTGTTGCACATTTCTCTTTTGCAGATGGCCCCCTCTTTGAATCCCTATTTTCCCTCCTTTGTATCCCTACTGTGACCAGTCTGCCAACTTAACCAATATTCTAGTTTTTTCTCCCCTGGTACTTCCCCATATTTAATGATCAGTTTAACATGAGAAAATCATTTAGGAGAACTAGATATTAATTATTATGACATATCATGTGCATTCAAGTAGTAATAATCCCTCTTCACATACATAATTTCATGAATTAAATGGCCCCTCTTTCTTTAAAACCTTTAGATTTTTTTCAAAAGCTATTTTTAAAACCCCTTTTCTTGATGTAAATTTATACTTTTTTTAAAATTAAAAAACCCTCTTGATGAAATGACGTGCTACATACAGTTACATTTTTTAAGGTGGACCCCTTGAGTGAAGAAATTGGGAGCCATGCCAAGCTACCACTGCCTCAATTGAAACATGTAGTCTAGCTATGGTAGAAGAAGATGTTATGTACCCTAGAGCCCAACCCCCATGGATCCTATGAAGGAGTCACCATCACAGCATAACAAGCCTAAGCTATATTAGATAATCAACCATTGTAGCAACAGAGGTGGTTGGGACAAACACTAGGGGATGAAACAGGGTATAAAGTAGAACCTCAACACTTGACAATAGACCCAACATATTGACCGGTGCCAAAAAGAAAGACATGGTGAACATTTGCAACATGGAAAGACATGGAAGGTCAAAGGTCATGATATTTAACTATCCGATGCTCAAAATCCCTCCATCACGTGTTGCCATCTAAAACTTACATGCTGCATACACTAAAGTCAACACTCATAGTTCTCATCACAGCAATCAGAATGTTCAGTGAAGTTGAAGCAACAGTTATACATCCGTGTATGTTGTTCATAAAAGGAAGCAAGGGAATCTGCTTGGACTTGAAGAACACGTTATTGTATGTAAGGTTAATAATCTTTCCATCCCAATACCTATAGACACTTGAAGAGTGATTCATCATAGGATTCATAGAGATTGAATTTTCTAATTTCAATCCACTAACAAAAGAGGTGCAAGCAAGACATATAGCATATTAAAATGCACTAATGTTGAATCCTCTGTGGTAAATTGCATTAAGAGCTAAAGATGAAGCAAGAGCTACAAGCTATAGCTGAGCCATTTAGTTTCTTGAGGAATATACTACCAAATGTGAATGATGTAGAGGACAAAATCTATATAGAAGGGTGAGGATGTTTACATATGGTACCAAAAAAACCCCTTCTAACCCCACATTCTCTTGTAATTACCACATTGTATAAAAATGATGAGAGCACTTTGATTTTAATTATATTGTCCTTTTCACATTGATGTGAATGTACATTACTCATGGGAACTAGATCTTGAAGCCACATTCTAGATCCCTAGGTGTAATGGTCAATTTTATTAGAGGAGAGGCCAACTTTTTGGATAAGTTGTGTACGGGCGAAGCTGCTATCACAAAGCTTTATTGTAATCAACATAACTTTCATTTTGGTAATCCAAATTGATTTTTGACAAGTGAATTGTGTTTCTCTCCTCTTGATCTTTCTATTCAATTTATTCATTGTCAATTTGATGAAGGTGCATAGTGTGCACTTTAAAGTCCTATTTTGATGAAATTTTCAAGTGATAATACAATTTTTTTGTAGGAGACTACTTTTAGGCCTTAAGAGATGCTATTAGATCACTTCTATGAATGTTTTTGTGACCTGCAAAATGATTGATTGCAATTCATGTATCTCTTAGAATTGGGATTTTATGGTTTAGATATGTTATGATAGTCCCTGCCTATAGTCTTCTAGAGTTTTGAATCCTTTCGAGCTCTTTTGGTTTAGAAATCATCAAAAGTGGTTAGTTGAAGCAAGGTTTGTCTATTTTCATGTTGAATGATTGTTGAGATTTGATTTTTGATTGCTCTTTAGTGCATCTTCTAACAATAGAAACTCTATTCTGATTGAAAACCCAATGTTTATATGTGCCCTATCCCAATTGCTTCCTTGAGTGTTGACATTAGAGTATGTTAGTGCTAGATAGATATGATATAGACATCCATGGAGAAGAAGAGAGCTTGATCTCTTGCAAGAAGACACACAAAAAACCAAGAGACCACACAATAGAGATGGAGGATGGAATCTACTTCTTCTTCTTCACTTCTCAAAATGATGATAAGGCCTACAAAACATAATAAATAGTAACTAAAAAGTAATAAGACACTATGTACAATTTTCAATAAGAAAGAGGTAATGAGTGAGATGGCAAGATAAGTTGTCATCTCTATTGTTAGGTAAGGAAACCATGTTTGGTAAAGTCTAGTTGTAGCGTCATTGGTAATTTTTGTCATGTCCACTACCACATGCTACTCATAAATGTAGGTGAGAAGTTATCCAAGCACATCATGGGCTGAGCTTGATTTATTGATGAAGTGAGAGGAAACAAAGTAATAAAATTCATGGAGAGCTTTTTCCAAGATCTAATCATGATATATAGCATGTTGGCATATAATGCAAGTGGAAACAAAGTGAAACACGTTGTCATTCTTACTACACCTATAAAATTGTTCTTTACATGTAGCAATTGTAGTAGAGATAGCACTATGTTCGATATGGTGGCATTTGCATTTCTTGTAATGCTAATTATTAAAAAGGTACAATGACACACATTTTTCTATGCAAAAAGAGAAAACCATTAGAAAATGAGTAATGATTGATTTGCATTGAGATGGTATAGTTACACACAGCTTTCTATGGAAAAAGACAAGACCGTCATAAAATGAATAATGGTTGATTGGCATCCAATTGATATGTGTCATCTTATTCCAAATGTTGGGAAGTGTGTGATTAACCCCAAGCACTAATGTGAGCTAGGATATGGTGGTGAAGCCATAAACTCACCATGGTGCTAAATAGAGTTTAGGGTTAGGGCTATGCCAAGAACAAGAGCATAGAGAGAGTATAGACACAACTAAATCTCAAAAGTCAAATTGATTCATTAGAGAATAGCCTTTAAGCAGGATTAGTGCTTTACAATAATTGGCTAGAGAGGTTGCATCCTCTTGCTATTGGACCATTTCATCATCAGTCATTTCCTAGTGGGCTAGAGGGGTTTCCTATAGGCTAACATTCATCTACCGGATACATCATGGTGGTTCAATTTGATTCATCATCATGGTAAAAAAATAATTTCATTATCTTAACAAACCTTGAAACCTGGGGGCTCCTATTCCACCAAGAAAATAACAGAAAAAATCAAAATTTCCAAAGCTATGAACATGAGATGTATGTAAAACAAAGTTGTATATGAAGAACAAAGTTGTGAACATATTCTAGCAATTGAAACAATAACTGAATGCTTATGCTTCGATCGCCATGAAATTATCAACAAGAACAAATGTTCCACATCTTTTGTCATTACACTCAGCTCTGTATCGAACTCATATCAACACAAGACATCAGAAATTACATATTCGCTGTTGATAAATATTGCAAAACATAACTGTTTTTACTGTACCATGTGACAACATCAAACTGAAAAAGCCAAAACTGGTTTCTACATCAACCAACCATATGATCGCATTATCAAAGCATCAAAACAGAAAAAGCACCCAAATGAGAATATGTCCATGTCACAGCCAAGCCTCATCATGGAATTCTTCATTGTAGCTATTTTGTTTGTAGCATGAGGCGCACACCGGTGAAATAGGGAAGCCATAGGCTATAGACACGAGTATCTTGGAGCAGTTGAGGCATTTTCTGGGATCATGCTCCAGGTCTTGGTTGTTGGAATTAGGGTTGCAGAGAAACACACACAGCTTGGAGAAGACGAAGGAAGCTCAAGGCACACAATGGAGAGTGTATTACTTAGTGTTCAATGGAAAGATAGATAGCCCTAGAGTGATGGGCGTATATACAATGCACGGGGGAAAAAACCTCCTAAAGAGGGGAAAAATGCGCGGCGGTCCTAGTGTGTTCACACACATCACTACCACATGTATATGGTAACAAATCCCCCCTGGCCCTGATGCAGTGAACAAGAGCTGGCACATGAGTAAAGGGAAGTGCCATGCCCTGAGGACGTGATCAATCCACAAAGGGGAGTAAGCCCAAAGCTTTGCAGAAATCTTCAAGCTTCTCACGAGACAATGCCTTTGTGAAAAGATCTGCAACATTGTCCTGTGTTGGCACATAAGCCAAGCTGATCTCTCCTGCTGAGAGCCTCTCCCTGACATAGTCGTAATGCACCTCAATGTGCTTTGTGCGAGCATGAAAAACTGGGTTCCTCGCAACTGCCAATGCGCTCTGACTGTCAGTGTAGATAGTGTTGGCAGTGTCCTGTCCAACACCCAAATCATCCATAAGGCGTCTGAGCCATACACACTCAACCGTAGCTGTGAAGACTGCCCGCCTCACAACTTGAAGTGGCCACAGTAGGTTGCTTCTTTCTCAACCATGATATACATGAATTTCCAAGCATGAAACAAAAACCACTTGTGGACACTCTCGTGTCAAAACAACCAGCCCAATCTAAGTCCGAAAAAGCATGTAAGTCTGGCGGCAATGATCCCCCCTTGGGATAAAACAAGCCAAGATGTAAAGTGCCACTAAGGTAGAGAAAAATCCTCTTGACAGCCTATCAATGCTTAGACCCTGGGCTATGCATAAATCTGCTACCTGTGAGACTGCAAACTGAATATCTGGCCTCGTGTTGCATACATAAATGAGGCAGCCAACAGCAGTTTGATAAAGAGCGACATCATCAGGATCGCCAACATCATGTAGAATCAAATTCAAACCTGTTTCCATGGGAGTGGCAATAGGTTTGCAATCCTCAAGTCCAAACTTACATAGCAATGTCTCTATGTAACTTTTCTGACACAAGGCAATACTACCATCACACTGCTTAAACTGTATACCCAAGTAATGATGCAACAGCCCCAAATCTTTCATCTTGAAAGTAGCATTCAAATCAGCCTTAAATTCAGCAATATGTCTCTCATTTGGTCCGGTGATCATCAAATCATCAACATAAAGAACCACAATGAGAAGTACATCATCCTCATGCTTTACATACAATGTGCTTTCTGTTGGACTGTTACGAAATCCTCGTTTAACCAAATGAGTGTCAGCTTTCTCATACCAAGCACGAGGAGATTGCTTCAACCCATACAAAGCCTTTTTACATCTACACACTTTGTCCTCTTGTCCTTTTATGACAAAACCGCGAGGTTGCGTTACATAAACTTCCTCAAATATGTCACCATTCAAGAAAGTAGTAACAATGTCTGATTGATGTATATCCCCACCAAAATGAGGTGCCAATGCACATAGAAAACGCACAGTAGTCATACGACAAGTGGGAGCAAAAGTCTCTTCATAGTCAATTCCTTTTTGCTGTGCATAACCCTTTGCAACAAGTCGAGCTTTATGGCTATCAATCTCACCATCCGACTTGCATTTCAACTCGTAAACCCACTTCGTACCAATGGACTTTTTGCTAGGAGGTAAATCACATAAAGTCCATGTGTCATTTTCTATAAGTGAATCATATTCTGATTGCCTGGCAGCCATCCAATTTTCTGAATTCTGTGCTTCATCAAAAGACACAGGCTCCTCAACATCATGTAAGCTAGACACAGCCAAATCATAACAATCTGATGCATAAGATGCATGGAGAGCGCCTGAACGAGTACGACTAGACAAGGGTGCATCCAATTTACTATCATGAAAAGTGTGCACCAGCCATTTTGGCATACCTCTAGCCTGCTCATTTTCAGCCCTTTCCTCATCAAGTACATCATGTACATCTGCATTAGTAATAGGCTGATCTGTAACATTTTCAGAAACCCCCATAGGCTGTACATTTACCTCATTGGAAATTACATTCGTATTTCCACCACTGAAAAGAGGCAACAAAGTGTCATAAATGTCTTGTGAGCTTACATTACTGTCTCTAGTACATGACAGCAAGGGCTGAACAGAATCTTCCACAAACAGTACATCCCGTGAAACCAGAATACGTTTTGTTTGCGAATGATATAATCTGTAACCTTTGCTTTCAGCACTATAACCAACAAAAATACATTTGACAGCCTTATCATCCAATTTGCTGCGCTGCACTTGTGGCACCAAAGCATATGCCAAACAGCCAAAAACACGCATGTGCTCAATAGAAGGCTTTCTATCATGCCATGCTTCATATGGAGTAATAGACTGCAAAGCTTTCGTAGGACACCTGTTAAGTACATAAGTGGCACACATGATGGCCTCAAGCCAAAAAGAATGCGGCAAAGCTTGACTTTTGACCATACATCGTGCCATTTTTGTCAATGACCTGTTTTTCCTCTCAGAAACACCATTTTACTGAGGTGTATAAGGCGTACATTAGTGTTTTATCCCATGACTAGCCAAAAATGCATTAAATTCATGAGACATATACTCCCCCCCTCGATCGGAACTGAGGGTGCCCATAGTACATTTCGAGACATTTTCAGTCATAGCCAGAAATTGTTTGAAGCACATAAAAAATTCGGACTTCGCTTTAAACGAAAATACCCATGCATGCCTGGAGTAATCATCAATGAAAGTCACGAAGTACAGGTAATTGCCCAAGGACGGAGTTTGCATGGGCCCACAAACATCACTATGCACAAGCTGTAATCTGCATGTGCCCGAACTGAACCATCCTTTGGAAACTTAGAACGCTACATCTTACCCAAAATACAGCCTTCACAAACATGTTTGGCAGGTGCTTCAAGAGGCAGCAAAGAAGCAACCATATCAGATTTTTGCAAACGCAGCAAACTGGCAAAATTCACATAACCAAAACGTGCATGCCAAAGTTTTTCATCTGAAATAGCCCTTGAATCTATAATAGCATTTGCAAAATTTTGTCCACACTTGTCATCCAAAGTGAGCTTATACGGCCCATGGCACAAAAGGCCAGATGCAACAATTTCATCACCAAAACTGAGATCATGAACTGTACATCTGTCATCCACAAATTTGACTACAAGTCCAAGTCTAGCAAGTGCGGATACAGACAAGAGATTCTTCTTGATCCGAGGTACATAAAGTGCATCAACAAGTGTGAAGGAACTGCCATTAACAGCACTGAGCACAATCTTTCCAACTCCCTGAACTAGATAAGAGGCATTGTTGGCACAAGTGACAGAATTCCCATGAGGGATAGACTCAAGAGAGGTAAACAATTCACGATGTGAGGTAATGTGCTTTGTAGCACCACTGTCAAAATACCACACATCTGAATCTGCAGCAAACTGACAAGCATGAATCATGGACAGCAGGATTGTAAGTGCACTTTGCACTAAAATCCCATTCTGCATCAACATCAGCATTACAGTCTCCTTTTACAGAAGACTCAACAATGGCTGCATTTGTAGTGGAACCACCCTCTTTCTTCTTAGCCTCTTTTGCCTTCGACTTAGGACACTGCTTGATCAAGTGATCATTAGGTTTACAATAATGGCAACGCGTCTTCTTTTTTCCCTTATCACCAGAATTTCCAGACGAATTGCTGGCAGCAGAAGCATTAGGAATAGAATTTTTGCCACTCGCAGCAGAACCATAAGGAGTGGCTGCATTGTTGTTACCACCCTTTCTTTGAGAAGCAATAAAAGCCTGTTCAACTACACGCTGCCTAGTACTATTTTTTCTAGAAAGTGACTCTTGCAATAGAAATGTGCATAATGCATCAAACTTGACAACTTCAGGATTTCCTTGGGTCATTAGTCTCCAAGTACTAGCAAAAGTCTGGTAGGAATCTGGTAAGGCATCAAGAACAGTCTGCACAAGGGAACTTTCTGAAATGACTTCACCTGCAGAAATAAGCTGCTCATTGATATCCTTGACACTAGCAAGGAAAGTGTCCATATCATCTTCCTCATGCATAATCTTCGACTCCATCTCTTTACGCAGCAAAGCAATTTTAGCCTCATTGCGACTTGCATAAAGACCAGCCAAAATATCCCAAGCCTATTTTGCAGATTTTGCTGAACGGATGTGAGGAACAATGGTGCGCTTCATAGACAACGCAATCAATGCATGAGACTGCGCATCCTTTACATCCCAATGAGCTTGTTTTGCCGTAGGCAAAACAACTCTAACAACAGCAATCCTTGCAGCAAGACCTGCAACATCCTCAACATCGCCTACATCCTCAGAACCAGGATGTACATCAATGCCTTGCACAATGTTCCAGACGCCCTTTGACACAAGAACATGTTGCATCATATAAGCCCACATAGGGTAGTTGTCCCCATCCAACCTGTCCTTAGCTAGCAAACATCTTGAACACATCTGTGTTATTGTTGTCAGCCATGGTAAATGATGCACCTAATGTGAAAACTGCCGGAAAATAGGAGAAACGGAGCATGAACAACACGTGCTATATAGCACAAACCGTAGAAGACTATAAGGCACCTGTTATGCAGAAAACGCTACTGACAGAAATTCTACACAAAATGAAAAAATAGCCTGTGCAATACTGCGTGTAGTGGAAACGGAGGCCGAAATGAGCCCTAGAGTGATGGGCGTATATACAATGCACGGGGGAAAAAACCTCCTAAATAGGGAAAAAATGCCCCGGCGGTCCTAGTGTGTTCACACACATCACTACCACATGTATATGGTAACATTGGCACTGTTTGTTGGCATATGGTTTTTTCCCCCATGGGTGCAAAGGCTTTGGCCTTGCAACCTTCCTTGAGGAGCCTTGTTTGCACCCCCTCTTGACCACTATAAGATGTTCTTGGGTGGTGACACTTTCCAAGAACATGTTAAACTATACATCAACCATTTTAAGCTTCTGACTAAGAGCCTTTTGAGATAATACAAGAATTTTCTGAAGAAGACATTTCGCGTCCTTGAATAACATAGCTTCATCTTAAGGATACTTCCTCATCCACTAGTCCCATCTGTTTTGAATTTGAAATAGACTCTCATCTGTGAACAATGTGCCTATCAATCCCACGGACCGCTTGCTTGTATGCATTGCATGGGTCCATCTTGGAGGGATAAATACAAGCATCCTGCCTCAGTCACGAAGTGATATTGTGCTCGAGGGAGAACACTCATACCCTTGTTCATACATGCTTGCCAAGCATCCATAATTTTTGGGTCATTTCGATCCCAAAAGTAGAATGTCTTCCTCCCCTCTACCAACAACATCCACCCCATTGTACACATGGGGTCTACATGTGAGGCCATAAATAAAATTTTGTCGGTATAAAGGACTCCTACCTTGGAGTCGAGGTGTCCAAACCCCATCGCTTCTTTCAAGTCATGATGGATGTCATCCGTAAACTCAAGGAAACTATGAAGGGGCTCTAGAAAAGAGTTACCCAAGGGAATACATTGGTCTAAAATAGCAAGGCCCGTCTCATGACTCCCATTCAAACTGTCCTCATAGGATAGATGATACACACCTCCAAACCTATCAGTCACTTGAACTTGTGTCACGGTGGTTGGATGCGAATGTGGATGGATTAGTGTGCAAACCAAGGAGAAGAGACAACCCAAAAAGACCTGTAGATCTACCAAAAGGTAGTGGACTAGAGACGTGCTACTCAAGATGACAAACACGCCCAAATTTTCTTGTTTCAAAATAGTATTAAGTGCACTTTTTAACTGCTTACTTAACTTACACAAAGCTCTATTCTGGCTATCTTTGATTTAATTTATTGTTTTTGGCAAATACATCAACACATGAATATGAACAAGGTTTCACCTTCGCACACACACTTAACCCTCCAAATATGTTTAAGCTGGCCGGTCCCAACAAAAGGTCATTTTCATGCAAGACACCTATAAATAAAACACCAAGATTTTTCCCTCTACCTCTACATATGTAGACAAACAATCGGACCTTTCCCAAACCTAGCGATATAAAACTTAATTAGATATTTTTTGTTCAAGCAACACACATTCTAACCCAAGACTACTTGTGAATATTATTGTCCCCAATGGATTGTCCAGGGATAGCAAATCAAAGATCAAACCATGAAGGCAAAAACACTTCAAAAGATAGACAACATAGTTGATGCTCTCTACCCCCATCCCTTCTCATATTGCTCATATCCACCACTTTAGGGGTAGATTGACATCTCCTATCCTAACAGAGCTAAGAACACACAAGCCATTCTATCATTAACCAGCTTTAGGTCAATAAAAGCATAATGTCGAGACACCCACTCTCTTTAGCAATTCATGCATAGCGGATTAGATGATGACCAAGTGATAACAATCAGAAGTTCTTTTTAAATGATAAGACAGTATGGTATCCAAATTACAACACATGCCCAAAAATCGTATACCAGCACATCTTCCAAACCTAATGGCACACCATCTAGTCCAAAGATGATTGATGAGCATTAATTATGTGCATGTGATGTGTGTATCTTATGTGTGTAGGTATGCATGTATGTGTGAATGTGGATGGATTAGTGTGCATCAAACGTTGTCAATCTCTGCTTATGCAACCTCATGGGGAAGTATATACCAGTTTAAACAAAATTCACAGTGAACAGTGTACCCATTATGTGATGGAAATCAGAGTAAAAATATGAGGTTACCTGGACCGATTTTCCTCCAAACTCTTGATGCTTCTCCGTTCACAGTGTCAAATAGCAACAGGATGTGTTGATTTCCCTTCGGCCTTCCAATACTAGCCATTGACAGCAGCTAGATGCCCCTTCCTTTCTGTACTTGCCTTTCCACTTAATCCAAACGTTAATATGTTGAAGGTGGTGGTGGTGGTGACTGGTGCCTATGTGTGAGAGGTTGGGGGGGAGATACATTCAGTTGTTTGAGTAGATGCGGGAGACAGAGTGCTATCAAGTAGAGAAAAGAGTGCGAGCGAATTCGTGCATGGTACAAATCAAAGAACCGAGAGGGGGGGAGAGAATTCATGCAGAATAGTACAATTCAAAATGAACCCCAAATTTTGACAGACCTATGTTTGAAAATACAATGTGGTAATTTAGGAGTTTCAGTATTGTACACTACATCCTCAAATTTAGCAACCTGCCATACCACATTGACATTATATTCCCTCAGAGTACTTGGAGCCCTGAAAGCGAGTGAGGAAGGGATTTTGGATTCTAAGGGTGGGAGTTCTAAAGCAATTTTGCTCATCAATTCCATACATGTAGGAAGGGAAGAAAGGGAAGGGACAAGCTTAAGGCTTGCCAAAATATTTTCCTAGCCAAATTCTAAAGGCTCGTTTTTCATAAGACAAACCCGGATTTTTTGTTAACATTAAAAGGGGCCCGCAATGATCAGGAAAAGTGTGTCTCGGCTTAGCCATGTGCCGATTAAATTGAAACTATGTACTAACACCTTCAAGAGGGAGTAAAGACACACACAGGGAGGTCCATTAAGTGCGTCCAAGCCCTTTTTTTAAAAGTCTTAATAAATTTTTCTTGCATAGAGTTTTGCAAGCTCATAAACTAGCCAGTTATACTTTGCAATTCCAACAAGTTGAAAATATATTTAAAGTTCTTTCTTTAGGAAGAATCTTTTTATGAGGCCTAGTTTGACAGCTATATGGGAGAAACTTTATAGACTTTAGATTTCACAATCAAGAATGCTTGTAGAAAACACTCCCCCAAAGATAAATAATCTCTCTCTCTCTCTCTCTCTCTCTCTCTCTCTCTCTCTCTCTCTCTCTCTCTCTCTATATATATATATATATATATATATATATATATATATATATATATATATACACACACACACACACATTATGTCTATTAATTTATGTCTATGTAAGTACCTATCTACATATTTATCAATCAACATGACTATGTGTCTCCTTCTATCTCTATCCATCTCCTATCTCTATAACATCTATCAATATTTAGCTATGTAGATGAATATATCTATCGGCATCAGTGTTCGGGAAAAATCATTTTCCCAAACATACAAAATGCCTTTCCTTGAATTTGCGAAGATGAATTTCCCAAAACATTCATAAATGCACACATACATGCATACCTACACACATAAGATAGGTATGAATGCACATACATAGGTATACATGCATGCATATACATAGGTATACATGTACATACATAGCCCATACATACACACACACACACACACACACACATATAATATGTCTATTAATTTATGTTTGTATAAGTACCTATCTACATATTTATCTATCAACATGACTATGTGTCTCCTTATATCTCTATCTATCTGCTATCTCTATAATATCTATCAATTTTTAGCTATGTAGATGAATATATCTATTGTGACCTATCTCTATACATGTCGAGGTTTATTAGTGAACAAATGGAAAGTATAAGCAATCAAAGGTCTAGCGGTGAAATAGATAGATAATATATAATATAGAAGCATGAATATAGAGTGTTAGTGGATAGATAGATAATAATAAGTAGATAGATAATCAGTGGCAAGATAAACATATGGACATATGTATACACATATGCATACATGCACTCATGCACATACACACACCCATATATATATATACATATATATATATAATATAATATAATATCCAATTGACAAATAATTTATGCCTATATAAGTACCCATCTACATATCTATTTATCAACATGACTATGTGTCTCCTTCTATCTCTATTCATCCACTATCTACATTATATCTACCAATATTTATCTATGTATCTAAATATCTATTGACATGTCGACCTTCTCTATATACTCACTATATCTAAATATCTATTGACTTGCCTATTTCATGTATTATAATCTCTACATGCCTCTCTCTTTCTCTCTCTATTCCATGTAATGGTCTATCCATGAATAATATGTATCAATCTTTAGCTTTGTAGATGAATATATCTATTGGCATATTGACCTATCTCTATACAATGACTTGCGTATATCATGTTTGTCTCTCTATCTAATGGTCTATCTATGAATATACTACATGTTTGCAAACATATATGTTGACCTATCTATATATTTATCATTATAGTTTATATGTATCACTTTCATTTTCTATCTATCCACTATTTATCTATGTATCAACGTATTTGTCCATCATGTAATCATCTTCTAGCATGATAAAATGATCCCAAAACATTCATATATACACACATACATGCATACCCACACACATAAGGTATACATACACATACACACACACATGATATATACAAATATATAAGTATATAAATAAATAAATATATAAGAATATATATATATATATATATTCTTATGTCATTATAAATGCATCCCTTTTGCTTTATATCCATCCCCTCTCTCTATCTTTCTATGCATAGACTAAATAAGATAGAGGCATAATTATAGAGAGAGTGGTTGTAAATATGTATACACACACACACACACATATATTACGTCTATTAATTTATATCTATATAAGTACCTATCTACATATTTATCTATCAACATGACCATGTGTCTCCTTCTATCTCTATCCATCTGCTATCTCTATATTATAATATCTATCAACCTTTAGCTATGTAGATGAATATATCTATCGATGTGACCTATCTCTATACATGACTCACTTGCCTATATCATGTTTCTCTCTCCATTATCTATCTAATGGTCTATGATCTATGAATATATTGCATGTTAGCAAACATATATGTTGACCCATTTATATAATTATCATTATAGTTTATTATATGTATCACTTTCATTTTTTATCTATCCACTATTTATCCATGTATGAACGTATTTGTCTATGTATTCACCTTCTAACACGATAAAATAATCCCAAAACATTCATATATACACACATACATGCATACCCACACACATCAAATACACATACACATACACACACACACACACACATATATATCTTCATATTCTTATGTCATTATAAATGTATCCCTTTCTCTTTATATCCATCCACTTTCTATATCTCTCTCTGCATGGACTATATAAGATAGAAGCATAAATATAGAGAGATAGTAATGGATAGATACATAATGAGAAGTAGATGGCGAGTTAGTGGCAACATAGCTTTAATCAACAAATAGAATGTGTGAGTAGTTAGAGGTCTACTGATGAGATTGATTAGAGATCATAATATATAAGATATAAACATGAATATAGAGAGTTGATGGATAGATAGATAGTAATTAGTAGATAGAGAATTAGTGGCAAGATATGTACATGAATATATGCATATACATAGGTATACAGACGCATACTAAGCCCACACACACACACACACATATATATATAGGTGTGTGTGTGTATTATGTCTATTAGTTTATGTCTATATTAGTACCTATCTACATATTTATCTATCAACATGACTATGGGTCTCCTTCTATCTCTATCCATCTCCTATATCTATAATATCTATCAATCTTTAGCTATCTAGATGAATATATCTATAATATCTGTCAATCTTTAGCTATCTAGATGAATATATCTATCAGCATACTGACATATCTGTATGCAGTCACTTGCCTATATCACACTTCTCTCTATTATTTTTCTAATGGTCTATCTATGAATATATTTCATGTTAGCAAACATAAATATTGACCTATCTATATATTTAAAATTATAGTTTATTATATGTATCACTTTCATTTTCTATCTATCCACTATTTATCTATGCATCAACATATTTGTCTATGTTTTCAGCTTCTAATAACAATAAAATGATCCCAAAAAATTCATATATGCATACCTACACACATAAGACACGCACACACACACACACATATATATATATATTTATTTATTTATTTATATTATTATTTTTATGTCATTATAAATTTATATATCCCTTTCTCTTTATATCCATGCAATCTTTGTATTTCTCTATGTATAGACTATTCATCTATTTTAGGTAAACATTTGTCATTGCATCAATCACGTATCAATGGGTCTATTGATCAATAAATAATAAGCTAACAAACATATATTGAGCCTATCCATTTATGTATAATGGGACTATCTATCAATAAATAGTAAGCTACCAAATATATATATTGAGCCTATCTACCTATGTATATATATCACACACACACACACACACACACACACATATCCACCTAATAGCTATTCATTTATTTCTATATATTGACCTAGATATCTACAATATATCATATATATTTATTGGTCAATCATGTATCCGTGGTCTATCTATCAATAAATAGTAAGCTACCATATATATATATATATATATATATATATATATATATATATATATATATATATATATATATATATATATATATATATATTGAGCCTATCTCTCTATGTATTCACATATCCATCTATCTATCACATCCCTATTTATCTATATAATCACCTATCTATTATTGACACATGATCCAAAACTCTATATTTATATGTTTTGACTTGTTATGTGCTTGACAAGCCACTATCCTTCTATCTCTCTATTCATGGACTATACATCTATTTGTGCAAACATTTGCCTATATCTCATAATAACATTTTTATATCCTATATTCAATGCCCATCCATTATCACTTTACCTAGATTTATATTATAAATCTATCATTATGTCTATTTTAGTCGAGGTTTATTAGTGAACAAATGGAAAGTATAAGAAATCAAAGGTCTAGTGGTGAGATGGATATATAATATATAATATAGAATCATGAATATATTGTGTTAGTGGATAGATAGATAGTAATAAGTAGATAAATAATCAGTGGCAAGATAAACATATGGACATATGTATACACATACGTATACATGCACTCATGCACATACATACACCCATATATATATATATATATATATATATATATATATATATATATATATATATATATATATAAAATATACAATTGACAAATAATTTATGCCTATATACGTACCCATCTACATATTTATCTATCAACATGACTATGTGTCTCCTTCTATCTCTATCCATCCACTATCTACATTATATCTACCAATATTTATCTATGTATCTAAATATCTATTGACATGTCGACCTTCTCTATATACTCACTATATCTAAATATCTATCAGCTTGCCTATTTCATGTATTATAATGCCTACATGGCTCTCTCTTTCTCTCTATATTATCCATGTAATGGTCTATCCATGAATAATATGTATCAACCTTTAGCTTTGTAGATGAATATATATATTGGCATATTGACCTATATATCTCTATACACTGACTTGCCTATATCATGTTTCTCTCTCTATTATCTATCTAATGGTCTATCTATGAATATATTACATGTTAGCAAACATATATATTGACATATATATATATATAGATCTATATATATATATATATATATATATATATATATATATATATATATATATATATATATGTGTGTGTGTGTGTGTGTGTGTGTGTGTATGATTGTTTTGGGATCATTTTATCGTGCTAGAAGGTGAATACATGGACAAATACGTTGATACATAGATAATTAGTGGATAGATAGAAAATGAAAGTGATACATATAAACTATAACGATATATATATATATATATATATATATATATATATATATATATATATATGTATATATTCTTAGTCATTATAAATGTATCCCTTTCTCTTTATATCCATCCACTCTCTCTATCTCGCTATGCATGGACTGAAGCATAAATATAGAGAGATAGTGGTGGATATATACATAATGAGAAGTAGATAGAGATTTAGTGGCAACATAGGTTTAATGAACAAATAGAATGTGTGAGTAGTTAGAGGTCTACTGGTGAGATAGATAGACCATAATATATAAGATAGAAGCATGAGTGTAGAGAGTTAATTGATAGATAGATCGTAATTAGTAGACTGAGAATTAGTAAGCTACCAAATATATATATTGAGCCTATCAACCTATGTATATATATATATCACACACACATATACATATCCACCTAATAACTATTCATTTTTCTATATATTGACCTAAGCTAGCTATCTACAACATATTATATATATTGATTGGTTAATCATGTATCTATGTTCTATCATCAATAAATAGTAAGCTACCAGATATATATTGAGCCTATGTCTCTATGTATTCACATATCCATCTATCTATCATGCATGTCCCTGTTTATCTATATATACACTTATCTATTGTTGATAAATGATCCAAAACTCTATATTTATATGTTTTGACTTGCTATGTGCCTGACAAGCCACTATCCTCCCATCTCTCTATTCATGGACTATACATCTTTTTGTGCAAACATTTGCCTATATCTCAAAATAACACTTGTATATCCTATATCCAATGTCCATACATTATCACTTTACCTAGATTTATATTACAAATCTATCATTATGTCTATTTTAGTCAAGGTGAGATAGATAGATAATATATAATATAGAAGCTTGAGTATAGAGTGTTAGTGGATAGATGGATAGTAATAAGTAGATAGATAATCACTGGCAAGATAATTCTATGGACATATATATACACATAAGTAAACATGCACTCATGTACATACACACACCCATATATATATATGTGTGTGTGTGTGTGTGTGTGTGTGTGTGTGTGTGTGTGTGTGTGTGTGTATAGATTCATGCACATACACACCCATATATATGTGTGTGTGTGTGTGTGTGTATCCAATTGACAAATAATTTACGCCTATATAAGTACCCATCTACATATTTATCTATCAACATGACTATGTGTTCTTCTATCTCTATCCATCCACTATCTTCATTATATCTACTAATATTTATCTATGTATCTAAATATCTATTGACATGTCGACCTTCTCTATATACTCACTATATCTAAATATCTATCAACTTGCCTATTTCATGTATTATAATTCCTACATGCTTCTCTCTTTCTCTCTCTATTATCCATGTAATGGTCTATCCATGAATAATATGTATCAACCTTTATCTTTGTAGATGAATATATCAATTGGCATATTGACCTATGTATCTCTATACACTGACTTGCCTAGATCATGTTTCTCTCTCTATTATCTATCTAATGGTCTATCTATGAATATATTACATGTTAGCAAACATATATATTGACCTATCTATATATTTATCATTATAGTTTATATATATTACTTTCATTTTCTCTCTATCCACTATTTATCTATGTATCAACGTATTTGTCCATGTATTCACCTTCTAGCATGATAAAATGATCCCAAAACAATCATATATACACACGTACATGCATACCCACACACATAAGTTATACATACACACACATACACATGATATATATATATATATATAGATACACACACACACACACACACACACACACACACACATACATGCATACCCACACACATAAGGTATACATACACACACACACAGACACATGATATATATATATATTATTAGTCATTATAAATGTATCCCTTTCTCTTTATATCCATCCACTCTCTCTATCTCGCTATGCATGGACTGAAGCATAAATATAGAGAGAGTGGTGGATATATACATAATGAGAAGTAGATAGAGATTTAGTGGCAACATAGGTTTAATTAAAAAATAGAATGTGTGAGTAGTTAGAGGTCTACTGGTGAGATAGATAGATCATAATATATAAGATAGAAGCATGAGTAGAGAGTTAATTGATAGATAGATTGTAATTAGTAGACTGAGAATTAGTAAGCTACCAAATATATATATTGAGCCTATCTACCTATGTATATATATATATCACACACACATATACATATCCACCTAATAACTATTCATTTTTCTATATATTGACCTAAGCTAGCTATCTACAATATATTCTATATATTGATTGGTCAATCATGTATCTATGTTCTATCTATCAATAAATAGTAAGCTACCAGATATATATTGAGCCTATGTCTCTATGTATTCACATATCCATCTATCTATCATGCATGTCCCTGTTTATCTATATATTCACCTATCTATTGTTGATAAATGATCCAAAACTCTATATTTATATGTTTTGACTTGCTATGTGCTTGACAAACCACTATCCTCCTATCTCTCTATTCATGGACTATACATCTATTTGTGCAAACATTTGCCTATATCTCATAATAACACTTGTATATCCTATATCCAATGTCCATCCATTATCACTTTACCTAGATTTATATTACAAATCTATCATTATGTCTATTTTAGTCTAGGTGAGATAGATAGATAATATATAATATAGAAGCATGAATATAGAGTGTTAGTGGATAGATGGATAGTAATAAGTAGATAGATAATCAGTGGCAAGATAATTATATGGACATACGTACACATGCACTCATGCACATACACACACCCACATATATATGTGTGTGTGTGTGTGTGTGTGTGTGTGTGTGCGTGTGTGTGTATATATATATTCATGCACATACACACACCCATATATATATATATATATATATATATATATATATATATCCAATTGAAAAATAATTTACTCCTATATAAGTACCCATCTACATATTTATCTATCATCGTGACTATGTGTCTCCTTCTATATTCTCTATCCACCCAATATCTATATGATATCTACCAATATTTATCTATGTATCTAAATATCTATTGACTTGCCTATATCATGTATTATTATGTCTACATGCCTGTCTCTTTCTCTCTCTTTTATCCATGTAATGGTCTGTCCATGAATAATATATTATACGGTAGAAAATATATATTTTGATCTATGTATTATATGTAATTAATTTTGATAAATAACCCCAAAAGATTCATACACACACACACACACACAAAGGATATATATATTGACCTATCCTCGTATTTTTATGTATTATGAATGTATCCCTTATTATTCTTTTGATTGACTCTCTCTCTCTCTCTCTCTCTCTCTCTCTCTCTCTCTCTCTCTCTCTCTCTCTCTCTCTCTCTCTCTCTCTCTCTCTCTCTCTCATAATCCAGGATTTTCAAACTCCCAAACCGGCTCCCCCCTCCTCACCTACCCCATCTTAGGTTTTGTTCATTCCACTTTACCTTTTCTCCTCTCTCTCTTTTCCACCTGTCGATGGACCCTCAGTCCTTAACTGATATGTATCAAAAAGCAATCTTTGTAATGTTTTGGTTCCGGTCCCATAGGTCATATCTGACCTACGTGGACGATAATTAAATCTCTCTCTCTCTCTCTCTCTCTCTCTCTCTCTCTCTCTCTCTCTCTCTCTCTCTCTCTCTCTCTCTCTCTCTCTCTCTCTCTCTCTCTCTCCATCGGCTATCCATCTATTTAGATGAATATGCCCCCTTCCTCATGATCTTGTACACACCGCCTGCACCAACCTTTCCCTCTCTTGCCTGTTTGCGGAGTGACTTGATCGAGAAGTGGCCATATAGATATAAGAGGGAGAAGTCGATATGCAGCTGCCCACCCACCTGTGTGTGTGTGTGTGTGTTTGTGTGTGTGTGTGTGTGTGTGTGTGTGTGTGTGTGTGTGTGTGTGTGTGTGTGTGTGTGTGTGTGTGTGTGTGTGTGTGTGTGAGAGAGAGAGAGAGAGAGAGAAAACAAGCCATAAGATAATACGATAGGATGTATCAATGGCAAGCACAAAAGGGAGAAATTCACCCACCTGTGTGTGTGTGTGTGTGTGTGTGTGTGTGTGTGTGAGAGAGAGAGAGAGAGAGAGAGAGAAAACAAGCCATAAGATAATATGATAGGGTGTATCAATGGCAAGCACAAAAGGGAGAAATTCACCCCCCCCCCCCCCCCCCCTTCCTTTCCCCCCAAAATAGAGAAAAATACTGTAAAAAATTGAAAAAAATAAGGTAATTTCTAAAACTTTCCTCTTGACAAATTCAAGAAAATGAATTTTGTATGTCTGAGAAAATGGCATTACGCGTGACCTTGGCCTTAATGAGGTAGGCATGGGGACTCACAACTTGCTTCAGACTATTTTAACGCGCGATGTGTGGTGCTCCATCTCCTGCAGTCGGTGGCCAGTAGGTTCTCTTTCTCTGGCACACATCTAATACCATCTCTCTCTCTCTCTCTCTCTCTCTCTCTCTCTCTCTCTCTCTCTCTCTCTCTCTCTCTCTTAGTCCCGCGTCAAGTGCCACCTCTCTGTATAAGTCCCGCATCAATTTCCATCTTGCAGATTGAGAACTTGCAAATCTTATACCTGCATGCTCATGGTGCAGGCTCGTTCATCTGTAGCTGCATCAATCTCTCTCTCTCTCTCTCTCTCTCTCTCTCTCTCTCTCTCTCTCTCTCTCTCTCTCTCTCTCACACACACACACACACACACACACACACACACACACAGTGTTGGCGCCATAAGACATCTCAAATATATGCTCCACCACTCCTCTATAAATATTATGTATCATGGCTTTGATCTTGGTTAGTATTGCACATGAGCTGCTATTGTCTACTGAACCCGTGCTGCTAATATACTAGTTACACATATTCCATTGTCACTATGGCAAGATCAAGCACTTCCCATGGTCAATAATGGTGGGTTTCCAACTAACTTGCTCATTAGATGTTTGTGCGAGAGAGAGAGAGAGGGGGGGGGAGGGGGGTTGAAGCCAGTTGCTTGTTGGCCATAGGCCATGAATGCTTGAAGCTGATAGAGAGTGTTGAGGTGAACGTGCTCGGATGACATGCTCCAGTAGAGCGAGGGAGGCAACTACAAGAGCTCAACGCCGTTCAGAGGGATGGTGAGCTGACCGATGAGGGCATGGAGGCCCTGCGACTTGGCTGCCACGAGCTCCCTTGCTCATCTCTTCACACACACACAGACAGAAAGAGAAAGAGAGAGACAGAGAGTTAGCTTTTGATTTTGAATGCTTTTAAAGTGCTATTCTCCCTATTGGCCATGATGTTAGGAAAGATAACTTCAATGGCAAGTACATAAGTAGCATCAATGTTGTGCAAGAGCCAAACATTGATGTGGTTGAAGTACGTCATACATCGGTTGGAATTCACAAAGTGTAGGTGAATTTCCTTCTTAATGGGATCAATCCCTCTCATTCACATCAATGAGTGTTATTTCTACATGGCTTTTGTAAGTGATGAGATTGTGTACTAAGCTAACTTGAAATTTTGTTCTATTATTTTGTGACACAACTTCTTGAGAATCATAGTAAAAGATCAAAGTATTAGCTTTCTCTAATAAAAAATTCTAATGAGCAAAAAATTATCAAAATATGTTGTACATTTATATGTCTTTGAGTACAAAATTTGAGTGACCATTCCACACACACTTTTAAATTACCAATTTGAAAAAAAAACTCATGTCACTATCATTGCTAGCATTATGGAAAATTTGGACTCTCAAAGGGGCCCTATAAGGAGGTTTGACTTTGCCTCTCTTGTCCAAAGTGGGCAACCCGGTGAAGTACATAAACGCTTTGTCAAAACCTTATCAACCAACATATCATTGGAAAGATCTTAGAAAGTAGGTTCTAAATCCCCAAAATCCAACAAATTTGGAGTTGATTTGTAGAAGTTATGGCCTCCCCACTAAAACTGAAATGTGGGAGAGATTCCATTTATAAGACGGAGTTGTCACATCAAAAAATGGAATCTTCTAGAATATAAGGAGTCTGATGGCATGTTATATATCAATGGGTAGATCTTGATGAGTACATTCTAAATCCAAAAGGTCCGACAAGTTTTGATTTCATTTGTAAAAAAATTACCATGTGTCCATTTTGGACAAGAGGGAGAAAGTCAAAGTCCTTATAAGGGCCATTTGAGAGTCCAAAATTTCCCTAATGTACATATTTTTTCCTCATGCACGATGAGACCCATAAGGTGAGATAGTTATCACATAGAATTGATTATGTGGATTTTATTCCAAGAACTTAATGCTATATGATTGTTTTATTCATTATTATTTGTGTCAATCCTCTCTCATGATTTAGCCCACTCAGGTTTTTGATGAGGTATTGAGAGAAGTTGGTGATGCCAAAATGGAAAAGAGGATAGATTTCATTGCTCAAGAGATGGAGCTTCACCGCAAAAAAGTTAGTGTCAAATGAAAAGAGGTCTTTCTTTTATATCTATTTACATAGATGAGCTCAATGGTCTTATATTGATTGCTCGTATTAAGTGTGCTCTTTTTTATGTCTTATTTTACATTTAGTCCACAATTGTTGAGGACATAGATGAAGAAGAAAATCAGCCCATAGTTGGTAATGACAATATAATCAAAGAAGATAACAATAAGCAAGAGATTGGGAATGGAGTTGACTCATGGGAGATGGCTCCTTTGAAAGATAAAAAAAAAATTCACAACAAATTTCCTAGCATCAACAAGATGGTGGTGAGTCACCTTTCAACAAACACTTAAAGGATTCTAGAATCTTTGCCTTATTTTGTCATTTTGGTTTTAGGAGTCAAAGAGGGATAAGAGTAGGAAATTCAAAATGATGAACTTCAATCTTCCAAAGAAGAAAAAGGTAGATATTTCAAGCACATGAAATTTTGTATAGGCTCATTGTCAGCCATTGTTAACATAAGATTTTGATAGGCATTGAAGGACGTGCAAAATGATGGGCTTTTTGAGGCAAATGCCACTCCTCAAGTGAGTAAGATTCCTATCGGCTATTGTATACATAGATTTTAATTCTATTCATTGTCTTATCTCTTTTAACACAAAGCTATATGTCTATTGAAACTATGAAGAATATTTCAAGTTCAAGGTCATCGAGGATAATACGAAAGCCCTCACGACACAATGACACAATTTGTGACAAAGTGACTATTTTTTTGTCATTAACTTCGATAATAACAAAGTGGCTATCTTATTTATTGATTACTCTAACCAATTCAAGGAAAACAAAAAACACCCAAAAGCAAGAGGGAAAGAAACAAAGTATGCTAAGCATGTAGAGATGATAAACACTCAACCCCAAAACAAGCAAGTAAATGTATGAATTTTTAGTCGAGTAAGAAAATTAAATTTAGTGTATCTCAACAAATGACTTGATTTAATCCCTACGTTGACCTTGCATTGTTTTATGTAGAAAATTGAACCACTTGACATAGAGATTGAGAAGATGGAATGCATTGCTTTGCAAGGTATGGCAACAAATGATATCGATGACATGTATGGGAAGCTTGACAAAACAATTAAGGGGCTAAGAGGTAGCAACATGGAGTACTTTGGGGATTGCACTAGCAAATTGGATCCTTTGCATCTTTTGCGTTGCTATGCAACATGGGTGACCTACTCTTTGAAACATCTACAAAGAGTAGTGATGAGTAGAAGGTAGAGGTGTAAAATACACCAAGGAAAACTCCTTATTGATTATGTATGAAGACACTTTCTTCTTTTTGTTACAAGGCTATTCCTATTATGGCAACACCCCATGAATGGTATTTTAAGTTTCAAATGGTGTGTATTATGGTCTTCATTTCTTGACGCTTGTGCTAACTTGGCATATATAACAAATTGTGGTCTTGTATGAGATTTTAATATTCTATGTATACCTTACATGTAAGGTTCAACTATCACCTACTTTCTTGTTGTGCATATCCATAATTGTAATCCATCCAAAGAAAAATGATAGATGATAGAATCATTATTTCTCTCGACAACTTCAATATCTTAGCACTTATTTGATGTGAAACAATCCCTTGGAAAGCAACCTTTCACCATAGAGTGGCACTCAAGGAATATGCATGTTCACTATGTACCAAAGAATTAGCACAAAAGTGTTTTTTCAAGAAAATTTTGTTATGTCAATATGATTTTGAGTTAATGATGTTCCTTTGATTTGGTATAGCTAAATTAAAGTGTATTCTTTTGTGAAACTATCCTTTGATATGCATGTGCTTAGGTAAAAGGCTCAACCAAGACATGTGAGTAGTTCTTCTAGCTCAAAGAATTGTTGCATTCTATCTCATGCTTCCATATTAGATACCCATTTTTGTTTGGTAAAGTTAAAGGCCTTCTAATTACAAGTTTTAATGTGGTTTAGCATTCCATAAGTGATTCCATAATCCTCTAGTTTAAAGCACAATTTAAAGAATGAGTATGCTTCAAGTTATTGAAACCTACTAAAAAGAGTAATTGCAAACATCATTTTCAAGAAAGAACTACTCGAGCTAGCCACAAATATGAATCGTACTTGTTACATTATTTCTCAATTTCACTTATTATGTGACATGCATTTACCATGAATACTACAAATGCATGACTATTGAGTTGCTCCATATAATGCAATGATTATGTTTCTTAATTTGTTACGACACATGCTATTGTTAACTAAGAATGTGACTTCATACATTAAAGGAGAAATGTTTGCTCTCAATAAAAAAACCTTGATATAATGGAAAAGTCTCTTTTAGAAGTAGGAAAACTAAGATATTCTAAAAGAGAAACGGAATAAAAACTCCCTTGAAGGAAATAATTTCCCACTTACACATATATAGGTAGACTTGACAGTCCCACTTTTACATTAGGGAGAAGTTTCCCTCAAAGGGAGACTTACAAGATTTTCCATTTGTCAATCCCACTTCTAACTTAGGGAAAACTATCCCTTGAGTTTTCCTCAAAGGGACTACTATGACGTTATGCTTTCCTCATGGGAATTGGATTTTCCACATCCACCTCTCTATTCCACATGGAAAAAGATCTCCTAAATTTCTTCCCTACTTGAGAAAGGGAGATAATGTGAGCAACCATGTGATTGGCCTCACGCAAGGACAGTGTGACAAAATAGGTTGATTTTTGACTCAATGGCCAACTGACCAGGTGGTGGTGCAGTATGTGGCTGCGGGTGAATCGCAACGACGGGCCTACATTCTGGGACTAGATATTTCTTTGAGATTTAGCACAAGGCATGCCAATCATTCTAATGGGGATGCTGCATGTGGCAGAGACAGCCATACCTGAAGGAAACATGAAAGTAATTGTTGGAGATAGTATCGCACGACGTGTGCTGCTAGAGAGACATTATGTCGATTGATGTGTTGATTAAATGAGTGATGATCAAATTATGAGAGAGGTGTGGGTTGAACAAGGCTGACAATGTTTGTTAACGGTGCACGTAGTTGAGAGGTGCTAATGATTCATTCTCTCTCTCTCTCTCTCTCTCTCTCTCTCTCTCTCTCTCTCTCTCTCTCTCTCTCTCTCTCTCTCTCTCTCTCTCTCGTAGCGCACACCGGAGTGCACTGCTAGAGAGACATTACATCGAGCACCCAACGAAGCGGATATCGATCCCCACAAACGTGCAAGTAGAGTAACATGTCGGCCTCCATGAACGCCATTCATTAAGTGAACAGATGTGGAGTAGATGTCAGAGATCATAAGAAGATGTTGAAGGCGATCATAGATTGATCTCCAACACCAACCCCATTATCTCCGACACCAACGCATTGTTCACATTCTTGACGATTGTCACAACTTGTAGCGCTATGATGTCACCTCATGTGAAGATCTTAATGAACCTTTAGTTTGCTGATGGAGACCGTTATAGCTATCGACGGCATCCCTAGACGATCTGGTGACACATCATATAGCAAATTGAAGCTCATGACGAAAGATCATGACGCCCTCATTTTTTGCCTAATCCATTATTCTACAAATGACAGCCTCATACAAATCAGAAGGTCACCATATTCAAAATCTGCATGACAATTTAAAGAAGCTGAAGCACCACTCATGTTTTGTATCTTGGATAATATGTCGTGCACAAATTTTGAGGTTTTTGTAGTTAATAGCATCGGTGGGTGTCATATCAAATTGTAGAAGTCGTGCTTTGGCTTCGAGGAGTGATGCAACTAATAATTGAGGAACCCCAAACCTCGAGCAAGAATCTTCGAGCAATCCCTAAACCGAGCAAGATAGGGCAAGGTACGCTATTTAAAACCCAAAGTCAAACAAGATTTTTGAGATGATTTCAAGAAAGGAAAACGTTACTTAATCCTAGACCTCTACCTAAGGGTTAAACCACAAGCCTTATGCTAAACAAAGTAAGGCTCTTGCCACTAATACAAATCTCAAGACTAAGTAGAGAGGAGCCTGACCTTCTCTTCACTTCTTCTTCTTCTTTTTAATTCTCCTCTGTCTCTCTCACTATCGCTCTCTCTAACTCAAGTTATTGTGATTTGATGTACAATCAGTTGTTGTATAGATCATCATGGGGGAACTTTGGAAGAGTTCTATTGCAATGTGGGCTTAAGAAAATCCACATCATGGTATATATTGAGATTTACATCAACCCATCATATATAGCCAGCCACTGAACGGGGGGGTTGGGTTATTGCAGTGATTTGATAAAAGACTCACCAAGGTTGATAGTCATGATTGATGTACTGAGGACAACTTTGTGCTCGCACATGGCCTCTCCATTTCACCTACCTCTGTGTTTACTGATCATGGTTACAACCTCTCCCCTTGTGGGACACTCTCTTTGATCTCTTTTAACTGTGTTGATTCGTGATAGTGCTGAAAAGATTACTTACTAGCTTTAGAGAAATTTAGTGTGAAACCCTTGATATATTGATATATATTCAATGCACCTCTTAGTGTTGTTTCTTTTGAGCACAAGTCTAGAATCTATAGAGCTATCTGCCATAGCCTCAACCCATTTTCCTCACGCAAAGATTGACCTTGTAGAAGAGTCTCAACTATTGAGCATCTCTCTCAGAGCCCAATGCTCCAGTGTCACTGTAGCCCTCTCTACTACTTGCTAACAACATTGTTCCTAACAATGCCATTAGTATCACAATATTGTTCCTAACAATATTGTGATACTAGCATCTCGTGGCAGGCACAAGAATATCCTCCCACTTCTGTGAGAAGCCTACCCATGCAAACACTTGGGCATTGCCTGCAGTTGTTCGCAACGAACCTGGTAATGGTTCTCTCGACGGGCCTACAGTGAGCCCACCATTTTCTTACTGCTAACATTGGCGTCGTGATTAAATCCGTCCAAGCAACACCTGCTACAGGTGCAACCACTTGGCACTGAAGCTGAGGGTGTCGCTACCTTCGTTAAGGACCCTCTCTCAAATCACCCTGCTCTTGCGGTGATATCCACCCAAGCCCGGCCTGCCTTTACAAGCGATGCCAACCTGGTCGACTTGGTGGCAGTCAAAGCCAACAACGTCATCAGGGAATCATTTATTGCTTCATTAGAAGAGCTTTGCTTAGCAAGCGATGATGATGGTGTTTCCCACTAGGTGACGATGCGCAAACCCTGCAGATAACGCAGAAGTTGCAATCAAAGCTCTTGCACCACCCTCCCAGGCCTCTTGCTGTGGATGATAATGCTCTTGCAACTATGACCTTGCTGCTCGAGTTAATGCACTAGTCCAAGCCACACACTCTACACGGGTCCTTTAAGATGATACACACCTTCCACACAACCTACTTTTCAGCCTACTATTGCTCTAATGGCAGCGTTGGTATTATATTCATTTCATTGTGAGATTCCTCTAAATTCCCTTTGAATTCAGAACTCTCTCTCTGTCTCTCTATAAAAGGGATGCTCAGGATTCAAACACACACAACCTGCAGAAAAAATTCACGCCCAGTGACTGTGCTAGCCAATCCGCCACTCCATTTTTATTGCAAAGAAAACGGCGCACACCTATAGAAAAAATTTCCGAATGCCATCTGCGCCCTCTGCAGGCTCCATTTGTCCTTCACTCCCCTGCCTCGATTGCGACCTCTGTAGGCTTGTTTGTCCCTCACAGCGTTGCCTCGTATGTCAATCGTTTGCTGTGTCTCTTAGCATCAATTGAGATTATGTTTTTTTATGGAATTAACACCAGGCTGGTACCCCCTACTTGATGGAAACAACAGAGACTTTTCAGGCACAATCCAGAAAAACGCAGGCCAAGCTCATGGAGACCCTCACCATCCTACACTCGCTACACCCAAACTTGCATCTGCTCAAGGCTACCAAAATATTTCTCTCCTTGGCGCCATAAACCAATCTCAACAAGCCCTTGGAGATCTTTATGTGCTGTAGTGCCTGTTGTGGCTCAACACAACTGCAATCTGGCCCCAACCCCTTCTGGCTCACCCATGCCTTGCTCTTTCCACGAAGCCCTACAAGATGACATGGCTTATAGCCAGCGATACATCCTGTAGACCATAGCGAGGTTGCACATGGCTAACTATAGCCTGTGATACTTCCTGCAAGAGGACATGGCTGCACCCTGCGAGGTCGTCCATAGCGAGATCTCCCATAGACTGCAGTAGAGTGGGTATGTCAGAGCGCACCCTCTCAGATAACATATGGGCTTGTAGGCTTGTAGCTTCACAATCTCCGAGCCTACCTCTCCCCAGACTGCTTGCCTCGCTAAATCCATTCGTCACCCCCCTCCCCTTCTCTGTCTCTCGTTCTTTCAGAGACTTACATTTACACATCACTCACACCCACAGGGACAGATTCTGACCACCCTCTAGAATGCATCGTGAACCTGCAAAACCTCTCTCTAACCATCCACGCCGGCGTGGATCGCTAGAGGGAGATGATTGCACCCTGTGAAGCTGCGTGTGAACATCGTCATCCACCTTTTCCCACCCTCCAAAATGCAAATTAAACCTGGAAAAAAGCTCTCTTTACCCATCCGCGCCGGTGCGGATGGCTAGAGGGAGTTTGGACTTTATTAAGAGCTGACTCTTGCCAAGGGGGATTCGCAATAGTGGGAAATTGATCACCTTGCTAAAATGGGGTTGCACTTGGGGGAAAATTCTATTGAAGTTCTTGAACTCTCATTACTACCTTGTGAAAGTGTAGGCGATAACCAAAGTTCACGGGTAGACTGCCTGTCCACCCCAATTTTCCTTGCCTTTAACATGTAGATATCCGTCCACCCCAACTTTTCTTGCGTCATCTTCGCCTACCTTGGCATACTACTCGCTACAAGATTCTCCAATTTCCAAAAGTTATGGGCACCTTTTCTAAACCCATTAGATGCGGCCTGCTTTTAGGAGAAGTAGCTATGTAGCTTCACAAGCATGACTCAATGTGTGCATTCATACTATCCGACCAAGGTAGCTTCACAGGGTGCAATCCATCTCCCCACTACCCCCATGCATGACTCAGTGCGTGCATTCATACTGTACATGCCACAATACCCCAACATCAAAATTCCTTTCTCCAATAGCCTCACATTTAGACTATTGTTGTAATGTCTAGGTACAAAAGTGAACGTCAGCTCTTGAAGCAACAGATGAGATACAAGCTTGTCGTTATGTGATTTTCAACTACATGTGAGGGTTAGAGATCAAACCCTTGTCTCCATTTTGCACCAAAAAGTACCAAACTTGCCTCTGTTCCAAGGGGAAAGGTGTCCCTCTACTGAGCTCCTTTTTTTGAACCAATGGAGGCTTGCCAACCCAATTGAACACTCTCTCTCTCTCTCTCTCTCTCTCTCTCTCACACACACACACACACACACACACACACACACACACACACACACAAACCATGCCAGCTTTGATGGCTAAGGAGAGATTGGCCTTCAACCTAGCTACCCTTTATTGCTCTAAATCTACTCCTTTTGAATAGCATGTCCTGAGGTGAAGACTTGTTGGATAAATCTTTGAGGTCACTTGGGATTGTTTGTACCACATAAGAGCTTCACTTTCTCTCTCTCTCTCTCTCTCTCTCTCTCTCTCTCTCTCTCTCTCTCTCTCTAGATACACACACACATATGTGTATGTGTGTGTGTGCACGGGCACGCAAACATGTGTGTGTGTGTGTGTGTGTGTGTGTGTGTGTGTGTCTATATATATATATATTAAGCATCGCTAGAGATAGGTGCAAAGGAAAAATAAAAACCAATGTACTTGGCAATGGAGCATTATGAACATCACCATACAAAAAAAAACAATTATAGCATGAAAGTTAATAAACTTAGAAAGCTAGAGTTGAGCTAGATGCTTATAGATGCATACTAATATTTGCTCGGCTTTATCTTTGCTCAAAAAAACTTGCTCGGTGCATGGTAAGACTCACCCAACTAATTCTATTCGTCAACTCTGAACCTGTGTACTACCAATACTACTACAATGGTGAATGCATGTATGCCAGTGTCTCAAATTATGGTAGTTACTGCCCGAAAGACAGCAAGTGCTGCATCTTGCGACATTTATGATGGTAAGGCCTTGTAAGATTTTCAACATTCACTTGGTTTCAAAGCAAGTGTCTTGAATGTTGTGCTCGAAACTACACTTATAATAGTGAGAGAAGTAAATAAGATAGCCATCACTTTTTTTCCAAAACAATTGTAGCATCATATTGTGTACTATTTTGCAACTGTTGATTGTTAGAAAATTGGCAGCAAAACAACATCATGTGATTATAGATTCAAGGAGGCTGTTATGTTTGGAGGAATATGTATTGACAGCTTGCTATTGCTTTTTGACATTTGCTACTTTGCCAATCGGTGTGGGAGGAGATCGATGAGGAATCATAGGTTGAAAAGAAGGGCTCTATTGGAAAGACAACCTTCGAATGTTGAAAACAATATTTGCAAGTCGATGTTGATTGATCCAATTGATCTTTCAGAATGTGAACTGGAGTATTCAAACAAGTCTATAGAATCTGCTACATGCTACCATATACATGTGGTAGTGATGTGTGTGAAACACTTAGGACCGCCGGGGCAATTTTTCCCTCTTTAGGAGGTTTTTTCCCCCCTGCATTGTATATACACCCATCATTCTAGGGCTATCTATCTTTCCATTGCACACTAAGTAAAACACTCTGTTGTGTGCCTTGAGCTTCCTTCATCTTCCCCAAGCTGTGTGTGTTTTTCTGCAACCCTAATTCCAAAAATTGGTATCAGAGTAGGTTGCATCCTCCCGGGATTAGTTGCCAACAGCTCCAGCATACGCCTGCTCATTTTCTTTGATTTTTTATTCGGGCTCATTTTGGCCGTTGTTTCCACTACAACCAGTACTACATAGGCTATTTCGTCATTTTGTGCAAAATTTTTGTCAATGTCATTTTCTGCATAACAGATCCTTACGGTCTTCTACGGTTTGTGCTATATAGCACGTGTTGTTTGTTACCATATACATGTGCTAGTGATGTGTGTGAACACACTAGGACCGCCGGGGCATTTTTTCTCTCTTTAGGAGGTCTTTTCCCCCATGCATTGTATATACGCCCATCACTCTAGGGCTATCCCTCTTTCCATTGCACACTAAGAAATACACTCTCTATTGTGTGCCTTGAGCTTCCTTCGTCTTCTCCAAGCTGTGTGTGTTTCTCTGCAACCCTAATTCCAACAATTGGTATCAGAGCAGGTCACGTCCTCCCGGGCTTAGTCGTCAGCTGCTCCAGCACACGCCTGCTCACTTTCTCCGATTTCAGTGAGCTTTGGTGAGCGTTCGCAGGTCGACAAATATTTTGGGTAAGCTCAAAGAGCTTGGTCTGCTCAGAATTTTGATTTGGGCTCATTTCGGCCTCCGTTTCCACTAGAGGCAGTACTACACAGGCTATTTTGTCATTTTGTGCAGAATTTCTGTCAGTGCCGTTTTTTGCATAACAGGTGCCTTATAGTCTTCTACGGTTTGTGCTATATAGCACAGGTTGTTCCCACTCCGTTTCTCCTATTTTCGGGCAGTTTTCACATCAGGTGCAGCATTTACCATGGCTGACAACAACAACACAGATGTGTTCAAGATGTTTGCTGCTGAGGACAGGTTGGATGGGGACAACTACCCTATGTGGGCTTATATGATGCAACATGTTCTTGTGTCAAAGGGTGTCTGGAACATTGTGCAGGGCATTGATGTACGTCCTGGTTCTGAGGATGTAGGCGATGTTGAGGATGTTGTAGGTCTTGCTGCAAGGATTGTAGCTGTTAGAGTTGTTTTGCCTACGGCAGAACAAGCTCGTTGGGATATTAAGGATGCACAGGCTCATGCATTGATTGCGTTGTCTGTGAAGCGCACCATTCTTCCTCACATCCGTTCAGCAAAATCTGCAAAACAGGATTGGGATATTTTAGCAGGTCTTTATGCAAGCCGCAATGAGAATAAAATTGCTTTGCTGCGTAAAGAGCTGGAGTCGAAGATTATCCATGAGGAAGATGACATGGACATTTTCCTTGCTAGTGTAAAGGATATCAATGAGCAACTTATTTCTGTAGGTGAAGTCATTTCAGACAGTTCCCTTGTGCAGACTGTTCTTGATGACTTACCAGATTCCTACTAGACTTTTGCTAGTACTTGGAGATTGATGACCCAAGGAAATCCTGAAGTTGTCAAGTTTGATGCATTATGCACATTGCTGTTGCAAGAGTCACTTTCCAAAAAAAATAGGACTAGGCAGCATGCAGTTGAACAGGCTTTTATTGCTTCTCAAAGAAAGGGTGGTAACAGTAATGCAGCCACTTCTTATGGTTCTGCTGCGAGTGGCAAAAATTCTGTTCATAATCCTTCTGCTGGCAGCACTTCGCCTGGCAATTCTGGTAATAAGGGCAAAAAGAAGATGCGTTGCCATTATTGTAAAGCCAATGATCACTTGATCAAGTCGTGTCCTAAGTTGAAGGCCAAAGAGGCTAAGAAGAAAGAGGGTGGTTCCACTGCAAATGCTGATTCCACTACAAATGCAGCCATTGTTGAGTCTTCTGTGAAAAGAGACTGTAATGTTGATGTTGATGCAGAATGGGCTTTTAGCGCAGAGTGCACTTACAATCCTGCTGTCCATGATGCATGCTTGTCAGTTGCTGCAGATTCACATGTGTGGTATTTCGACAGTGGTGCTACAAAGCACATTACCTCACATCGTGAATTGTTTACCTCTCTTGAGTCTGTCCCTCATGGGAATTCAGTCACTTGTGCCAACAACGCCTCTTATCCAGTTCAGGGAGTTGGAAAGATTGTGCTCACTGCTGCTAATGGCAGTTCCTTCACACTTGTTGATGCACTTTATGTACCTGGGATCAAGAAGAATCTCTTGTCTGTATCCGCACTTGCTAGACTTGGACTTGTAGTCAAATTTGTGGATGAAAGATGTACAATTCATGATCTCAGTTTTGGTGATGAAATTGTTGCATCTGGCCTTTTGAGCCGTGGGCTGTATAAGATCACTTTGTATGACAAGTGTGGAAAAAATTTTGCAAATGTTGTTGCAGATTCAAGGGCTATTTCAGATGCAAAACTTTGGCATGCACGTTTTGGTCATCTGAATTTTGCCAGTTTGCTGCGTTTGCAGAAATCTGATATGGTTGCTTCTTTGCCGCCTCTTGAAGCACCTGTCAAACATGTTTGTGAAGGCTGTATTTTGGGTAAGATGCAGCGTTCTAAGTTTCCAAAGGATGGTTCAGTACAATCTCGTTGGGATGTAAAGGATGCACAGGCTCATGCATTGATTGCGTTGTCTATGAAGTGCACCATTACTCCTCACATTCATTCAAAAAAATCTGTAAAACAGGCTTGGCATATTCTGGCTGTTCTTTATGCAATTCACAATGAGGCTAAAATTGCATTGCTACGTAAGGAGATGGAGTCGAAGATTATGCAAGAGGAAGATGACATGGACACTTTCCTTGCCGATGTCAATGATATCAATGAGAAACTTATTTCTGCAAGAGAAGTCATTTCAGACAGTTCCCTTGTGCAGACTGTTCTTGATGCCTTGCCAGATTCTTAGAAGACTTTTTCTTGTACTTGGAGACTAATGACCCAAGGAAATCTTGAAGTTGTTAAGTTTGATGTATTATGCACATTGATGTTGCAAGAGTTTCTTTCCCAAAAAATAAGACTAGACAGCGTGCAGTTGAACAAGCTTTATTACTGCTCAAAGAAAAGGTGGTAAGAGCAATGCAGCCACTTCTTATGGTTCTTCTACGAGTGGAAAATCACATGTTCCTAATGCTTCTACTAGCAACAGTTTGTCTAGAAATTCTGGTGATAAGGGCAAAAAGAAGATGCATTGCCATTATTGTAAAGCTAATGATCACTTGATCAAGTAGTGTCCTAAGTTGAAGGCCAAAGAGGCTAAGAAGAAAGAGGGTGGTTCCACTGCAAATGCTGGTTCCACTACAAATACAGTTATTGTTGAGTCTTCTGTGAAAGGATATTGTGATGATGATGTTGATGTAGAATGGGATTTTAGTGCAGAGTGTACCTATAATCCTATTGTCCATGATACATGCATGTCAGCATTGAAAGTTTCCAAAGAATGGTTCAATTAGGGCCACATGCAAGTTGCAGCTTGTGCATAGTGATGTTTTTTGGCCCATGCAAACTCTGTCCTTGGGCAAATACCTTTACTTTGTGACTTTCATTGATGATTACTCCAGGCATGCATGGGTATTTCCGCTTAAAGCGAAGTCCGGAGGGGGGGAGTATATGTCTCATGAATTTAATGCATTTCACTACAAGAGGTTATGTGCACTTTTGATGCTTTTAGCGACGGAAATACATTGGGTTTTTTTAATCCCGGCGTCGCTAAGGGAACGTTGCTATGAGCGTCTCTAAGAGAACATCGCTATATGCAACGCTATAATCGTCGCTATATAGCGACGCGTATAACGACGATTATAGAGACAAGTACAGTCCTTTTGTAGCGACGCTTATAGCGACGTGTAGAACCTTATATAGAGATGCTCGAGAGTAAAAAATTTTAGGTGGCAGGGCATTCACCCATCAACCATATTGAATGTTTCGAGAATAGAGTAAACCTAAATGAATCCAAGATAAGCCCAGATTCACTTTTGAAAGTGCAAGGTATAGACCCAAAGTAGTCACCCACAAGACAATATAACCATTAACTCCATCATGCACAATATTATTTGCAAAATAAAGATACAAAATTGACAAAAGTAATTGGACAAAAGTGAATTGACGAAAGTAAATCAATGACAATTATACACATCATAGGCAAAATCACTTGATTGTTAAGCTTTACAAATGTAATAGTTACAACACAATTGTCATTATGTGGAAAATACATTGTTTTTAAATAGTTACAAAAAGACGGATACACGTCATCTCATTATACATGCTATGACAAAATAAAACTAATGCTATTTGGCTACAGCTAGACTGGCATTGTCTAATCAGACATCTCATCACGTCCAAGCGGCATATCTGTCGGATTAAAAACAATAAAACTTTCTATAAGTATAAACATATAATTACAAAACAATCTGTTTTCTTAGCTTATAATTAAAATACAAAAAATGTAAAAGAGTAAAGTGAAATACTAACCATGTCGCCGTGAGAATTGAGAATGTCCATCAGGGCGTTTAAGCCCTTTCTGTCTGCATGTTCGCGCTTGTACGGTGTGGGGTCACGTCCTGTCATCGACCACTGTTCAAAACATACAAAGAATACATTATGTTAGAGTTTAAAAGTACAAATAGATGTAACTACCAAACCTAAAGAGCAATCCAAAAACACTTACAAAATCGGCCTCAAATGATACCCACCCGCCGCTCTTCAAGTGGTGCAAGCTCCCTGCCTCTACTCGCGCTTTGGCTGTCTCCTTTTGTTGCTTCCACTTGTCAGGATTCTCGCGTGTTGCTCGCTTTGCATTCTTCCAATCTTCTTTGGCCAGCCAATCTTCTTTGACCAGATTGGCCAGCCAATCTGGTCTGTTCCACCCATGCTTTATTGCTTTTTGTACTTTGGAATGCTTGTGGTTGCAGTATTCGCACATTCAAACCTTCATCAGGTTTTCATTGAAGCACTCATCCCGACTTGACACACGGGAAACTCATCATGCAGCATGTTGATGACGCTGTCTTTAAATTCATTTGGCACTTCACTCCAAGTGTTTAGTATGTAGTGTCAAAACACCTGAGATCAAAGACCGCACATGCGCGAGATCACCTTCTTGCTTTTGTCATCCAAGATGATGCCACCGTTGATGTCGATCGAGTATGGAAAGCCCTCTCGTCTATGACGCGTGAACCTGGGTGTCTCATCAGGGGTCTTGAGTGGTGTCTCTAGTGGCGTCTCGATGGGGGTACGGACATGAGGTGTCTCCACTGGAGTTTGGGCCCCGAAGCAAAGAGTGTCGATTGGGGTAACTCTCGGAGGAGTAGCTAGTGGTGTGTAGCCAAGAACGGCTGATAGCCACACAAAACCTAGCGTAGATGGCGATGCCGTGGCTGGTGTGGGGACGAGCAAAGAAGGGGAAGGTAAAGAGCCTCTTTGAACACGAGGCAGTGTTGAGGCATCATCAACGGCATCCCCACAACAACCGTCACTGCCACCACTAGAGCGTCGGTGCCTAGAAGAGTGTGAAGATCGTCTCGTTGACACCAAAGCTTCGGAGTGCATTGAATGCTCCAAAACAAAGGGAGACGGTGAAGGAGTGGAATGACATGATGGTGGTCTAGAGCGATGACGCTCCTAGTACCACCTCCTTTGCTAGGATGACAAAGAAGAAAGAAACTCATTATCATCCATAGCTGCATTAAACACACGAACGTTTAATCTTAATATTGAATGGAGAAGAAAATATGGACAATTTATAATCTATACTATAGAGAATATGGGGAGGTATTCCTATGTGTGTGTGTGTGTGTGTGTGTGTGTGTGTGTGTATATATATATATATATATATATATATATATATATATATATATATATATATATATAGAGAGAGAGAGAGAGAGAGAGAGAGAGAGAGAGGATTCATAAAGGGGGAGGGATTCTTGTGTAGAAAGATTCCTGTGCACAGAGAGAGAGAGAGGACTCAAAAAGGGGAAGGGATTCCTGCGATGAGGAGTTCAATCCGGCTTCAAATTAAACCTTAGCGAGTAGCGATGCACGCTTCATTAGAAGAGCAAGATCTACCTGCCCTTTCACGACTCCTTCGTCTTGGAGTAGAAGCAATGACGATTAAACATAATTTAAATTTCTCAAGTATAGCATATAGACAAGAATGGACAAAAAGCCACGTGAATACAATATATATTATAAAACGGAGAAAAATTGTTCAAATACAATGTTTATGGCTTTAAGAGGTCTCTCTCTCATCCTCGCATAGCTCAGCATAACTCCCTATGTCTATATAGAGTTCTCCATTTAGGCAAATGTCCTCCATTTCATTTTGTAGATCCTCTGCATGCACCCCATAGAGAGTATTAGCTTGATGCTCGTCTGGCACCACCTCAGTGGATTCTAACTGAGCATCCTCTCCGATCTCCTCCATTGATGCTGTTGTGATTGGCACATGGTAGCCCTCATACATCTGTGTACTACAAGGGGCTACCTCTATGACGTACCACTAGTTTGATGCAGACATTGTAGAATGAAATTTACCTGCCAAGAGCCACATAACTTACATAAGTGCTTCAGCCTTCCAGGCACATAACTTCTAAAATTGGATGTTAAATATTTACAAACTTACTTGTTCACAATGCTTGGGTAGTACGAAAGTGTCTCTTAGGTCGGTCCATTTTTTAGTTGAATCCACCTCAAGGAAACCAGACTCTCCTCTGCTCACAGTAGCATTGCAACCCTCCATGTTTATCTTGAACCATTGCACGTCGAACAAGTTGACAAAAAATCATCTATAATCGATCCTCAAAATCTGTTGTAGCGTGCCAAAGTAAGTGAGTTATACCACCATAGGATTTTCATCAGAGGGACGTCGTCGACTAAACTATTTAAATTTTGGCATGATTCCACAATCTTGTGTAAAACACTTTATGTCGATCCATTCCACCGTAAAATGTCGACCTTTACACCATGATGTTGTGTATGACTTATACTACAACCAACAAAGATTATGAGTGGCCGTTCGAACATCTAGAAAGTCGCTAGTTGTACATTGCAACTTACCTTGGTCGCGCAACCCCGAGAGTACTCCCACTCCTCCTCAGTCACTTCTTCATCGCACTGTTGTGAGCTTTTCAACTGGTTGTGCAACCATCTTAAGCTCATGAATGTTGGTAGGCTCTCCAGACCTGTCGGATAATGCATTGGCGATCGTTTTTCCCATCTCCGCTCGATTCGTGCCCTTTGTCGCTTTTTCTTTGCATCCTCGTATTGTGAAATCCACTCTTGCATCACTAGATTGTGAAGCATGCAAAATCGGTTGATTTTAGCCTCTAGATCTTCCGTTGTCTTCTTCTCAACACCGAGATTGCACATGACAATCCCAGATATGTTCTCGTCATCTATGGTTCACCATAGCATGTCTCGAGCTTTATCAAATCCATCTAGCCACTCTCCAATGTAAATTAGAGACTCTAATACCAGCCAACCTTCCGCCATCCTACCCTCCGGACGTGCCTTCTGATGCACATATTCCTTGAGCATTTTCATGAAACGCTCTAAAAAGAACATCCATCTGGAATGTATTGTGCCAGCTATTTTCACATCATCAACTATGTGAACAAGAAGATGCACCTGAATGGTTAGCATGGTAATAGGAAAGTGTTTCTCAAACATGCACACAACCTCCGCAACATTTAGTTTGGCAAATGGTATGGAGTCTATATTGATCTCCTTTTGTGAGATCCATTGCATCAACTTTGCAAGTTGGTAGATTGTGTTACGGACGTCAGGACACAAACATCCCTCAATGGCCACCGATAAAATAAACTGCAAAACATGTCTACCACTGATATTAAAGTCCACACACGACTTTGTTACACAATTCCCACTATAACATATTCCACTTCAAACATACTTGACACATTTTATGCCAGTCGTGTGACTTCAAACCGGTAAGCTTCCCTTCTTTAGTGAAACACGTTCGGAGTGAGTGCATTACGCCAATGGGGGTCCACACAGATCGAACGGTCTCTTTTACTTTACGTTCTTGGGCTCCTGTCAAAATCCATGGCGCTTTAGGGAGTTTTATCGATCCATCGGGTGCTGTCTGCGACTAATATTGCTCCATATGATCCACATTTCTAAGGTCAACTCTGGCTCCCAAAGTATCTTTCTTGTCGGTCAGATGGTCCACAACAGATTACCCATATTCTTGAATATGTGCACTGGATCGAGAAAGTGATTGATCATGAGTTTGGGACAATATGGTAACTCGTACCATATTGAGAGTCTCTTCATCCCTGGGGGCAAACCGTCATCACACATCTCCTTTTGCTCTAACCATGCTTGTGCAGACATCCTCGGTGGATCTCTTCCCAAAAAACCGTCACGTAACTCATGATTCTCTAGAAGATACACTTGATGACCATCATAGATTTGCTTCTTCAGTGAGGGTGCCTGACATGCATTAAGTCTAGGTCCACATGTGACACATGCTCTGTATCCGCTTGTTTAAAGCCCTGCATCTATACACATGACAATAGATAAGCCTGAGAAAAACCAAGATTTATAGTGTTTGAGTTTGAGCGTAAATCACCTAAGCATTTTGTTAGTCCAGGATAGTCATGCATGGTCCACATTAGAATGCCTCTGATCAAAGCATTTTGTCGACCTGTGTGTCGGCTCATATCCACCACTTCTATGCCAATCCACAATTGTTGTATCTCTTTCAATAGTGAATGAAGATACACATCCATATTCTTCACTTTATACCACCCCGGCACAATCAAGCTTAGAAACAGGTGCCCCTTCTTGATAGTCAACCATGGGGGAATGTTGTGGTTGACGATGACAACGGGCCATACACTGTAAGATGTTGATCTCTGACCAAATGGATTTATGCCATCCATAGCCAGGCATATGCGCAAATTTTGAGCTTCTCTGGAAAAATCCGGCCATGTATCGTCTATATGTTTCCAGGCTACACAATCTGTAAGAATCTGTAGCACACCATCCGAAGATCTATTCTCCTCATGCCATGATGCTAGGGCGGCCATGGACTTACATTCAAAGAAATGCTTGATGCGAGGAAGTAGAGGAAAATGTCACAAAACCTTTTGTGGAATTTTTTGTTCGTGGAGATCTATTGGATATCTCTCAGAATCACATTTCAGACACTTCTCCATGTCTATGTATTCCCCTTTGAAAAGAATGCACTCATTAGGAAAAGCGTGAATCACCATCCCCAAGTTCCACAATATCTTTCTTTCTTCCTCTCTAGAATCTGGCATCACATTATCAATTGACAGTATGTGCTCTTTGAGCAATCTACACAGCAAAAAAATGTGGTACACTTGTGTATGTAATCTATCAGAACATTATACATCTAGAGTTTTTTATTGAAGTAAACACATTGTAATAAATCACTTGAAAAGCATTGTGACGCTAGTGTCACTCCATCCAAAATTTGCCTGCATGTTGAGAAGAACCAAGAGCGCCTTCAATCTAGACACACGTGCTCCATCATACAATGGCGTATCGGCTTCACTTTTCATATCATCATAGATAAGCCTTTATGAATCCATGATCATCTTGATCACTTCATTGATCTCGGGCTCAAACATTGCCTCCTTGGGAATGTGGTCTGCATGATCATCCTCCGAGCTGTCAGAGGCTACATCTTGTGGCCTCACGTATGCTGCTTGACCAAAGCGCCTGTGAACACGTCTATTGGGTTGCAAGATTGCTGCCTGTTGGACAGCATCAGAGTCCGGCGTTATAGTTGGCAACAACTTGATCTATAATAGATGGATCAAACTCGCCAAATTCGTGAGTGCGGCAAAGAAATGCGTCTTGTCCATCGCACAACATATTTGCATTGATTACAAGGACATAAGATCCTTGTTGAGAGATAGGTGTTTCGGTTGGACGGCCCCACATCGTCGTCACTACTCATAATGAATGTAAAAACCTTATAACCTAAACATAAATTTAATCTTCTATTGGAATCCTCCGTCTTCTCTCTCTCTCTCTCTCTCTCTCTCTCTCTCTCTCTCTCTCTCTCTCTCTCTCTCTCTCTCTTTCTCTCTTTTCACAATGTAAACTACCTCACATTCTCTAGTCATGTCCGATCCCCGCACACCTCAGTCTAGAGGTGCATGGAGATCAGAACCACCGGGTTATAATCTCGTCTTTATTGGTCAATGCCTATATTTCTAGGTACGAGAAATCTACAAACCCACGTCTACATGATAGTGCATGTATTGGACAAAACCCCTTTGTCTCTTCTCTAGCTGTAGCAATTCATAGCATCTTAACATCTCTTCACAGCAGATCCGTGTTCGAGGGATTACTGAGCACATTACATGTTGGCCTCCAATCTAAGTATCATGCCGTTGAAAGCTTTCCAACTTAAGATCGCATCCGTAGAGAGGAAGAGAGGGATCAACGTTTGCCTAACTCTAATTTTTTTGTAATCCCGAAGGTTGACTTTAATATAAAAACTAAATCCAAACTCTAATCTTAAATCTAACCTAATTGAACATATGGTGATTTTGAGCTAATTGAACATGGTTAGTGGGCGAGTTAATAGGTGTCAGATTTTGATGGGAATATACATATTGTTGTGTACCTAGTGTTTGCTCTTTGGACAAAGCCTTCATTGACATACCCTAAAATTGAATTTAATCTAATTTTAAATCTAACATGAATCTAGATCTAATCTAATCGTAAATCTAACCTAAACCTAAATGTAATCTAATCTTAAATCTAACCTAGCTAATCTTAAATCTAACATAAATCTAAATCTAATCAATCTTAAACTCAAATCTAATCTTAAATCCTAAACCTAAATGTAATCTAACTTAAATCAAAATCCAATCTAATCTTAAATCTTGTCATAATCTTAAATCTAAATCTAATCCAATCTTAAACTCAACATAAATCTAAATCTAACCTAAACCTAAATGTAATCTAACTTAATCTTAAATCTAATTTAAATCTTAACCTAATCTTAAGTCTAACCTAATTTTAAACTTAGCATAAATTTTAAATATAAGTTAAATGTAATCTAACTTAATCTTAGATCTTAATCTAACCTAATCTTAAATGTAATTTTTAATCTAACCTAACCCTAAATCTTGATATAGCATTTCATTTCATATTTTCTCTACTTTTTATCTCTCTCTCTCTCTCTCTCTCTCTCTCTCTCTCTCTCTCTCTCTCTCTCTTTTTTCTCCCCTTACCTCTCTGTTTTCGTCTTCTCCCCCTCTCTCTCTCTTTGGTTTCTCTCTCTCTCTCTCTCTCTCTCTCTCTCTCTCTCTCTCTCTCTCTCCCCCTCTTTCTATTTCTCTTTGTTTTTTCCTCTCTCTCTCTCTCTCTTTCTTTTCCTCTCTCAATGTGTGTGTGTATGTGTTTTTTGTTTATGCATGTGTGTACTCTCTCTCTCTCTCTCTCTCTCTCTCTCTCTCTCTCTCTCTCTCTCTCAAAAAACGCAGCCGTTTTTTTGACCTAGTAGACAGCAGTCCACTCTTTTGATCATAACTTCTTCATCCGAACTCCGATTTGGGTGATCTATAGCCTCAATCGAAGAGCACAAAGTCCTCTACGCATTGATGTAAAGATAGAAATTTTCAAAGTTATGGAAGGCATTTTTGTAGCAGCATTTCCGAAGTGAACAGGTTCAACAAAATTGATTCTCATCTCCTATTTTACATACAATGTCTTCCGGCACTCGCAAGGGTTCTTCTTCTTCAACAAGGTCCACAACCATTGTGGAAAATGATCCAAAATCTCCTAAGTGTGGAGATAGCAACACAACCACCCAACCAACGACATCGGAAACCATGATCATGGCGTACTTGGTATCATTGCAAGAGACCGTAAACAAACAAGGCTAAGACTTACGAGCACTTGCAATGGAGAATGGCACACTAAGGGTACTTGTGGTTGAGAATGAGAATCTCAAGAGGACACTTGAGATGCAAACAACACGTTTGATGCAACTTGAAGAGGAAGTCAAGGAATGTAAACGCTCTCTTGTGGACTTGAATGCTTTGAAGGAGCGGATGAGCAAAGTAGAGCATGATCATGTATTGAAAGAGGAGAAATTTGACACTATGAGCCGGGATGTATGCGACATGAAAAATGTATGCACAAACAAGTCTTGGGCTGATGTATGTGGTAGCAATGTGGTTTCTAATTCCTCACTCATGCAAGCTATGGTTCAAACAAAGAATGTTGAGAATGTGGATGTGGAGGAGTTGAAGGAACGGGAGCGACGTTCCAAGAACATTGTTATTCATGGAATTCCCGAAGAGAAGTTAGAGACACCTCCTTCTCTTGCCATTGCTATTGAAGATTTCTTCAAAACCCACTTTGGCATGTCCGGAGTTATGGTCTATGGAGCACATAGAGTGGGGAAGCAAGGAGCTCCTCGCTCAAGAGAACGGCCAATTGTATGCACCATGCCGGATGAGACCAAGCGAAAGATTATCCTTGATAATAGTTGGATCTATTTGAGGGATACAAAATGTTTTGTATGTGAAGATCGCACTATTAAGCAACAAAATATGCGTCGCAAGGCATATGAGGAAAAGAATAATAAAAACAAGGAGATCTCTAATGAAGAAAATGTGCCCAAGGAGGAGGCAAGTCTCTCAAGCAAATAGGGATGCGTGACCTATGAGACCGAGTTACAATTGAAAATATGCTTTTGGAATTGTAATGGATACCCATGGAATGCGGGGTTGGCATTGATAAACTAACAAGCAAAGCCGATGTTGTACTTCTTGTTGAAACTTGGGAGCATGATACACAAAGGATTAACGGCTTGGAGGATTACAATGTACATTCATTGATGTGGTCAAAGAATCTCAAGCAACGAGGAGGACAAGGAGGGTTAGCATGTATGGTTAAGAAAGGATTGGAAGATTTTGTATCAATTGTAAAAGATGACAAGTACAAACGTTATGTATGGCTAAAAATTATGACACCAAAAAAAGCACCCATTTTTATAGCCGGTTGCTACATTCCTCATCATGATTCTCCCTTTTATGCTTGCATGGATAGAGATCAACCATTTTCTGATTTGGAAGAGGACATTGCTTATTTCAAAGGTGAAGGTGATGTTATTGTATTTGGGGATATGAATGCTCGCACAAAAACATTGCAACATGATACTCAACAATTTGATATGCCATACATTTCAAGGGAGTTGGAGGAAGTTCACTTGTATGATCGTACTTCAATGGATGAGAAAGAGCCGGATCACTATGGAAAGTTACTTTTACACATGTGTAATAGCACGGGTATGCTCATTGCCAATGGTGTATCTTTGTGGAGTGGAACCAATGGATTTACATGTAGGAGACATAATGGGGATAGTGTGATTGACTATATGCTACTCTCTGAAGCCATCATGTATCGCATAAAGAGTTTTATGTTTGGTCAATGGACCCCGGAATCCGACCATCGCACCTTATGTATTGACCTTTCATGTGGAGAAGCAACTAAGCATGATAATCTCAGCCAAAGGAAAGAGAAGTTATCACTATGTATGGATTTCAAACGGGCACCAATGTACATTGAAATGGTTGAGAAAAAATTATGGATGACAAAGCTTCAATGTGATGCACCATTGGAAACTAAATGGGAAGCTTTCAAGAAAGCTATTTGTTCTTGTGCGGAAGAATGCTTTGCCATAAAGCATCTCCATGGTATCAACAAAGATAGATCACGCAAAAGGTGGTTTGATAAAGAATGTCAAGATGCTCGAAAGTCCTTGATAAAGCTTGATGCAACTATGGACAAAGACAACTATCAAAGTCATTTGCATACATACAAGGCATTGATTCAAAAGAAGAGAAGAAGATGGGAAGTAAAGCAACAAGAATTTCAAGTCCAAGAAAAGGCACGTGCATGTGGCAGATTTTGGAGAAACTTGAGAGGCAAGCGGGTTGAGAATTTTGGTAACTTGAGTCTAGTGGATATGTACACACATTGTAGGCAATTATATGAGCAAGCAAATAATGAAAAAATGCCATTTTATGGTTCACTCCCATGTATGCCGTTTTTTTTTACTATTGAGGATGTATGCGGTGGGCTTGAAAAGTTGGCCACTCGCAAAGCGGGAGATCTTCAAGGTATCAAGCCGGAGATGATCAAATGGACGGGAGATTTTACCCATGAGTGGATGTGTGATATTTTCAACCTTGCACTTCAACATGGTATGCCTTATGATTGGAGTACTAATTGGGTTAAGCCTTTGCATAAAGGAGGGGATGTAAAGAATGTAAGCAACTACCGGACTATAATGATTGGGTCTCTTATGGAAAAGTTGTTTGGGTGCATAATGGAGATGAAATTGAGTGATTGGGCTGAAGAGAATGACAAGCGTGCAAAGGGACAAGCGGGTTTTCGTCGATGCCATAGCACCATTGATCATCTTGTCACTCTTCGTGTTCTCATGGAGGAAAGTCGGTTGAAAGGCAAGCGATTGTATTGTTGTTTTGTGGACTTTAAGAAAGCCTTTGATATGATTCCACGTAACAATTTGTGGAGAAGAATGGAAGAACTCCAAGTGCCAAGTGAGTTTATGCTTGCGGTTTCTCGAATCTATGAGAAGGTGATTTGTCAATTGCGCATGGGAAGAGAAATTTCAGAAATTTTTGTAAGCACTATTGGGGTTAAACAAGGATGTCCATTGTCACCAACTCTCTTTGGTCTATGCATCGATCAATTGGAACAAATGGTACTTGACTTTATGCAAGAAGAAGGCATTGAAGAGGTCACTATTTGCAATGCGGTAATCATGCTTTTGTTGTATGCGGATGATGTAGTGCTTCTAGCACACACTTTAGAAGATGCACAAAAGCTTATGGTTGTCCTTGAGAACTTTTGCTTGCATAGTGGGCTGATTGTAAATGAATCCAAAACAAAAGTTATGCTTGTGAAAACCAACCATAAGGAGAAGCCATGCATTGTGTACAACAACGAGACACTTGAAGTTGTTGAGAGCTTTAAGTACCTTGGCCTTGAGGTTCCATCCAATCACAAGTGGCATGAATGTGCTATGCGTCGTTTGGAAGCGGGAAAGAGAGCATATTATGCATTTGAGAACATGTGTAATGCGGGAAACATCAAGTGTTGGGCTCTCAAGAAGTATCTTTTTGATGCATTGGTGACACTGGTTCTTCTTTATGGAGTTGAAGTGTGGGGCGGGAGCATCTCAAAGTCTACTTGGAAAGAGTTTGAGAATGTCCAAAAGCGTTTTCTTACAAACTTTCTCCAAGTTAAGACACAAACACCATATATGCTCCTACTTCTTGAGTCGGGATCTCTTCCAATTGAGGTTATGGGCATGGAAAGGGTTGTGGAGTACATGATAAAGATGCGTCAAAACCCCTCACATCGACTTCCTACAATTGCATGGGAAGCAAGCAAAAAAGTTCAAAAGACGCATAAAAGCAATATCTTGAGCACGGGATGGATGCAAGACATAAAGAAGTGGTTTTTGGGAGATGGGATGCATTACACTTGCTACATGATGCTTCAATTGACTCTCAAGTGAATGAAGCTTTTTTACAATGCCAATGTATTACGGCTTGGGAGAAATCCGGTTGGTCACGCTTCATACATTACACCACCTATATTGCCCCCAACTACAAAACCATGTTCTTCGCTGAGAGAGGAAACCGTACTCACACTTACATGCTTGAGCCTACTCCTTTGTCCGCGATACGCACTATCGCAGCAATTCGGCTTAGCTCCCATTTCCTTCGATGCGAGATAGGGCGTTGGGGCAATGGAGAAGAGTCAAATCGATTGTGCACATTATGCTCACTGCAAGTTCGAGAGTCTGAGTACCACACACTACTAGAGTTCTCACCTTTTGATCACATCCGAACTTGCTTCTCTCACATTTTCAGCCATAACTTAGACCTACACACTTTCCTCTCCCAGCCAAAGTGTGGGCTCTCCATTGCGACTCTCATCACTACAATTTTGGAGCATCAAGAGTCACTCATCAGCCATACACATACTACATCACATGTAACTTTGGTCCCATAGGTCATATTTGACCTTCGAGGACGATAATAAAATCTATCTATCTATCGATCTATCTCTTTCAAAGACACAATGTGTGTGTGTGTGTGTGTGTGTGTGTGTGTGTGTGTGTGTGTGTGTGTGTGAGAGAGAGAGAGAGAGAGGGAGAGAGAAAGAGGGGAAGGGAACATGAGAGAGAGGAGAGGGAAGGAGCATACCTGGCTCTCCTTCCTCTCCTCGTGTGTGTGTGTGTGTGTGTGGGGGGGGGGGGGGGGGGGGGGGGAGAGAGAGAAAGAGAGGGAGAGCGTGGCTTGCTTGTTTCGCTAGAGTATCGAAACTCAGATCTGAGATCTGAGTTTTTGGCGCTCTCGGTTTATTTTTTACCCCTATCAGTGTCGCTATGAACGTCGCTATGCAACAAAGAAAATAGCAACGCTCATAGTAGCGACGCCCATAGCGACGCCGTGGATTTTAACTTTTGAGCATTGCACTACAAGCATCACTAATGTGAAGTACCTCTTGTAGTGTTTTTGGCTAGTCCTTATACGCCTTAGAAAAATGGTGTCACTGAGAGGAAAAACAGGTCACTTATGAAAATGGCACGATGTATGGTCAAAAGTCAAGCTTTGCCACATTCATTTTGGCTTGAGGCCATCATGTGTGCCACTTATGTACTTAACAGGTGTCTTACAAAAGCTTTGCAGTCTATTACTCCATATGAACCATGGCATGATAGAAAGCCTTCTATTGAGCACATGCATGTTTTGGCTGTTTGGCATATGCTTTGGTGCCAAAAACACATCACAAAAAATTGGATGATAAGGCTGTCAAATGTATTTTTGTTAGTTATAGTGCCGAAAGCAAAGGTTACATGTTGTATCATCCACAAACAAAGCGTATCTTGGTCTCACGGGATGTTGTGTTTGTGGAAGACTCTGTTCAACCCTTGCTGTCATGTACTAAAGACAGTAATGCCAGCTCACAGGACATTTATGACACTTTGTTGCCTCTTTTTAGTGGTGGTAGTATCTTATGAGAAAGATTGAAGAGGCGCCCACTTGGCCAGAAACGTAGCCGAACACCACATTTGTAGTTTATTATTTTGCCGAACTAGTGTAATGATACTCTATGTAAATCTTGATTCTAGAGTAGCAGGTCCATTCCCTGAGTTGTAATATTGTAATGATATTTGTAAAGGTCCATGTGAGTTGGCCACTGGCCATTTAAAATGCCCTAGGTATAAATGTCAATCAAGACATGTTTGTAAAACCCTTTATCTGTAAATTTTGTTAGGAATATAATGTACCCTTTTCTTTTAAAATCTGTAAGTTTTTGTCAAATTTGAAAAAATTATGTCCTTCTGTATATTTATTTCTGTAATTTTCAAGCACTTTAAATACCCTTCTGTTGAACTCACATTACAGGTTACATTTTTCTTAGGTGACCTCCTCGGGTGATCTCATCCACAAACAGGTGGAAGAGCCAGCCCGTCTGTACCATCAACACTTCCATTTCCTCGCAAAAATGCCACCAAGGTACACGACACCAAATCACGCCATGGCCACCACTTTTACACAAGTTCTGAAGTCAACAACAAGGCAGTCTGTGGACCACGTGTAGTATGTTTTGACAACATTGAAGGCCACCAAAAAGGAGGGAAAAATAACATACTTGGGCACGCCAGAAGTATTAACAAGAATAGTCTATCATGCCATCGGCATGGCTGAAAACCTACCGCCTGCCCCGGATCAAGATACATGGATCTTGGCAGCACAGCCCTCTCCAAGAGCTACAAGATCAGGTAAAAGATCATTTAAATCAGGTGATCAATCAGATGACATCTTATCACAGCAGCATAGCAGTGAAAGCTCTAACAATGAAGAAAAAAGAGCTAGGTGGGAAGAGATGAAGCGAAAAGTTGTGGTTGCCCACCAAGAGGAGCCAGCTCAGAAACAAGCAAGATTTGAAAGAGAAGAACAGGCGTATCAATGCACTAGGCAAGCATAGGGAAAAGACCCAGAAAAGTGGGTACCCACCAGCTTGAAAGGACTTTGAACGAAGCATCATTCAAGAAAAGAGGCCGAGGATCCCAAAGATTATTTAGAAAGGATGTACCAAGAGGCACAAGCCTTAAAGATGAAAGAGGTAGAAGAAGCGGCAAAGAAAGCTGAGGAAGCGGCTACTCCAGAGCAGAGCCAGGCATCTCCCCGACCCACATCACCGCCGTTGGAACAACAGGACCAACCCATGCCCACTCCACCATCATCACCGCCAGGCTAAGAGACCAATGAAGAAGCCAAGACTAACAAGGAAACAGATTGTGAATTCACCCACCAAACGGAAGCTACACAGCAAGCTGACCATGACGAACAACATGAGAAAAAGGAAGCTAAACCAGAACCAGAGCAGACAGCCGAGGAAACTCACAAGCCGGTGGATGAAACTGATAAAGAAAAAGATACAGAAAAAGAGCAAACCACTACACATGAGGAAGAAACCGCGACTGAGAAGGCAGAAAGGCCTGCAAATAACCGAAGAAACTATAAGGGTTGAGACCACACATGTTATTTCCACTCAACTAGAAACTGTCAAAGTATCAAAGCCTCAGGATGGGCAAGGAGAATAACAACCATCCACCTCTACAGACCCACCAGTACCTACATCACAGCAAGAAGCAACATAGGAGGTTGCTGGCACATCACAACTCGCAAGACAGGAGGAGTGGTAGTCCAATGACGAAGTGATTTTACAAGTAAACGAGTATGCAAGGCAGATGCAATTCATGACGGAGAAACTCCACTCAGCAACCTTCGATTGCAGTACAAAAGCCAAAGAAATAGAAATGGTCATCAATGCTCTTCAAGGAGAGCTCGACAACAGAATGGCTACTATCACTGATCTCCAAAGGCAAGTACAAGAGCTAAAGACTGAAGCAGAACTACATCAGATAGCCAGAGACAAACAACAGAAGGAAATGGAGGAGTTGGGTGACCTCCTTACTAAATTAGTTGATGCATGCAAAGTGAAAAATGAGCAGCTGACAGAAGTGACAAACGAACTTCTTACCACCTCTCTGTCAGCTCAGAAAATTCAAGTACAGTTAGATGTCACTAACGCTTCTCTCCAATATTCCGAACAAAGAATCAATGATCAGGTCACTTTCTTGCTGCAAATAAGAGAAAATCTAACTGTGGCATCGATCAAGGGTACAGATGAAGTGTACAAGGCACTTGAAAAGAAAAACAAAGATTTAGAACTGGAGTTGAAGCTTGAACAGTCACAACGCAGAGACGTGGCACACTGATGCGGGTCCAAAGAGAGGAGGAACTCCTTAAGGAAATTGCACAACTGAAAAGAATGAATCAACTCATCAGAGATGGAAAGCCCAATACACAGGAAGAGGCAGGCACTTCAGAGCCCCCCCAAATGGACATCCCCTCGGTCTCATTTGCTGACCTTGAGACGTAGTCTACAAGAGAGCCGAGTGGTGACAAAGACTTTCAGGTCCAAATTACAAACGAAGATACAGTGCCAATGGTCCAGCTGTCAAAGGCTGAAGAGGACGCACTGAAAGAGAAGATCACCTTATAGAAAGATGAGCAGTGGAAGGCCGCTATGGATTGGGAGTTGAGAGTTTTACACTCTGTCAACGTCACTCAACTCACTCCCAATCAAATCAATGCTTAATGGCACCAACAATCCCTGCCATACCCTCTCATCAAGGTAGAACTCTTACAGATAAAGGAAAGATTATACAAGGATATGCAAGAAGATGGCGCAGATAAAGACCACCCGAAGTGGAGGTTAAGCTAGCTGAACAAGAATCCAAGATACCTGATTCTATTCACAAGCGCACTTGTGGCTCTACAGAAAGATCCGACATTCTGTCTTGTACCTCGAGTAAGGACATGGCAAGCACATAAAGCACTCAGAAGAAGAGGCCAACATGGCTCAATTTTCCCAGGCTGCCAGCTCCAGAGAGAGGCCAAGTGACAGTAGAATACATGGTGAAAACCCTAACGGGCGCCATGAAATTCTTCAAGAGTCTGCCAGATCTCTCCTATGTAATGCTATATAAGGTCTGTAGGATGCTACTCACATGCATACAGGTTTTCAATGATCCTGAGAAGACAAGAGCCTCATGGCTCTCATTCTTGGAAGGGAACAAAGGCCTTTGCTATGATCTAAGTGGGCAACCCTCAGAGGAATTTTTTTATGGATTTTATGCATGCTACATGTTCCTGCCCTAGCATAATACACTCGCTTTTGAAGAGGCATTCTACACTGGCTTCTTCACCTGGTGAACGAAGATATTTGCGCTGATAAGTAACCTCACATCAAGATTTGTGGGATACTCGACGGCAGGACTGAAAAATAGAGTCACCATGCAATTTTTTCAAGTGCCAAAAAAAGAACGCAAAATGAGATACCAAAAGGCACTGGAAGCACTGAAGGACCGCCTCACCCGCCGTCAACCCGAAGATTACTTCAGCCCATAAAGCTGTGTTAAGGGATGACACATGCGAGGAGGGGGGGAATATTAGCAGCACGCTAACGCGGACACCATTTTTCAGAGTTCTCCTTGTAAAACAATTATTATTTTGATCAATCGGGAATATTGTAACTCCTATTTTCTTGGTAAACTTTGTAATTAATGAGCCGGGACTACAAGCTTCCAGATTGTATCAGTCAGTCAATTCCAACCTTTGGTAGAACTCAAATTATTACTTTTGACCACCCAAAAACCTTGGCTAAGGTATAAAAGCCAATTTTTGTAAGTTTTTTATAAGTTTTTGGATAAGAAATACACAGCGTGAGCTAATGGTGCTCACTTCTCTCCTTCTCGTGCTTCCTACTCCCTCTCCGGTTGTCACATTGCAAATGCGTTTGTTGTATTGCAACCGCAGGTAAAAGCTCTACTCATTGACGTAAGCCATTCACAATATTTCGTAGATTTTGGCGTCGCCGACCCGCGGCCTAATTTCATCATAACTAGGAATTTACACTTTTAAATAAAAAACTTAGCATAGGCGGGGTATTGGGGCATCATTGCTAAGCATTTAGATGCATTTTGGGTCAAAAACGACTAGGTCAAAAATCCACTGCTGTTAATAATCGCGATTTTGAAACTTGACTAAAGTGGGGTTTGAGGCCATAAGCATGTGCACTTAGGTCTTGTAAACTTGTCCTAGAAGTTTCATTATGTTTGGATGTCATTTTATGCTGTAACGGATGTGATTTACTTGCCGATGAGCGATTGGCTTTGGTGATTTTAGTCACTTGAATGTAGCCTGAGTTAGATGCAAGTTGTTAGTTGTTTTCCGAGAGATTGGCAACCTCTTGTAGCCTCTATGCACTAGCCGAGTGAGCTTCGTCCCATGGTTTGAAAAATTAATTGTGGTTCTTGCTAATACTACAATAAGATAGGCTGGTGAGGCTAGACATGTGTCCCACACACACACCTCTCTATAGCTCAAACACCCTAATCCCCTCAATAACACCTGAGAATTGACACAATTTTCCTAACACATCATTTATACTTCTTATCAACAAGCATGCACACACTTTAGAGAATCCCAAACCCGCAAATCACCAACACCGCTTCAATTGCACACACCACCATTGCACAAGACTTCTCTCTCTCTCTCTCTCTCTCTCTCTCTCTCTCTCTCTCTCTCTCTCTCTCTCTCTCTCTCTCTCTCTCTCTCTCTCTCTCTCTTCTCACCACACAAAAGAACGTCTCGGGGAAATGCACACACACTGGCACTAAAAACGTAAGAGAATGCAATAGAGAGCAAAAGGGGGACCAGAAATTGACAATGGAAGGGGGGAAATTCAATCTTGATTCCTTGAAAATTGGATTACAGTACTCTCCTTGGAGTTCTCCACAATCATCTATGGCGTCCTCTTCTTCTCAGTTCTCAAAGCACTTGCTGCAGAAAACATATCAAAAATTACAAAAAACACCCCTTTCATTGGGTAAGGTCCATTTTTGGCATCTTTCTTTTCTTCCCTAACTTTATCTTTAGCAACCTTGCATGTGAATCATCACTTTTTTGGCTTGCCTTTCATGCTACTTCATGCGGACTCATGGGTACAAACATCCATGCCCTCAATTAAAAGGGAAGGGCCTCAAGGGCCCCCCTATGTGAAACCCCTACCCCCAAAGGGAACCAAACAACCACAGCTCTACCACCACAAAATGCCATTGGGCACCTCTGTGTTGCCAACAGTTGCCAAAAACGGTGCCAAGATGCCACAAAGAAGTGCCTGGCATGGCCACCCACACACGAACGCCATAGTCAACCACCAAGGGATCTCTCTCTCCCTTCTCTTTTGTTACCAATGCAAGTAATAATCCATTAGATACACCAATGGCCTTATGATCCCCTTTCCTCATGTGGGTGCCATGTGGTAGAACCTCATGAAATCCCCTCAAAGGACTTCAAGAAAATCCCCATTGAACTTTGCAAGAAGTTCACTTTTGTTGCCCCCTTAAAATTGTCATATCTCAGGGACCTCAAGCCTTATGCACGCACTGTAAGGCCTCAATGATATTCTATAAGGCTAGCCTCAATCCCCATAAGCCACACCATATTTTGATTCCTCCGCAACCACAAACAATTTGTTCAAAGACTGAGAAAAGTCATTTGGCACTACCACACCAACTACCACCAACTTCAACCTTCCATACCTTGTGGCTCAAGATCTAGACTGACAAGCCATCAATTCCAACTAATTCCATATACTACACACCTCCCTCTAGAACCCTCATGAGTCCAAAAAACACTTGTCCACACACCTATCACGGCAGCCATACTGACACACAATTGGCTCATGGTGACAGGGCCAGTTTTAGATGAGTTTGCCAAAGTATTCATAGGAAGGGAAATATATTCTATGGAGGATTTGTATGCAAGGTATGATCAGTTCCAACCAGCAATGGAAAGCAGAGACTTGACTACCATGAGGAAACCTTTGGGCTTGGTAAGGATGGGAACCTTACCTCATGGAGCAACTAATTTAGTTGCGCAGATGATGAATGGTATGAACAAAGTCCTATGTGACTTCATACCTCAAACTAGGATGCCCTTTCTTGATGATGTGCCGATCAAAGGATGCAATGTAAGTGATATAGATGTGGTTCTAGACTCAAGGGGGTGTCACAAGTATGTGGAAAATCATCTGGATGATTGTGATAAGATCTTGTCAAGGTTGGAAGAAGTGAACCTTACCTTATATGGGCAAAAGTCAGTGTTTGGTGTAAATGAAGTTCTTATTGTAGTACATATGTGCGGTCCATCTGGTAGAAGGCCTTGTCTTGCAGAGAATTAATGTAATTCAAATAATGAAAGAGAAATGTATAAATTTGACTGAGGTTTGAAGGTTTTTGGGTGCACGTGTGTTTTATGTTATTTGGATACTGAGCAATGTGGGCCACTTTTACTAAACTCAAAGAGAGGTATTGGTGGAAAGGTGTGTGTAAAGATGTACCTCATTTTGTGGAGTCTTTTGAAACAAATTTATTTAAATGTATGCCATTGTGATGGGTTGCACCCTACATACCCCTAGATATGCACTATAAGTGGATAGTAGATTTGGTTACAATGCCACTGGGTTTATGGCAAATGACATACATAGTGCTTGCACGAGAAGACTTAACTAATCAGGGTTAAGGTTGTGCTTTAAGAACAAAAATCACAGAAGGGCTATGTAAATTCAGCTTAGACAATGTGATTAGCCGTTAAGGCTACATTGTGAAAATAACAGCTGACAGGGATGAGTTGGATGCTGACAAGATTTTCTCTAGGTTGGACATTAAACTCGATCTCACTACTATTGTGATGTATCCAACATTTTTCAATAAGAGTATTTTATTTACCTTGCAAAAGTGTTTAAGGTTCAAATTTTGTTAAATCATAAAGCAATCCAACGGAACGATCAGATCAAAAATCGGACTTTTGAACTATTAATTATGATCTTTTTTCACTTGGAAACAATAGGTTGATGGGAAACCTAAACCTCAAAACTTTATCTAAAGATAAGAGTTCACCTTTAGAAAAGAGAGAGAAATTTTAGGAAATGAGGAGTAATTATAGAAGAGAAGGAGTAGGAGGAGTACTTTTAGGAAAGAAAGAGTCTTTTTAGAAAAGCGAGAGGAGGATTTTAGTTTAGAGCTCTTTTCTTGGAAGCCAAGCTTCTTCTTAGAGACTCGAAATCACGCATCAAAATCCGTGTGCGAACGTGCGTGAACTTATCTCTCTTTGCTTCCCTCTATTCTTAGCTTATGCTTTTGGCCCTTGAGATCCTATATATAGACCCCGCTTGCCTCACTTTCAAGGGACACACACAAAGACACACTCTCAGAATCGGAAGCTCTCTTGCCATAACGTCGGAGTTACCCTCTCTCCCTCAACCCATCTCCATCTTCATGTCCCTTCCTAACATCGTCGTGCTTTGGATTCTTGAGTTCTCTTTCTCTTTTCTCTACCTCGTTTACGATGGCTCCGAAGCGAGTGACTCAAAGCTTGAAGGACGCTCATGTCATTCCACCTCCAAGAAAGGTGCAAAGGAAGGCATCAACTACTCCAATCATATCTCAAGCGGAGGTATCCACTCCAAAAGAAGGTGAAATCATCCAACCTCAAATACAAGAGGTAATCAAACATGTCACTAATCAGGTAAGATAGATTTATAATTTTGCATTGATATTCATGTTGACGTGTGAAGTCAAACATAGGGAATCCCTTAAACCGTCCAAGAAACATGATTCTATCACAAGAAACAATCATATGTTTTCATAGGCTACTGAAAGGACTATTTGATAAATTATCACTGTATGCTAAATTATTATTGCTTGATAAATTGTTATTGTTTGTTAAATTGTTACTGGTTGATATGAAGAGTTGGTTGAACATGTTTGAAGAATCATTTAAAGAGAAGAATTGTTGAAAGGATATCTTTTGTTCCTCACGGGTAGCGAGATAATTCTGCGGTTAGCAGAGATTAAGCTAAGGTTATTGGCTCTCTTTTGTTCCTCGGGCCTAGCGGGATGTCTCACGGTTAGCGAGATACCTGGCGGTTAGCAAGATGCCTTGCGGGTAGCGGGATGCCTCGCAGTTAGCGACATGGGAAGGTTGTGCAATTCACGGTTAGCGAATAAATCCTTTGTTGCAAAGGCTCTATTGGTTAGATAGAGGAAGTCCGTGGGAAGCGGAAAACTCATGAGAAATTGGAAAAGTTCTTTTTGTTGAAATATAGGGTTTTCTTCATTAGGCATTGTTTGAATTATTTTGATATTATTTGAAGGGTTGTATAAAAGAACGTATGTTTAATTAAGGAACATTGTTTGTATATGTAAAATAATGTGGTAGTAATTAGAAAACAAGCTAAAAAGTGTGAGTATGGGGTGGAAAGTGGGGAATCGCTCACGGTTGCCAGTCAAGGATGGATGGTCTCGATTAGTTGAGAAACTCTCCACTTCCTCTTATTAAGAGAAGTGAAATTAGAGACTCATTGTGCCAAGAGTCGAGGATCACAATCTACGTACCCTTGAAAGCTATGGACCCAATTAATTGGATACTTCTCACATGATTACTAGTTAGTTTAGACTAAGTCTCATATCATATTTATGATTCATGGATCGAAGTCGTGCCTCTTAAACGTGGGGAAAAAGGCGTTGTTTATGGATTCTAAATATGTCAATGAGATTTCATCTTCTTGTTAGGAAGACGTTTGCATTAGAATCTTTGATTTATCGACTTGGCTTATGGTGTATGACCTTTATAACCACGAACATGTTGGATAGAGGACTTCCTCTCTTTTGTTGCTCGTATCTCTACTTTTCAAAAATGGAGTAGGGTGTCGTCAACGGAGAAGGAGAATAAAGGAAGGCCATCTATCAAGTCGCCCCAATCTTCTCAGGGTTGGGGACCTCACAATTGGTATCAAGGCCTAGGTTAAAAAGATTTAATTGGCTACTTCAAGCTTCCTCATGTGTATGGTTTTCTATACCCATAATTTGACTCGCATAAATTTACATTATGCCGATTGATTTGTACCATATTTATGGTTGACCTCTATTATGTTTTCTCATAGAGAGATCTTTGGTAGACCCTATATGACATTTTGATGATTTTATGAGTAGAAGATTGATTTATTTTTCTACAAAGAGATTGTTTGACTGGGTAAGTCTTGAAAGTGTGTGTTTTTTGTGATTGAATGAGCCATGACTGGTTAAGTCATGTGATTAGATACCTCATGACTGGTTAAGTCATGTGATTGAGATAAGTCATGATTGGTTAAGTCATGTGACTGAGTTTTGATGGACTGAATAAGTCAAGATTGGTTTAGTCATGTGACTGAGTTTTGATGGACTGAATAAGTCAAGATTGGTAAAGTCATGTGACTGAGTTTAAATGAATTGGATAAGCAATGATTGGTTAAGTCATACGATTGAGCTTTTAGTGGACTGGAAGTCTAAGTTTGAAAAATATCCTATTGATTGAGTTATTATAAACATTGATGTACACTTAGGAAAATCCTCAAATCACGTCTCCGTTAGAAAACCCTCAAAATGATGCTATTTATACGGAGATTCAGGAGAAGAAGCTCTTGCTGAAACAAATGCAATCACCTTCTTTTAAAGGAGAGGGTGTTAATATTGAGAAGGATGCAGAAGTATAGATTGAAGCTATGGATGATTACTTCTCTGCTACAAGGACCACACCTGTAAATCAAGCAATGCTAGGGATGTTTCACCTCTCAGGGGAAGCAAAATTATGGTGGAAACAACATTGTCATGATATGGGAGTATTAGAGATCTCTCAGAGTTGGTGGGAAATCAAGCAAGCGGTGAAGGAAAGATACTTACCCCCTACCCATGAAGCGATAAAGATAAATGAGTTCCTTAGCTTGAAACAATACAGCTTATCCTTAAAAGAGTACTACTCAAATTTTGTAAGGCTTAGACATTACGGACCGCCAATGACCATAGAGCAGCAGGTAGCTCGCGTTTGTGAAGGTTTAAGAGAACCAATTAGCTCAGGATTGGAAGCCTTCAAACCTACCATTGTACAAGATGCTTTAATGAAAGAGAAAGGGATTACAAGAATAATTGAACAGAATCAAAGCTTCAAAGATAGACAACCATAGAGAGATTATGTTGCTAATGCGCAAGATCCTCCATGCTTGAATATTCCATGCTTTGAATGTGGAGAATTGGGACATTATCGGAACACTTGTCCATGATTGAGTAATGGAACAATAGTAGAAAGTGAAGCAGACTAAGGACACCACCCTTTTGGACATAATGATAGTCGGCTAGTATTAAGAGTAGGAGTATCCTCACTTTTCCTTGAAATGAGGACATCTTGAATCCCTAAGTTCGAGAGATTGTAATGTACCCAACATTTTTCAATAAGAGCATTTCATTTACCTTGCAAAAAGTGTTTAAGGTTTAGTTTTGTTAAATCATAAAGAGTTCCAACGCAACGATTAGATCAAAAATCGGACTCTTAAACTATTAATTATGATCTTTTTTCATTTGGAAACAATAGGTTGATGAGAAACTTAAACCTCAAGACTGTATCTAAATATAAGAGTTGACCTTTTAGAAAAGAGAGAGCAATTTTAGGAAATGAGGAGTAATTTTAGAAGAGAAGGAGTAGGAGGAGTACTTTTAGGAAAGAAAGAGTTTTTTTAGAAAAGAGAGAGGAGTTTAGTTTAGAGCTCTTTTCTTGGAAGCCAAACTTCTTTTTAGAGACTCGAAATCGTGCATCAAAATCTATATCTGCAAAAAAAAAACTACGAACGTGCACGAACTTATCTTTCTTTGCTTCCCTCTATTCTCAGCTTATGATTTTGTCTCTTGAGAGCCTATATAAAGACCCCTCTTCTCTTGCTTTCAAGAGACACACACTCTCAGAAGCGGAATCTCTCTTGTGATAACATCGGAGTTACCCTCTCTCCCTCAATCCATCTCCATCTCCATCTCGCTCCCTACCATCATCGTGCTTTGAATTCTTGAGTTCTCTTTATCTCTTTCTCTTTTCTCTACCTCGTTCATGATGGCCCCAAAGTGAGTGACTTAAAGCTCGAAGGATTCTCATGTCGTTCCACCTCCAAGAAAGGTGCAAAGTAAGGCATCATCTACTCCAATCATATCTCAAGCAGAGGTATCGACTCCGAAAGGAGGTGATATCGTCCACCTCCAATAAAGGTGCAAAGGAATGCACCATCTACTCCAATTATATCTCAAGCGGAGGTATCGACTCCGAAAGAAGGTGATATCGTCCAGCCTCAAATACGGGAGGCATCAAACATGTCATTAATCCGGTAAGACAAATTTATAATTTTGCATTGCTATTCATGTTGATCTGGGAAGCCAAGTATAGGGAATCCCTTAAACCGTTCAAGGAACGTGATTCTATCACAAGAAACAAGCATATGTTTTCATAGATTAGTGAAAGAACTGTTTGATAAATTATCACTGTTTGTTAAATTGTTATTTCTTGATAAATTGTTATTGTTTGATATGTTGTTATTGGTTGATATGAAGAGTTGCTTGAACATGTTTGAAGAATCATTTAAAGAGAAGAATTGTTTGACAAAATATCTTTTGTTCCTTGTGGGTAGCGAGATGATTCCACAGCTAGCGGAGATTAAGATGAGGTTATCGACTCTCTTTTGTTCCTCGCGGCTAGCTGGATGCCTCGTGGTTAGCAGGATGCCTGGCGGTTAGCAAGATGCCTCGCGGTTAGCGGGATGCCTCACAGGTAGCGGGATACCTGGTGGTTAACAAGATGCCTCCCGGATAGTGGGATGCCTCACGGTTAGCAAGATGGAAATTCACGATTAGCAAAAAAATCCCTTGTTGCAAAGGCTCGTTGGTTAGATAGAGAAAGTCCGTGGGTAGCGGCAAACTCATGAAAAATTTAAAAAGTTCTTTTTGTTGAAATATAGGGTTGTCTTCACTAGGCCTTGTTTGAATTGTTTTGGTATTGTTTGAAGGGTTGTATAAAAGAACCTGTGTTTGGAATTAATTAAGGAACACTGTTTGTATATGTAAAATAGTGTGGTAGTAATTAGAAATCAAGCTAAAAAGTGTGAGTGTGGGGTGGAAAGTGGGGGTTGGCTCACGTTGCTAGTCAAGGATGGGTGGTCTTGATTAGTTGAGAAACTCTCCACTCCTTATTAAGAGAAGTGAAATTAGAGACTTATTGTGCCAAGAGTAGAGATGTCCCAAATCTACGTGCCCCTGAAAGCTATGGACCCAATTAGTCGGGTACTTCTCACAAGATTACTAGTTAGTTTAGACTAAGTCTCATATCATATTTATGGTTTATGGATGGCGGTCGTGCCTCTCAAACGTGGGGGAAAAGGCGTTGTTTATGGATTCTAAATATATCAATGAGGTTTTATCTTTATGTTAGGAAGAAGTTTTCATTAGAATCCTTGATTTATCCACTTGGCTTGTGGTGTATGAAACTTATAACCACAAACATGTTGGATAGAGAACTTCCTCTCTTCTGTTGCCCGTATCTCTACTTTGTGGAAATGGAGTAGGGTGTCATCAAAGAAGAAGGAGAATAAAGGAAGGCAATCTATCAAGTCGCCCCAATCTTCTCGGGGTTGGGGACCTCACAACTGCATACAATCCTGAAGGGAATGGTAAATCAGAATGTGGGCATCCTCCTATCATTAAATATTTGGCTAAGTCTTGCAAAGGAAAACTGGGAGAGTGGCCTAAGCCATTGCCTTATGCTTTATGTGTTGATTGTATGACTCATAGCTTAGTTACTGGTTATATTTCTTTTGAGTTGATGTATGGTTAGAAACCTATAATCCCAATTGAGGATGTAATTCCCACATGGAATGTATTGAATTGGGAAGATGGAATGAGTACCCTCTAATGTTGCAAGTTGGATGGCACCTTTTGGTGATATGTCATTGATCACAAATGGGCCGTAATCCCTCTTTTTGAGTTTCTTGAAATGTTGCTTAAGGGTGTAGACTAAAACACAGTCTCCCTTTTGAAATTCTGTGTTTATCACATGCTAGTCATGGAATTATTTCATTTATCTTTTTTGTGCATACATAGATGGAAGGGTAAAAGAGAGGAGGGTGAGGGAGAGAAAGGATGAGAGCAGAGGAGAGAGAGAGAGAGAGAGAGAGTCTCTCATAATAAATCAAAAGCAAACTTATTTTAAAAATTTCTCTATATAATCAGTCCTAGTGATGGCCTAAAAAATCATAATTGTTTCAAAAAGAGAGAAGGAAAAAAACCCATCTAAGTAAATCTCTCCCTAGCTGGCTCTCTCTCTCTCTCTCTCTCTCTCTCTCTCTCTCTCTCTCTCTCTCACACACACACACACACACACACACACCACTAGGAGGAAGAGAGGGAGTGAATGAAGGGGGGGGGGGGGGGGGGACACAGGGAGGGAGAGAGTGAATCAGAGAGAGAGAGAGAGTGAGAGGGAGTGATAGAGAGAGAAATTTATAAATTACAAAATATAATTTCCCTTTCTCCTTCCAAATCTCTCTTTCTAGCTTTGTCCCTCCCTCCCCTTCACTCTCTCTCTCTCTCTTCATACGAGCTCCCCACTAGACTGTAGGGCAGCGCCTGGATGGGTGGGTTAAGATACAGCCCTGCCTCCCTTGCTAAGCACATTAAGGAAACTACCCATCTTCACATCACCTACGACACCTACGACTGCGGCCCCTCGACCCCTGTCCTACTCACGACCACACTGCTCCTGACCACAGGACCTGTCCAGTGTTTCTCTCATTGAGAGGCTTGAACCGAGTCCCACAATCGAAGGACTTGATGCCTTGCAGAGGATGGTCCCATAGTCAAAAGTTTGACTATCCGATAGAGGATGCATAATGTCCAAGGTCACAACTCAATCTGAACGAGCCTCATCCATACAACCCGCAGATGATATGTCCACCTTTGGCACAATTGCATCTTGCTCCATGTAGTCTCCTTGCTGCAATTGTCACCCCTCAAAAGGATCGTCCGCCCGACAAGAATCAAGAATCTCCACTCTTGAGGCTCAAGTCCAAGTCCTCATAGAGGAGAACGCAACCCTCAAGCAACGGGTACACAAGCTCGAGAACTTGCAAGAAGCAGGGAGTCAAACCATTCTTGCAAAGGCCCGCAAGGTTGAAGCCTCCCTCACCGAAGTTACAATTGCTCAAGAGAAAGTCCACGAGGTAACGCATGGAATCACAAAGAAGATTGACATCAAAATATAGGTGGCCTTTCAAGAACACAAACTACGAGAATCTCTCAATCTCAAAGTGAGAATTGGGAGACTTCCATCACCTTCGTGCACTGTGACAAGGACACACTAGAGTACGTGATCACCAAGCTCGATGACTTCCTCTAATCAATCACCATCAATCCCAACACAGTCTCTTGGATCAACGACATAAATAGACGCATGCCACTTGAGCACTACGTCACCACCTTCAAGAAAAAAGAGGATTGGATGAAGCTATTGTGTCAGTTCCACCTCCTCATGGGAACCAATTTTTGGATAGTAGAGGAATTGACTACCAACCAATTGAAACTCAAAGAAAATGAGCTCAAGAAGGTACATGAAGCTCGCAAACAAGGTAAATGGGCGGTCATCCAAGAGTTTCAAATTCCCAAACTGACACCTCCATCCCTTAACCCTTCTTAGTTTGAGTTCTAGTTTTTTTTTCATCTTCTTTTACCCTATCAATGGTCCCTCAAACCTTAACTGATATGTATCCCATACCTTCACTCGAAAGATATCGTTGTACTATTTTTGCTTTGGTCCCATAGGTCATATTTGACCTCCGTGGACGATACATCAATCTCTCTCTCTCTCTCTCTATATATATATATATATATATATATCTATATATATATGTATGTATGTATATATGTATATATATATATACGTATGTATATATATATATATATATGTATATATATATATATATATATATGTATATATATATATATATATATATGTATATATATATATATATCCCCCTTTGATCAAGAGACAGAAGGTGGGAGAGAGAGAAAGAGGGTGGGGGGGGGAAGGGTGAGAGATAGATAGATAGATAGATTTTATTATCATCCTTGGAGGTCAAATATGACCTATGGGACCAAAGTTACATGTGATGTATCATGTGTGTGGCTGATGAGTGATTCTCAATGCTGCAAAATGTGGTGATGAGAGTCAAAATGGAGAGCCCAGACTGTGGCTAGGAGATGAAAGTGTGTAGGTCTAAGTCATGTCTAAAAATGTGAGGAAAGCAATGCTCGGATGTGACTCTATTAGTGTGTGGTACTCAAACTCTTGAACTTGCAGTGATCATAATGTGCACAATCTCAAACCTCCTCATGCAGGCAAATTGGCAATCCATAAACTTGCTCAACTTCACAAAAGGGAAAATTTCAAAGGGGCCCTATAAGGACTTTGAATTTTTCTCTCTTGTCTAAAACGGGTGCATGGTGAAATTTTAAAAGTGAAATCAAAACTTGTCAGACCCTTTGGATTTATAATGTACTCATTGAGATATATAGCATGCCGTCAGATTCCTTATATTTTAGAAGATTCCATTTTTTTATGTGACAACTCTCTCTTATAAACGGAATCTCTTCCCACATTTTAGTTTCATTGGGATGGCCATACAATCAACTCCAAACTTTCTAAGATCTTTTCAATGATATGCTAGTTGATAGGGTTTTGACACAGTGTTCATGGACTTCATTGGGTTGCCCACTTTGGACAAGAAAGACAAATTCAAACATCCTTTTAGGACCCCTTTGAGAGCCCAAATTTTCCTTTATGCATACCACTTCTTCGCTTTACCATGAACCAAGAGCAGAAAAGATTAAATTGCACCTTTTGCACTTGACAGTCTGCTCTCTAGCAAAAACAAATCATAAATCTATAGGGCCCATGTTTTTGCATCTTCGACACCATTGAAAACTAGAATCCTAACCACATGCCTTCAGCAACACCTACTCTTAAAATTTTATATATGCGTCATCTTCAAAACCTACTTCTTCTTCAACCAAGGAGCAATAAGTGTGCTCCTCACTCGAGGCACCAAAAGATGGAAGGGGAGAAAGGTCACACACCCACCAACATACACACGTCTCTCTAAGTGCAATGGAGTTAGAGCACTCCAATCCCGTCAATAACACCTCAAAAATGATAGGATTTTCATAACACGCCTTTTATATTTCTTACCAACAAGTGTGCACAAACTTTAAACAATCCCAAACCCACATAGCACCCACACCACCACCACACAAGACTTCTCTCTCTCTCTCTCTCTCTCTCTCTCTCTCTCTCTCTCTCTCTCTCTCTCTCTCTCTCTCTCTCTCTCTCTCTCTCTCTCTCTCTCTCTCTTCTTCCCCCCAGCCTCCCCCTGGGCGAGGGGCTGCCTTGGGGGGGGGGGGGGGGGGGGCTTTAATCCTTAGCCTGCCCCCACCCAACTCAAGAGAACCACTCTGCTTGAATGGCCCTGCGCGGCCTGATCTGCTCACCCTGTGTGGCTTGCACTGCCTAGTCTATGATCACCCTGCCGACCTGGTCCTGCGTGGTCGCCTGTGACCCTGCCCGATTTTTCCCTCGTCACTTAGTGAACTTGCTCGGTGGTTGTTTTCTCCTTACGACCTCAATCAAAAGAACGTATGCCCTAACAAGGTTTTTCACGTTCAAGAAGGTGGAAGGTGATTCTCGCCCTTGCCTTACAATCTCAATCACAAGAAGGTCGGCCTTAACTTCGACCTAAGGTGTTTCTGTTTCAAGAAGGTGATTGTTTCAAGAAGGCCGGCCTTTATTAAAAGGTTGCTCCAACCAAAGCAACTCACTCCCAAGGTAAGATAAGTTTTGCTAAAGTTGTAGCAACACCTCTCAAGGTAGACAACATCACCCGCCTTCAAACCAAAGTCAAAAGCCTCTGCAAGAAGAATGACAAGCTGAAACAAAGGCTCTCAGCTTTCAAAGCCCAGCTTGCCACAATAGAGAATCGCAAGGAGGAGGAGTTGAAGCATATAGAAATCAAATTCATGAAGGCAAAAGAAGAAGTAGAGACAACCTTCACAAAGGAGGTCAAAACTCAAGTACAAGAGGTAATCTCTCGCAGGGTCGAAGATCGTGTGGCATCCACGTTACGTGAACGGTGGCAAGAGGATATCGCCCTCAATGTTCACATTGGTGGTCTCCCAACGATTGGAAAGGGGAGGGAGACCTCAATCACGAGTCATTTGCCCGCATATAATCCTTAATCCCCATGGTACAATGTGATCCAGCAACAATCACTTCTCTTACACATGAACCTCGCACCAATTATTCAATCTACACCTTCAAAACCCCAAGGTGGACCGAATCAAATTTCTTGAGCAATCAAGGCTTCTCAAGGACACCAAAATGTGGCTTGGAGAAGATCTTACACCCGCTCAACTCAAGCAAAAGAAGGTAGAACTACAAAAGATGCGAGAAGCACACACAACAGGGAAATGGGCAGTCTACCAAGGAGGTAAAGCCATTATTCAAGAGTTTCAAACTCCCAAACCATCTCCTTCCTCATTCCCTTCTGCATAGATTTTATTCATCTTATTTATATCACCTTGTTTTTGGACCCTCGGTCCTTAACTAAGATGTATCCCAAAATCCCCCCAGGTTTGTAATGTTTTGTCTTTGGTCCCATAGGTCATATATGACCTCCGTGGACGATAATACAATCTCTCTCTCTCTCTCTCTCTCTCTCTCTCTCTCTCTCTCTCTCTCTCTCTCTCTCTCTCTCTCTCTCTCTCTCTCTCTCTCTCTCTCTCTCTCTCTCTCTCTCTCTCTCTCTCTCTCTCTCTCTCTCTCTCTCTCCAAAAGAATGGCTCGTGGACAATGCACACACGCTGCCACCAACAATAGAAGAGAACCCAATAGAGAGCACAATGGGGATCAAGAAGTGACAGTAAAAGGGGGGAAATTGAAAGCTTTATTCCTCAAAAATTTGATAACAATACTCTCCTCAAAGTTCTTCACAATCATCTATGATGTCCTCTTCTTCTCATCTCTCAAAGCACTTGCTGTAAAAACTTGTTCAAAACTGCAAAAAAATGATCCCTTTATTGGCGAGTAGTCCTTTTCTGGCATCATTCTTTTTTTACCGGATCTTATCTTTAGCAATTTTGCATGCAAACCACCCTATTTTCAACTTTCATTGCGTGCTACTTCACATGGGAAGAGCCCCCACAATAGCACCGGGCACCATCACTCCCATAGGTACAAACATCCATAGGTACAAACATCCATGCCCTCAATTAAAAGGGGAGGACCTCAAGGGTCCCTCATGTGAAACCCCCGCCCAAGGGGCACCAAAGAGTGCTCTAGCAAGGTTCTTGTCAAAGGATACCGGTCAAAGTATTCAAAATGTAAAAATGGAGGTGCCAAAGGTGGCCCTCAATGTGGTCTACAAGCTGATCTAGACGGCTCCTCAATCAGAGATACAATGTGCAAGTTATAGCGGTTCAAATTTTAAGGTGGTTTGAAGATCCTTGCTTGATGTATATGGACCTGAAGTGTTTGTCTTGTGGTGCATGTCGATCTTTCCAAATTGGCAATCGGAGTTCAAACAGCCACGTTATGAGCAGTTGAAGTTTCATCGTGGGCCAGTTGAAGTTGAAGTTGAAGGTTCATCATGGGCCAGTTGTGTGCCAGCATGGTCACCACGGTAGGTGTGCCAACATGTGTTTCTTTTTAGCTTTCCAAGTTCCAAAGGGAGAAATACAATATATGGAGTTAGCTAGGGTTGCCTGCTTGTCAATCGCGATCTTGAGCAGCGAGATATATGGTAGGTTGAAGTTGGTGGCAATTGTTGGTGTGGTAGTGCTTGATTCCTTTTCTCAATTTTTGGGCCGATTGTTTGTGGTCACAGAGGAATCAAAATGTGGTGTGGCTTATGGGAATCAAGGCTAGCCTTGTGGACTCTCCTTGCTGCCTTATAGTGTGTGCATCAAGCTTTGGGGCCAAGAGATATGCCACTTCGAAGGGGGCAACAAAAGCGGATTTTTTTGCAAATTCGAAGGGGTTTTCTTGAAGTCCTTTGAGGGGATTTCATGAGGTTCTACCATGTGGAACCCTTATAAACCCACATGAGTAAAGGGGAGCACAAGGCCCACGATATATGTAATGGAGTATTCTTGGATGGCCTAGCCTTGAGCTTAATGCCCATGCTTAGAAGGTTAGTGCTAATCCTTTGTAATTTTAGAGAAGATCATTCTTGAGAGCTCATTCTTAAGTATCACTCTTGGATGGCCTAGCCTTGAGCTTAATTTCCATGATTAGAATGCTAGTGCTAATCCGAGAAGCTCTTTATTGATTGATTTAAATTTCTCTAATTTTCTCATTAATCTTTCTATATTTCATTAATGTCATGAAGATCTGAGAGAATTGATGAATTCTTTCTTTGATTGACCACTCTTATTCTATGAGTTCTTCAATATGTGATAGTTAAGATCTCTATTTATGTTCATTAATTAAGTATGTGTGAACTCTTGGCCTTGTAATTGGATTATGTGGCCAATTATGTGCTCATATGTTTGTAGTTTAAATGAGACTCAATCACTATTCACCCCTGTGTGTGGAGCCTTAGATTAAGTACCTTGGTTGACATGTGGTGATTGGGAAATGAGTGTGTTCTTCTCAAGAGGGTACTCTTGAGATTAAAATCATTTGGCAAGTCAAACTTTGGTGGTCTTGATGTGTGTAGATGATTCTTGATTGGTGATTAGAGTGTGCTTAGAGCTAGTCAATTCATGGAAAATTTATATTTGCATTGTATAAGAATTCTCTTGAATTCTCTCATTTGATGCATCCAATGATTATCATATCTCCAAGCCCTAACCGGATATTGCACCATGGATTGATGAGTTTGTTGTTGTTGGTTTGCAGATTAGGCCTATGCTATAAAAAACCCCAAAATTTGGTGCCATTGTCAGGGATCGATAACCTAAGGTAGTGAGTAGAGGATGTAAAGAATAGAGTAATTTCATTACTAATTCCAATGGTTCTAAGTGTATGTAACTCAATTTTAGTTTCATTTGATTATGTATATTAAGAATTTGAATCTAATTTGAATTATGTTGCATCAAACCCCCCAATTTTACTTCCATTTTCACTAATTCCACACTAACCTTTACTAATTTTGCTTCATTTCTATGCTAATTTTACTAGTTCCATGCTAACAATCACTAATTTTCACTCAATTTTGTTTATTTTTCTAACTTAATTGCTAAAGTTTGGTGTGCTATGCATGTTTAATTCCCTAATTAGAGGATAATAAATCACTCTTATCAAGTTGTCGTGCTAATCTATGCCTAATCTTCTTATTTGAATGATTGCTTGTTGACCTACATTGGTCAATTTTGTAACCAATTTAGTGGTGCACACACATGTATGCAAGGATGCGTCTTCATGTGGAGCAAGGAATGGCTTGAAATGCGATAGCAATGTAAGTGTACTAGCTTGCTCATCTGAATTCTTGATCGATTAATGAGGTTCAATGTATGCTAAACGTTTGCCAAAATAGGTACGTAAACCAAGTGACCTACAATTTGTGCCGAATTTAATTGAATTGGAGTGAAATTGATGGTCAGTTGTGATTGATGAATCATGTTTGTGCACCTAATATTGAGTGTGTGCATGCATAGAAATTGAAGAAATTGATGATATGTGAGTGTGAAATCATTTTATTGATGTGTATGTTATGCAACTCTAATCGTTGGTAATACCCATTTTCCAAGAAATTAGGCAAAAACTGAGTGTGTGTCCATATTGAGGCCACTTGATTTTCTAATTGGTGGTAAGTTGGGACACCTAGATGCTTTTTGATTGTGAAATGTGTCAAATGTGTCTGCAGTCACATTAGTTTAAGCCTAATTGAATGAGCCAAATTTGAGCTTGTGTGCTTCCTTGTGGAGTGTGTGCATTGCTTGATTATATGTCAAATTAGGAATATTTTTTAGAAATTAATCATTCATGCATTCATCATGCTTGATTAATTATGAAATTTGAGCAATTTGATGAGAAATGTAATTTTTGCATAAAATGTAGGCCTAAAAGTGGGTGTATATGCCACTCAATGGCGCATACCACTCAATGGAATTTTGAATCCAATTAGAGAATGAATGGCTAGTGTCCATCACTAATAATAATGATTACAAGACCTAAAATATTGGTGTGTGTATGATTTGACTTGGGATGACTCAATTGAGGATGATTCTATATATATTACCATTGATGTGTATGCGAATTTGATTGAAAATGGTAAAAATTTCATTCGTCCATTTACAAGTTGAACCCCAAATGACAAGCCTAATTAGGTTTGGATGATTAGGGCTATTGGATATGAGCAGTTGATTTTGCACTAAATATTAAATTGCATTTGAATTGAGCCAACAAAATTTGATCACACTATGTTCAATTAATGGATTTGAACCCAATCCGTGTGCATGAATTCTTCAAATCAAAGTGTATGCCCAAATAATCTCCAATTGGTGGACGCAAAATGGATTAAAAATGGATTAATACTATACACAAATAGATAAGAATTTATCTTCATTTTTCCATGTGTGAGATCTCATTACATGATGTGTGTAACAAAAATGGCTTGAAAACGAATTAAGGAGTTCACCTTTGTCTTATTAATGTCAAAATTTGAGACCACTTGAGTGTGTGATATTGCTTCAGAGTCTTGCAGGATTGGACAATTGAGTGTAGTCATGAGAATGGGGATGCAAATCTACATGTTATAAATGTGCAACAATTTCCTACGTTATGGTAATTATCTTGAGTATTTTGATTATTTTGATGCTTGAACTAATGTTTAAAACTAAATTTTGCACGAATTGAAGTTTGATTGAGGAGTCAAGTATCAAGCATTATAATGACTGTTCACCTACGAATAGAACCAAACTGGTCTCCAATAGTTGTGTTGACCCCTCATCACATTTTGTTCAGTATGCTTGTCATTTGGCCCCCTTTTTTTGTGTGCCACAAGGTGAGTCTTGGCTTCCTTGATCTCATTCATTAGTTTGGCACATATTGATTCCTCAAAGATGAACACCCAATCTCATAATCTTGGTTTGCCACACCCATAACATACTCGCTAGTCTCTAGGTTGTGTTGTATGAAAACTCCACTTCAAGAAGGGGGGGGGGGGGGGGGGGGGGGGGGGGGAACGGGGGGGAGGGGTCACTTAATAATTATGTGACTATCACATGAGTGCAGAAAAAGGGGTTTCTTTATTTTCATTTTTCAGTAGGTGGATGTTGTTTCTAGAGAATTTTTTGAAGAATCTAAAGGGATTAATGTGACAGAGAGCTCATCCAAAGGGAACCATGGCTAAGGGATGGTTTGTGAAAGAGTCTATGGTTTTCATCACCAAGTTCTTACACTATTTAGACCCAAATATTCCCCGAGGAAAATGTTGAGAAATAGGTAGATACTATCTTAAGAGAATACATGGATGAGGATGAAGCAAATCCAATTGAACTTCAATTTTTTATGCAAGTGTTGGAATAGAGCTAGAGGTAGATATTTTTGAAATTCTTTTATGTTTTAGAAGGTGTTGATTGATTGGTCAAGCATATGGATAAGTGATGCCACGTGTGAGAAACAGTAGAGATCCATCACATACTCAAATACTTAGGCAATGCCCCCCACTATCTACATTCACTATTTACATAGTAGGCAATGCTCCCCCTTTGATCTATTTACATCCACTAAGTATTTTGGTCTGTCTACATCCATGATTCTCATCAATCCTTACCCTTCATTTACCCCCTTAGGCTCTCCAAAGCTCAAGAGTGTGCCCCTCTTGCAACCACACTAGAGGCTACACATTCATGGTCCTCTACGTTAAGGTGGTTGAGATGTAGACAGACATCCTCCCATAGTATCAGCAGTGGAGGGGGAGATGAGGGTATTTCAGGGTTGGATCCATCAACATCCACACTCTAGAGCACCCAAATCCATCAAAATCATCTTCCTTGACCACGCCAACATGGAGCACACCTCATATCACACCTAGTACACCACATTGTGAAGATGGATTCCCAATCTAGGATGATGTTGAATAAAGATGTGTATTTGAAAACTATACAACCTTCAATTGGACATTGTGTCATGTGCTGGTGGGAAAATCAACAAAAGCCTACAAAAATTTATGTCATTGAAAAAATTAATAAGTATCTCTTACCAAGAGATCCTTATTTTAATTTGTAGCTTTAAGTATTCACTGGATTTGTGCATGCACACAAGATTGCATCATGGCACATCGCCACTTGCAAGCCCATGAGAACGGAAAAAGAGGAAGATAAGTCTACTTGGCTAGACACATGTGAGTTAATGGAGCTCAGGCAGCAGATGGAGATGACTCCAAACAAATATAGACAACAAAAAGATGTCATAGCACACCCAGACTACACATTTCAAGTGCTTCCTCACTTTGGCAATGTGGATATGATACTTTATGTCATGATTTTTTAAGTGCTATTGCATTGTTTAAAAGTTATTTAGAGTCTGGGTTTTCTAATATAGAACATAAACAAAGTGTAGTTGATATTTTTTTTTAAGTTAGGTGTGATACATCATCCTTCATGGGTAGAGGAGAAGTAGAGACATCCACATGGTTTGATTGCTCTTTCAGAGCACATGGAGATGGATTTAGGGATGTAGGTGGATTGGCCCGTTTACCTTCTTGAATTTTCATGAGCATTGCATGGACAAATAAAAGTACTATTTATGGTGGGCTATGGTTTTTATGGAAATTTTTGGGATACTTTGCTTTCATATTTACTTGCAAATAAGTAATGGTCCTTCTTTTTGTGTCAAATTGTCACTAGACTTCCGAAATATACTTATGGTAGCAAGAAGTTATTGCTTTTACCTTCCAATTGGTTATAAGGAGTCATGGATGCTAACAAGATATTTATGGTTTGTTTTTGTAACAATGCCATAAGTATCAAGTGAGGTAGAGCAAAAAATGGAAATAAGCTTTGCTTTTTCGGATAGAGTATGGTTTTTTTGCTATGATTGTGGTTGACAAGCCATTTATAGTAGCTACAATAAGAAAACCTACACTCTTCCCAAAAAAAAAAATCTTTGATAGTTGGTTAAGCGCTGCTTATATCAGTGCTTAAACCAATGCAAATGAATGGGACACTCTCTCTCAGCTTACACAACTATGTGGATAATTCCCAAATAGGTATGAATAGATTTAAACTAGCATGATATCTAATGTCTAGCCTAATATATTAATGGATTTACTAGGTAAAACTTGGCACACCCAAGTGGTTTCAAAAGGCTTGTTCAAGATTTAGACCCACCCTCTGTCATGTGCAAGCAACATTAAAGAGACAAACTTCAAACTTCATGAGTGACACTTTGAAAACTTTATCATCTCTGTACCTTCAAAATTTGGGACAAGAATTGATCAGCAACATCTATTTTTGTTACCTTAAACATCATTTTTTGCTACAAAATTCTCTTTTTTGGATAAGGTTTACAGAGTTTTTCCTTACAATTTTCTTTTGGAAATAGTAATTCATCAGTTAAATAGTAAAACAAGAATATCCACCTAGGAGACTCGTTGTTATGATAACTAGATGGATTTTCTATGATTTATTTGAACTCTTCAAGGTCTTCAAATTCCTCCTCTAAATCATTTAGCGGGGGTGGGGGTAGTGGAGGATGTATAGGTGGTGGTTGTAAGTTAACTCTGATCGGCTAAGCTTGTAGAGGCCCTAATGAAAATTGCATCGATGTTGTCTTATTCTCCAAAAATGAGTGTCTTTGATGCCAATGTCAGCATGGCCACATTGTGTACAAGAATTTCTTGACATACTACTTTCAAGTATTGAATTGTCGTTGTAAAAAGTGACCATTTCCACCTCAAATCATTTAACACTACTCATTCTTTGGTTGAAAGTCTAAATTGCTATCTTAAGTGCTTCTCTGGCATTCTCATCAATATCCTCAACTATGTTTCTAATGCTTCACATCCCACCTTGTCGATATATTTGGTACCTTGATCAAACATTATTCTTCCTTTTCTACTAAGCATCAACAGTATGGATGTCATTGATCTAGCTCTACAAGCATCACTTTTCCAATTGCAACTCGCTCATTCCTATATCTTTTCTTGGTGACCAAAAATATTTTTGCTTATGCTTGGCATTATTGCTTTCTCTGTAAATAAATTATTGGCAAGGACAAACGTTTTCATGAACTTCATGTGCATTTTCCACCAGTGCCTACAATTTTGTGGTACCCTCTAATAGCTCTTGCAATATGTCCTTGGTACAGATGTTATTGTTTTTAGAGGATAGAGGGGTGAGTCTCATTGACTTCATCATTACTGTGATACATCAATCTTGGAATCAATGTCATTCTTCTTAGTTTGAATTTATCTAGTCTCTCTCATAGCTAGATGATGCCTATAGTTTTTACCATGTGTCATCTTAATGGCTTTAGTTCTTTGGTGGTATCTCATCATCTTCAAGTTGATCATGCCTATATTTTTCTCGTGTGTCATCTTGATGGCATTACTGCTTTGGTGGTCTCTCATCATGTGCAAGCTAATCCCGCTTTCTCTCTATAGTCAGGAAGTATGGCTTGAGAATCTTTGTCTTACCATGGCACGTCATCATCATCTTCATATTCATCATCCTCTTCAATATCTACAAGATTTTGCAAGGGGGTGGTAAGTTTAAAGGAGTTGCAAGCAATTTGATATATATATCTTCTATCAAAGTCAACAATGTGGACACATAGAGCAATGGAGAGAAAACATGAGAAAAAGAGAGAGAGGGAAAGGGAGAGTGTGTGTTAGTAGCAAGCTAACACAGATACCACGAATACCATTTTTTGGAGTTCTCATTGTAAAAACACTTATTATATTGATAAATCGAGAATATTGTAACTCTTATTTTTTCGGATAAACCCTGTAATTGACGAGCCGAAGCTACAAGCTTCCAGATTGTATCAACCTGTCATTACCCTCTTTGGTAGAACTCCTAGATTATTAGTTTTAACTACCAAAAACCTTGGCTAAGGTATAAGTTATTATTACGTTTTGGATAATGAAATACACAGTGTGAGCTAACGGCGCTCACCTCTCTCCTTCTCGTGCTTCCTACTCCCTCCCTGGTTGTCACATTGCAGTCACGTTTGTTGCATTGCAATCGCAGGTAAGAGCTCTACGCATTGACGTAAGAATATCACTATAATTCGTAGCATTTGGCGTCGCCGACTCGCGGCCTAATTTCATCATAACTAGGAATTTACACTTTCAAATCAAAAACTAAGCATAGGTGGGGTATTGGGGCATCATTGCTAAGCATTAAGATGTATTCTCGGTCAAAAACGACTAGGTCAAAAATCCACTGCTCTTAATAATTGCGATTTTGGCACTTGACCTAAAGTGGGTTTGAGACCATAAGCATGTGTGCTTAGGTCTTATAAACATTTCCTAGAAGTTTCATTACGTTTGGATGTCGTTTGATGCTACAACGGATGTGATTTGTTTGCCAATGAGCGATTGGCTTTTAGTGATTTCCGTCACTTGAGTGTAGCATGAGTTAGTTGCAAGTTGTTAGTTGTTTTTTGAGATATTGAAAACCTCTTGTAGCCTCTATGCACTAGTCAAATCAGCTTCATCCCATGGATTGACAATTTAATCGTGATTCTCGCTAATACCGCAATAAGATAGGATAGTGAGGTTAGACATGCATCGCATGTTGACAGATATCAAAGAGACCTAAACTAGGAAAAAACACGAGCATCTTGTGAAGTTATCCCTTTAACTTTCTTTTAGAAACCGGATAGCCTAAGATTGTCGTCTTTTGCTGTGTAGAGGTAGCTTGGAAGTAATCGTACTTGTCGAGTTTCTTTAGGATTATAGGATTTAGAGGATGATTGATTGACAAGACAAGTCTTAAGATCAATGCTCAAAAAACCATAAAAGACAAGAAAACAAGTGTTTGTGGACACTTTCCACAACCCCATTGCATGAGAATCTAGGAGTAGGGTAAGTAGGATCCGAGGTGGATTTCAGAACATTTCTCTCTCTGAAAGAATCATTGTTGTGAGTTGTTATTGAAAGTTGTAGAATTTCAGATCTACGGCTAGAAATAGCACGGAAGGACTCCAAACCACTCAATCAAGACTGGAGAGTAAGCTTAAAAGTTGTTTGAACCAGTGGGTAAGCTCAAGGATACTTCGAGATAAAAATTTCAAGAGTTGGCCAAAGCTCCGATTATTTACTTTTTCTTGACATTTTAGGCCAAATTAAGTTTTGACTTGATTCATAGGGTTAAAATAGATCATAAAGAGACTGTCCTTGAAAAAAGTGCAAAAATTGGTTCATTTCAAGCGTGAAGTAACTTTTAGCTCAGATTTGACCAAGGTTCATACCATTGACTCATTGCATGTGTACAAAAAACTTTTGTAAAGGCACAAAAGATTTGGATCACCAAACTGGCAAAAAACTAGGTAAAAACTAAAGTTTATACTGACTTTCTGAATCTTGAGTGTAAATTGGGAAAAACTTTGTCCAAAATTGTTGAAATTTGATTCATAGGCTTATATTGATGTGATAAACATGTGTATATGCTCAATTGACCAAAAAGATGCAAAACGTTGCCAGTTGTAAATAATCGTGATTATTTACATCTGTCCCATTTTTCAACTTTTTTGACCAAGTTGGCACACCAGTAGTTTTACCATGTTGTAATAAGCCCACAAACCAAATTTGGTAAGATTTGGATCATTAGATTGAAAATTGTGACCAAATTTGCAAATTTAGTCTGTGGACAGAAAATTGATGACCATTTGACCAAAACTTGTCCAAACTTGATGAAACTTGGCTAGGAACTTAAGTTGAAGTGCTTAACAAATCTGTGTCAAAGTTGGGACAAAAAATTGTAAAATATAGCTGGAATAAATAATCGCAATTATTTACATCTGCTTCAAAAATTGACAAATTTGCAAATTTGAGTATACCACAAGGTCAAGCGTATCAAGTACACTCCACAAATTAATTTTGGTGAAATTTGGATCACAAAAGTGAGACTTAAGCCAAATTCTTGAAATCAGGGTCTGCAGACACAAAACAATTAATAAACTTGAACAGATTTTGTCCAAACTTGTTGAAACTTGTCCAGGGACTTTAACAGGTTGTATACTTGCCAAACCAAGCTAAAAAGTGCAAAAAACTAGCAAAAGTAAATAATCGTGATTATTTACATCTGCTACACAGGGACACCAGTTTTTGACTTTTGAACTTGTACAGTGTTAGACCAGCATAATACAAAGCCACCGGGCAATTTTGAGTTCAATCGGATCCAAATTGGTATATGTTCACTCAGTTTCCAAGTTGAAGATTAATCCTTTCATCTTTTGCCAAAGTCAAATCAGAAAGTCATTTGCTAACTCCCATAGCTTGATTTGAAGTGGTACACACAGACCAATCACAATAGTTAGCAAAAATTATACAGTCTTTGTGAAAGAAGAGATAACTTTATCAAATTCATACAAGAATCAGGTTACAGAAAAGGAATCGGGTGGCTTGATAGAAAGTTGCAATCGAATCAAGTGGAAATTGACAACACGTCAATCCAAAGGTAAGTACTCTATCCAGGGCTTCATAAGTCTTTATGAGCCTTAGATCTGATCATGTACTAGGAAATCGGGGCATACTCGGAGAACCCTCCAGTAGAGTATCCACCGAAGAAAGCGTGAATCAAGGCAATTCTTTGCACACTATTCTGGAAGAAGTCTCAGACACTTTTTCAGATTCAACATCTAAAATGTCTTCTTAATCGACTCGCTCGGAAACCGGAATGACAATGCGTTATAAGCATATACTCTCCTTTTATAAGACTAATCACCATGGAGCTCAGGTTTACCTAGATCCTAACGAGGAGTACGCTATTCGCATTGATGGCCATGGTATTGAGTTCGAAGAAGAGATCAGGGCAAACAAACAAGGAAAAATGTACATGGATAGAAACGGAACTCAATATGTACAAGTCAAAAACCCTGACGTGATAGACAAATGGGGGTTAGAAGTAAGCACCATAATCCCAGATATGTCAGCAAAAGAAGGACGAGGGATACGATCAAGTATATTTGAAGCCTTTGAAACGGCTTAGTACGGATAATCCTAGGATCAGAGTCTTTGTTGGGAGGATAGAAACGTAAAAGATCTTCTGTGGACTTTGCATGCCAAATCGGGACCACTAACGGCCATGAAGATCATCTATACCTTCAAGATCAAAGATAAGGGATCAACAGACCTACTAACCTACCTGTTTAGGGATTGTTATAACAACAACTTTGTTATGATGACTCTTGAGGAGGTAGAACAAACCAAATATCAAGGGTAATCCATAAGGGATTGGATATTGGGAAAAGGACCATAAACAATTCCAAGAGATGAACACCGTGAGAGATCATCTAAGAGTAATGTTAAGAAACCAGAAACCACCTCATCACATAGAAAACAGGTGACACTAAGGCCAGTCCAGGGCTACATGAGTCACTATTTCCAACAGACTGGTTTGAAGGACTCGGAACAGAACCAACTGTCAGGAGATCGGGAGTTGAACCAAACAGACGCGTCAAACCAACTGATTTTCAAAAATGGGTCAGAAAATACAGTGGATCAGGGGATCCATACAACCGTTAGCAAGCTTTAAGCAAGTGCTAAGAGCAAAGTGTATATTCGATTTCCATACTCAATTCGAGGGGTTTGGAATGACATTATAAGGAAAATCATTGACATGGTTCCAAAACATTTCACCAAGGTCAATCATGGACTTGAACACATTAGCTCAAGGATTTGTAGCTGCTTGTTCCATGACGGGGATCAAACATAATACGGTAGCTCAAATCTACAACTTTACACAGAAACATGGTGAGTCTGTTAAGGATTGTGCAACTCAAATAAAACAATACATTTCCAGATGCCCAGGGCTAGGGATACCTGCAGAAGAACGGCTCGTATCTTTGTTTCTAGAGGGGCTGCTAAACAAAGAACGTCATGCTATACTCTATAGCAAGAAGCATACAACCCTAGAAGAGTGTGTGTCAGATGCTATTGACTTGAAAGACAATTGTGATATTTTCAACAAAGAAGATGTCCCTAAGGATAACCAAAGCGAGAAAATAGCATCCACTAAACCAGCACAAGTGGGAGCGGCTGCTGTAGCACCACTCCCAGCCATAGAAGATATGCTCAAAAGGATGAACGAAACGATGAACAACATGCAAAAAGCACCTATGAGGGGACCAAGACAAGGGATACCTCAATAGGGACAACCAATTAGGCCACAAAAATGGTGTGCAATCGAGGATAAATGGACCAACCATGAGACTACGACTGCTACTTTTGACCAAAGTATGATGGGAATGTTCAGTACGTGTCTATGAGGCCACAAGGACAACCCATGTACAGATATCAGCTTAATATGACCCAAGCTAAAAGACCACCGATGGGTATGGAAATACCTCAACCTGTGTTGGATCAACAACCTCCTTATTCACAACATAATGTAGTGCCTGTAAAGTACATGCACTCTGAAGGAGTCATAGATGAAAAAGCATTAGTGCATGTTACACCCTATGCGGATCCTAGTCCATCTACAGTAATGGTAGAGGGAGACTGGTATAATTCACATCCACCACCAATGGAGGAACCTATGACTTATGCTCCACCAGAGCTCGCATCAATGTATTACGTAGCTAATCAAGGTGTCAGACCTCCCATGGTAAGACCCATGATTAAGCCAAGAACAGGAAACTGTCATAACTGTGAGACAGATGATCGTTGACAAAATGAATTCCCAGAGCCTGACAAGAACCTCAAGCCAGTTGAAGCTTATTGCATACAATGTTGCAAAAAGGGAGGACACTTTCGAGAAGATTGTCCTAAAAATCCTTTAAACAAGGGTAAAACTATAGTAAACGTAGTCTAAGTGATACCTAGTAGCTCATCTGAGAGTGAACCGATTGTTCCAATAAAGATAATCATTAGAGCCCAGGCTAAAAAAATGAAACACAACTCCTCCTCATGATTTGAAAAATACGAAAGTTTCCTCTCAAAGGATCAAAAGAAGCAGAGCAAAAGATATGAGATGAGAAAGCAGAAACAACGAGCTGAAATCAAGGAGAAAGCAAAAAAGCTATTTCAGGAAAAGGTGAAAGAAACTGGAAGCGAAATCAAAGAACCAACCGTGAAATCTGGAGGATCAATTTTGGTTGATAAAATTTTTGAGCCTATTAATGCAACCTTGGAAGCTTATCAAGCGGGACTTAAAAGCAGGCCAAAAGATGGAAAATAAATGGAAAAACTATCCCTCCCCAGACATGGAATCAGCTAAGCTTGAATCTTATCAAAATTTGGTAAGAATCATGCAAGAAATGCTGGAAAAACAAAAAACCAAGCTTGAAAGTATCGCAAAACCCGAGATTGGATAGTGGAGCAGGCATAGCCATAGCCACAAAATCAGTATGGGAATCCTGGGGAAAATCAACCATTTAACAGACTAGAATGAAATTGCAATTGGCTAATGGACACATTGAAAGACCATTAGGGCTGCTTGAAAAAGTGATAGTCAATTCCTGTGGAATTGAGTATCAACACACTTTTGCCATAGTAGACTTTGGAAAAAAACTCAATTACAAAATCATATTGGGAAGACCTTTCATGCGACATGCACATATAGCTCATCAAAGATTGGGGAAATAACTATTTGTACTTGAAGCAAGTGGGATCTATAACAAGGGTTAATTTGAAAGATCACACTTATAGAGATGTCTTCAAAACACCCAGAAAAGAGTTTGATTCAGTCTCTTTGGCTGAAACTAAGCTTCCATCTTGGTTAAACAAAGACATTGCAATTTGGATGTGTGGAGCTTCAGAAAATGGGAGCTTAAAACGAGAAGAATGTATCTTAGAAAGGGATTGCACGGACGAAGCCTATGTACCTGAACCCTTTCCGGAACATTTTTTTGAGCCATTTGAGTGGACTCAAATTTTAGCGACAATGGATGTATGTGTGAATATGTCTATGCCTACTCAGTTTTTCAATGAGGACAGCTATGATATAATTTCCATCCAAATGATTTCAACCCTCAACATTGAAGATGAAATTGAGAAGCCCAAGGACTTGATGAAAGCTCAACAAGTCTTTTCAGACCTCTACTACGATGCAACAGATGAGTTAGATGACCACACTCAGCTACCTCAAAAGATTTAGGGTCAGAAAAAGAACATGTAAAAGATAAGTTACTCTTGAAAGGAGAGGAGGAAAAGTTTTTTGACTTTCCTAACCAAAAATCACGAAGAAAAAAATGGTATAGACAAAAAAGAGACACCAGAAACGTGAAAACACGACCTATGCCATCACTCTCCAGTAGAACACAATTATTGATGCAGATAGATACACATAATTGTGTCAAGGACAAAATCACTGGCAGATATCCTTCAAACAAAAATCCAGAAATGTCAAAAACCATCGAGAAAAAACAAGGATACTCAAGAAAATCCAAACAAACAGGACAAGGAGTCAACCATGACACGAGTTGAGCGGAAAAAGAAATATCAAGAGTTGAAAAAAGCTCTGAAGGAGATATATACGATCGAAATGGAAACCACAGAAGAGGATGGTAAGGATGTAATGAGTGTTCCATTCCATTACAAAAAGTATACTCTTCAAGATCAAAAAATCATTGTCAAACAACCTGTTAGAGAACTACAAAAACAGGGCAAGTCCTACGAAGGGCCGGAGAACGCGAAAAAGATAGACTTGGATGAACCAAGGGAAGAACCTAAGCCTGCCTACATTGCAAATGACCTAGCAGAGGAAGAAGAAGAGCTTTTTTTAAGCTTGCTAAAATAATACCGAGATATGTTCGCTTGGTCTTACAAGGATCTCAACGGTGTTGACCCAAAAATTTATCAACATACCGTACCCATGAGAGATGATGCGAAACCAAGTAGACAAAGGCCATACACATATAATGAAACATTTGCCAAGAAAATCAAATAAGAGATTGAGAAACTAAAGAAAGCCGAATTCATTTATGAAATTGAACAACAGAGTGGGTGTGTGGTAGTACCCAAGAAGAATGGAGAATTACGAGTGTGTGTCAATTTCAAAAAAGTGGATGCAGCTACCATTAGAGACAACTTTCCTCTTCCAATCACTGAGCAAGTTTTAGAATGAGTTGCAAGGAAAGAAGCTTAAAAAATTTTAGATGGATTTTTGGGATACAATCAACTTTTGGTTGACCCAAAAGATCAGCATAAAACTGCTTTTGCAATGGAATGGGGTATTTTTGCCTATCGGGTTATGCCCTTTGGGTGGACTAATGCTCCTGCCACATTTCAAAGAATAATGAGCCATGCTTTTAAAGAATATGTGAGGAAATTCTTGGAAGTATATATGGATGATCTATGCGTACATTCATCAATCCGGGTTGATCATTTTGAACATCTCAAAAAGGTACTCGAAAAGTATAGACTTTATAGGATTTGCCTAAATCTTGAAAAGTGCACATTCACAAGCAGGTTGAAGAGCCAACCAGGTTATACCACCAACACTTCCATTTCCTTACTAAGAGGCTGCCAAGGTATACAACACAAAACCATGCAGTTGCCACCACCTTCACACAAGTCCTCAATTCAACAACCAGGCAACCGGTTGACCAGGAAAGGACCCAGAAAAGTGGGTGCCTATTGGGCTTAAAGGCCCTAGAATCAAGCATCACACCAGGAAGCAGTTTGAAGATCCCACGGAATCCTTGGAAAAGATTTACCAAGAAGCAGAAGCTTTGAAGCTAAAGGAAGCCCAAGAAGTGGAAAGAAAAGCGAAAGAGGTGGCAGAACATCAAGAGCAAGCAGAGGAAGCCACTGCACAAGGAGAAGAACAAAATACTCAAGGTGATGTGTCTCTCCGCATCTCTTCTCCTGTCTTTGAATACCAAGATCACCCGATGCCGAGCCCACCACCATCACCGGCAGTTGTAACCACCACAAATGAGCCAACAAAAGAAGCAGAACCTGAACAGGAAAAAGAAGTTGAATCTACACAAGAATCTACACAGCAAGAAGCAACGGAAACAACACAACAAGAAGCTATCTCTACTCAAGAGCAGCAAATAGAGAAAGAGCCAGAGACAAAAAAGGCAGCCAGTCCTGCATCGGAAGGGGACACCACAAAATTTAAGCACACAAGATAAAAGAGCCCCAAGGAAACACCCTCTACCTCAACACAGCAAGAGAAGGCCGAAGCACCACCCTCTACCTCAACGGAAAAAGATCAGCAGCCACAAGGGCAACAACAGCAACCAAAGCCATGACGCAGCCAGAGGTAAAAGAATCTGCAGAAACATCACAACAACTAACACAAAGTAAAGACTGGCAATCAAATGATGACGTCATTCTGCAAGTTAACAAATATGCTAAGGAAATGCAAGAGATGACAGAAAGACTTCGCTCAGTAGCACTTGGCCGTAGCACACGGGCCAAAGAATTAGAGATGGTGATTGACGCACTCCAAGGGGAGCTGGACGATAGACTCAATGTCATCACCGATCTACAAAGCCAAGTGCAAGAGTTGAGAGCCGAAGCTAAACAACATCAGCTCGCAAGAGATAAGCAACAGAAAGACATGGAGGAACTGGGTGAGTTGCTCACAAAACTATCAGATGCATGCAAAGAGAAGGATGATCAGATGATGGAAGTTACAAATGAACTTCTATCTACAACCCTATCAGTCCAAAAGATCCAGGTATAGTTAGATGTAGCCAATGTGTTAGCGGGTTTCCGCGACGCACGTCTGCAGCATACCTTTCTGGCACTAACATATGTCAATACTCAGGGAAAGTGACTCGGATGGGGCACGGAGACTCTATGAGATCGTCAATCTCATGAAGTGAACCTTAACAAGCAAACACACTAGCTCAAGAAGCAAACCAACACTCAATGATCATGGAAATCTGCCTATGTCCTTTCTCAAAGCTCTAGGTCATCACGCCATTTTGGCACTCGAACGGACTCAAAATGCAACGAAACTTTAGGTAGAGGTCTAGGACACCTAGGGGCACTATCCTAGCAAGTTTGGTTGTAATAAGACAAGGTACCAAAATCAGATCCATCATGAAAAAGTTCCTGAAAGCTGCAACAGAACTATCCAGAAAGGTCGCCCTATGGTCTACGAACACTCTCCTATGGTCAAAACGACTATAAACAACAATTTAAGCACTCAAATCTGCAATTACAGCTCACAGACGCACAGTCGCGAACCACAACAAAACTAACAATGCTTACACTTGAATGAAAGAGCAAAGAGAGAGGAACACAATGCAAGTTTCGAATTTGAAAATAGATTACCCAATCATTAGCACGGATGATTACAAGTTGGAGTTGAATCGTAGCTCGAGCGTACATTTTTTTAGCTCCTTTCTTCTTCTAAAAATAAGCCTCCTTTCACAATAAGGTTATTGACCTTTATACCTAGGGCATTCTAAATGGCCAGTGGCCGGTTCACATGGACCTTTACAATTGTCATAACAGTATTACAACTCATGGAATTAACCTGCTACTCTGGAATTTGGATTTACACAGAGTATCACTACACTAGCTTGGACAATTAATAGAGTACAATTGTGGTGTTCAGCTACGTGTCCGACCAGGTGGATGCCCGTTTGATCTTTTCTCAAACATTCCCCCCTTCCTAAATCGTGTCGTCCCTTGACACGAAATTGTGCAATCTTGTCATAGAACTGTCTTCAGCTTTGTCAAGGTTGGTCTTCAGCTTTGTCTTCAAGGTTGGTCTTCAGCTTAGGAAGTGCTTTGTCGCTGATGCCACTCCCCCATTTCTTGAGTGATTCATATCTTTTGTGTTGTTGATACATGATTTGAGCGTGATTGTTGAGGCAACTTTTGTTCTTGTTGCGCATTCTCCTCTTTGTTGCCAATCTTGGCCATCGGGAAGATGGATGTTGATGTGTCTGAGTTTATAGAACTGAACCTCTTTGGGACATGGACTTTATGATGGATTTTCTTTCAAGGTCCACTGCAATTTGATTTGTCTGCAATAGGTCACCAATGTTGAAGCATTGTGTGAGCTACTTTTGATTGTTGTTGATGACTCTCTTGCAAAATTTGTCATTGCTTGTCGTTGTAAGCCATTCTTTAACTTGCCATTCTTGAATGGAGCTTTGTTGTCACCCTTGAATATAAAAGATGCTCTTGATAAGCATATGCAGACCTACTGTTTTTGCTCCAAGTCGTTGTCGATTGATTTGGGTAGACATTTTCTTATTGTTGATGTAGAAGAAATATATACAAGAAGTCGATGATGAGGTCTAGATTAGGGTCTTAAAACCAGGATGACCAAAGGGGAAAAACCCGGTGGGAAAAAAGTGCCTTTGGTATACGCTCTTATTGGATTTGAGCATTTGGAATTGAAGTACATGTCATGCAAGGTGAGTGCTTGGGAGAAACAAAGAAAGAGTGTCTAATGCAAGTGCCAATTATGGGACACTCTATATGCATATGAAAATTTATTAAACAAAAGTATGCAGTGTAAGAGATGGAGTTTATGGGTGCTTCAAGGAACAAATGTAGCACATGTGACATCAAAGGACTTCTCAATAGCTTCCATGTTTCCAAGAAGGGTTTTCGATGTAGAAGCTTCTCCACTCATTCCTCACTGTGCTAAGTGCATGAGTGTCTTTTGGACTTCCTCCTTCACTTACCACTATACTACAATGACTTCGACTCTTATGCTCACCTATACCAGCATGAGCGACACAACATAATTATACCCAACTCTTCCAGCTTGAGAAGTACCTAGAATAACTAAGATGCTTAGACCACTGAGAATATTACATGAAGGTTTGGGACTAACGCCTTGCTCATTTAGTGGCTTAGCTGCCCAACTCTGACTTTTATGCCATGTATTTTTAATGGCGACTTGGGCTTACCTGTTCAAGGCCAGAAACCCAATTCCATAAGTTCTGGAAATGCAGGCCTCTTCCATTGTGTTGTTCTTTGGATGCCACCATTTTTTCGAGTAGGTTGGCATACTTTGGCTCCTCTTGACTTTCTTGTCGAGTGACTGATATAGCCTTTGCTTTACCTTGCATGAGAAGCGGTTGTCGAGATGTGTGGGTTCTTTGTGATTGCCTCTCCATGAGTGATTTTGGAACCCATCGTGTTTTTAGTCCTTGCGTGACCGTCTTTTGAATTTGCTCTTTTTGTCCGATGACTTGATGGACACTAAGCTTCGATATCCATAATTGATTGTTTCCTTTGTAGAAGCCTTGATTTTGTAGTTGATGATGAGGTATCCATCTAGAGATTGTAGCATCCTTGGTTTCAATTGGCTTCTGTTAACTGTTGGTTATCATTGTTTGCCTTTGGGTAGAAGCCTGTGCTACATGATTTCTCTTGGCTGTCCTAGATTGAGCTACAATTTTTGGTAACCATATTTGTGTGTTACCTTCATAAAATCCTTGTGCTTAGAGTAGCTTAACTGGAATCATTTGCTGATTCACCTGTTTGCGTTGGGTAATTTGACTAGCGAGTGACTTTGGTCCCAAACTTTTCGCATTCCTTGCTCCTTCGATTTTTGCTTTTGCCTTTTGTGGTAGTTCTTTCTCCTGAGTTGTTTGTCTTGCGTTTATAGCTTGTCTTGCTCTTTGTACAACTCTTTGGTTGGGGCAAGTAGATCCAGGCTGTTACTTTAGGTTTTTTGGCCCAAACATTAGCATTTCCTTGGAAGTAGCCCTGAGCAGTGATTGACTCATTTGATGCTACCCACCCTGTCACCTTTTGTTGTTGAGGCTGAACTTGTGCTTCATGTATCCAAATTGGGTTCTTGACTTTGATGTGCTCTTTGGATACCAACACTTGGTTGAAATTATTTGGCTTCTTCCTAATGCTTTGATCTGATGGAAACTTTGGTTGATAAACTTTTTGTCTCGGTTTCCATTGCATTGTCGATGGTTTTGCTCTTGATATAGAGGCTTCGCGAGAAGTTTGATGGAAGCTCGTTGAAGGTAAAGTCGTCTGGCGAGGTTGATATACTTCAGTGTTTACCTTTGATTTACCTTTTTCCATGATGGTTGGTTGCTCCTTTTTGGCATTGACTTGAGGTGCTTTTGGGATTTTTGATGGTGACACTGCTGAAGCTTTTCCTTGTGGTTGAAAGAAGATGTTCCTCCAGCTTTCTATCAGGATCAGACTCTCTTTGATATAATGGGAGTCAATTATGTGGAAAGTATCCTTATACTCCCCAGTACTCAACTTGAGTATAGCTTCTACCACTCCGAAGCTAGGAATCCACATTTTTGAACTTGTGTACACAATGTCCTCCAGCTCGATGATTGGTGGCTTTTCCATCATGATTCACGTTTCATAAGTCATTATATTCTTTGTTGCTTCTGGATCTATCACAGCTGAACATGTGATTTTGAGTCCTGTTTCTCCACATATGCTAAATTTGATCATCGTAGAAGACAATTGATCTTCATCCTTATCCTTGTTCTTCTTTTGATCTTGTGTTTGTTGAAGATTTTCCGTTGAACTTGGAAACTTTTCTCCTTCATCTACTTTCATTTTCACTTTCTCTAGAGTCGACTTCTTTGAAACAGCTTTTGTCGATTCTTCAGGTATGTCAATGATGACATATTTTCATTGTTGCTCTGCTTTCTTCATGTTCACTTTGGCATCATGCTCCATGATGTATCTATCTATCTCACATTTTTTGCTTTCGCACTCACAAATCTTGTTAGCTTCCTTCAACACCTTTATCGTAAATATGGGCGTTATATCATACCCTTACTCATCACAGAATTTAGTCGAGTTCACCTCATTCACACACACATCAAGAGTCACCAGTATTTGATCCCATCCAAAGGGTTCAAATAACTCCTCTGGAAATGGCTCTGGTACATATGCCTCATCTTCTACTGAACACTCTAGGATGCAATCTTGCTTTCTAAGACTTCCACTCTCAGGAGCTCCATACATCCAAATATGCGCTTTGCTTTCCAAATTAGTTATGGAGTTTAAGTCCTCCCCTAGGGTTCTCACTACATCTCTGTAACTATGATCTTTGACACTGATTTCTGTAGTAATTTCCTTGTGTCTTAAGTAGATATAGTCATAGCCCCAGTCTTGTACCATTTTGAGCTGCCGCATGAATGGTCTGTCCAATATGATATCAAAGTTGCTGCTCTTGTCAAAACTCATTATGGCAAAGGTGTGCTCATACTCGATGCCACACGAGGATACAATGATTTGTTCTAATATCCCAATCGGTTTCTCTGTGTATCCATCCGCTAAATGCAGTTTCATTCGAGTTTTCCTAAGAGCAGGCTTTCCCCATTTTTTCCATATTTCTTTGGTTGCAATGGCAATTCCTGCCCCACGATCTAAGATAGCAACCGTCTTTACTCCTTTATACTCAAGTGGTAAGGTGGTGTTTCCTTCGTCTCCTTCACAGTAGTCACCCACCTTATTTATCGGTATTGGCTTTGTCTGTCGCTTCTTCAGTGAGGTGTCACCCATGTTTTTGTCAGCAAGTTGGTCATGTGAAGGAATTTTCAACCCCATCTTTTCCAGGTGTTTGCCCATTTGGCCCCATAGAAGTGGTCTAATTTTTAGTAGCTCTAAGAGGTAAAGTGTGCATTGTATAGGAGAAGACATCAATTCATGCAAGCTCTTGGTATCCATCATTTTTGGTGTAGCTTTCCACTGAGAAGATACCATTTTAACCTCGGATTTTGTCTCGTGTTCTCCTATGAAAGATGGCAAAGTCTTTAGGGAGCATGGTTTACTCTCTTCAGATGTGACAGACCCAACATCCCCATATAGAGATCTTATATCCCCCGGGAAAAATTCGTGATCCATGTTTATCTTAGGGATAGGTGCTGACTGTAATGTAGCACTATCATCTTTTTAGTTTCTGATTGATTACCACAAGGATTGTGGCCACAGTTCTTCTACCTCCGGAATAGGCATCACTACTTGTGAGCCCACCCCATCTATGGTATTGGCTACTTCCCTTGTATCTAAAGGTGCCTCAACTCCCGGATCTTCCTAGTCTCTGTTTACAATACCCTGGCTCTCCAATTCTTGGACTTTATCGCGGATTAGCACCTCCGTTTTGGGAGCATCTGAAACTGGTTCCATAAGAGTTTGGGCCTTTTGGATGAGCTCCTTGCACATTTGCAACATCTCTTTTTCATACCCTGGATGAGGATACGTCAGCCATCTATCCTCTTGGGTTTGGTTGTTCTTTAACCTAACACCATAAGCTTTCAAGATCGCATCCAAAGGTTCAAACACTTTGTCAACCAAGACTGAACCTCCCGAGTTAGTCTTTGACTCTTTAGGTCCCTTTGTGTTTTTGTTCCTTTCTTGCTCTTGTCTAAGCTTCTCTCTTGTTTGATTCAGTTCAGTTTCCAAAGTTTCTTTCTCCTTCAGCATCTTCAATTTCATTTTGTCCTGTCTGCCTTTCCATGATCTTCTTCCGAAGCTTCTCACCGGTTTGTTCTCAAATTATGTTTGAACAGGCAATGTGGCTTTTTTAGTTGGTTTGTTTTTGGCAGCTTCTTGAGCTTGAGCTCGAGTCATCACGTTTAAAGGAATGGTGGGTTCTACCTCGGATTTGCTTGAAGAAGAAATCACGCCTACAACATTCATTGTTGCTTTTCCTTTGTAGTCTGGATTTTTAGCACAGTGTTGGCGTAGATGGTCTATCCCACAACATTCACAAAATACAAATAATTCTATTTGTGGACCCTTGTTTGGACAACTTCGTGCCCAATGATCACCTCCACACTCATAGCATGGACCTTCTTGTTTCATAGCTAGAGATCCAGCCAATGGTTGTTTTGTCCTGGTAAGAATATTCTTCAAACCATACTCCTGATGATTGGCTATGAACATGAGAGTATTTTCATCAGAGTACTGGTTTCTCATGGGTTGCGGCATATACGTTGGCTGAGTTTAGTTGACTAATACTCTACCATCATTCAAAACAAGTGGTTGTTTCCCTAGCACACATTGTGGCTTTGGCTGAGTACTACACCGTGGAGTGGGATGATCCCCTCCACAAGTATTACATATCCTCAATTGAGGTTGTCGTACAATCGGGTTCTAGATGTAGCCTTGGTTTATTCTTCTAATCACTCCCTTGACCACTTGCTCAATGATTGGTTCCCAAGGAGTTTGAACATCTCTCTTTTTTGTTGATTTGCTCTTCGGAGATGAGGCACTAGTCGTGTTGTCTGTATCTTCAGTCACCTCTCCGTAGGCCTTGCAACTGTCAACTAGATATAGAGCTTCTCTAGTGACTTGGTTTAATGTTGTGCATCCTTTCAAATGTAGGTCTTTTTTGAGAGTTTCATTCCTTAAGCCCTCTATGAAGATAACTGACAATCTCTCATATTGCGGTAACTCTCTCACAGGACATCTATCAATGTATTGTTTGAAGCGAAGCAGAGCTTCCTTCACGGTTTCGTTTGGTTTTTGTTTGAAAGCATAGATTTGGGACAATGTGTTGTGTTTGATCCCCCCTTTTTGAGAATTCCTCTACAAATTCTTGTAAGAGTTATGCTATGTTGAAAAAATCATCTCTATTTAGTGGCTGGAACCAACTCAAGACTGTTTCTTCCAATGTTAACCCAAATCCCTCATACTGAGTATGAAAATATGCAATATGTTCAGCTCCCAAAACTTGTTTGAAGAGTGAGACACGAGCATATGGATTCCTTGACCCATCGTATTTTGTCTTAACACATTGAGCCACTTGATATGGTCTTAATTATTGTGGTTCAGTCACCAGTCTAACCAATTCGTGGTCTCGTGGAAAGATGTTTCTCACTCTCTCCTCTCGTCTTGGAGAGAATCCCGGTGGAATCCTCTCTGAAGTGTACTCTGGCATCGTTTCTGGCTGAAAGTAAGTAGAGATTAGAGTACCCTTGTATGTATATCTCTCGAGGTCAATGTACTCACGTCCATACTTATCTACCATCAAAACTTGCACTCCATGGTCATATGTATATGTGAATGCATAGAGGTTCTTATGGGTGGTCAACTCTCTAGCATAGGGCTCTACACACTTGTAGAAGATATATGGATCTCCATTTGTGAACCTATATAATCCCTCATGAGTGTAATTTGTAAGCACTCTCCTGGATTCATTGGCTTTTATGAATCTCACGTTTGGTTTGTTGATTAGAGGATGCCTCTCCTCTAGGTATTCTCTCAATCCCTCTGTTGAAGGCATTGCAGCGTTTCTTGCATTTTTCATGTCTCCGAGTGGAGTAGAGAACCCTGGTGGTGGATGATTTGTCATGGTTAAGGCCCTCTCAAAAGTCTCAAGATAGTCTTTGACAAGCCCAACTTGGCTTAGTGCAACTTATCTTTTTTTGCCCCTGGTCAGGTCTCTCAAAAGTCAGGAATTTGTGACTTTTTTTGTCTCTGGAAACTGGTCTTGGGGTACCCTAAAAGTTTGGATTTAGGAAACCTAGTAAAATTCAGCCCGCAAGCTTTCTTCTTGGCTATACCTGACTCAATTTGGAGTTGTCTATCAAAAGTTAGAGCAATTTTAGTGAACTGCACTTGAAACAGCACTCAAAACAGTCTTAGGACCTGAACACAAGAACTTTGGCTTGTATCTTGGCCTCCTAAAGGCATTTTTAGCTCAAACTTGAGATTTGGGATACTCTCAAGTATATCTACAAGATCACCAAGTCAAATACCCCCACTATGCTGAGAGGTACATGGATCGCAATCCATGTTCCCTGTCAAATTTTTTTCTCCAAATTTTAACTGTGTGTAGAAAAGGTCATGTGCATGCTATATACCAATTTTCATCAAATTCTGAGGTGGAGGTACATGGATCGCGATCCATGTTCAACCACATCTGGACTTGTCCTCTTACGGGTTTGTTCTTGACTATGTCCACAAGCTAAATCTCAAATATTTTTGGATTTGGACTTATTTTGACAGGTCAAATACCCAATACTAGGTCTGCACTACGGTTTTCTGTATGTCACCTGTTTTGCTCCCTTTTGACCCAAATTTGCTCAATTTTTTCCAAAACTGGACATGGAGATACGTTTTCTTTGTAAGCACTACTGATCTAGAAAGTTTCAGGTCAAGCTGTCACTATGGGTACATGGATCGCGATCCATGTTTGGAGCCCAAATTGACATTTTTTAGTACCATCAGAATCATATTGATTAGGAGGTCCTATGGTATCAATTTTTTTTAAAATGGACCTCTGGATTGGAAGTTAGGTCAGTTCTGGCACTTGCACAGAGTACTTTGTAGTTATGGGCTTTTGGATAGTTTTTTGATATCCAATTTCACTTCTGAAAAGACCACTAGATTCCTTGTGATGTCCTCTAGCTATGGTGCAAGTTTGGTATCAGTCTGTGACAAAGGAACATGAATCGCGATCCATGTACCTATGTGTTAGATTGCACTGAAACTTGGCACGCAGCTTCCCCTTGGTCTCCTGATCCCTGTTATGTGGTTTTTGTGTGATTTGGACTTGTTTAGGCCAGGAAAAAAACAATTCACAGGTCTGTTTTAGGTTTTCACCTTGAAGTGTTTTTGGCACTTTTAACCCAATTTTTGAACTTTTTTGGCAAAATTTCTTAGGGGACTTTTGTTCACAATGGTCTCTGCTATAGGCTAGAAAAGTTTCTGTCCAAAAATTTATCAGAGGTACATGGATCGCGATCCATGTTCCACCACTTTTGGATCTAAATTTTTTGTGTGTTGATAGCTTATGATGTTTGTAGACTGCTCACAATCTTTTTTGGAATTTGGATCAGTTTTTCCCTACCAAAACTGACTTCTACAGTCTGTTGTGGCAATTTTAACAATGAACTATTTTTTGCTCTTTTGACTACTTTTTACAACCTTTTTGCATATGGTTCTTTTGGGAAAGTTGTTCCAAATGGTACCAGCTACCTACTTCTCAAATCTCAGTCAAAAAATTTCTAAACTTTTTTCATGAGGTACATGGATCGCGATCCATGTTTGACCACATTTTGACATAAAACTTGGTCAGCTTGTAATCCATGTTATGGTGATACTCTTCCCTAAATCTTTTTGAATTTGGCCAACTTTTTTCTAATCAAAAGTGAGTTTTTCTATCTGCCTGCGGTTTTTGACTAGTTTCTGTATTTGGCTATTTTGACCAACTTTTTTCAATTTTTTGACATGGTTCCTTTTGGCAAAGTTGTTCCAAATGATATCAGGAATGTACTTGTCAAATATCAACCCCAAATGTCAAAAAGGTACATGGATCGCGATCCATGTTCTCTATGCCCTATAGAAGCCAAATCTCACCCCTTTTTGAATTTCGATCCCAAAATCTCAAGATTTACTCAATTTTGTGTCTACAATGTCTGTTTTGCTGTTTTTCCCTAATAGCCAATTTTGATTGATTTTTGAGTTTTTCTTTCAAGCAAACTTGATCAGAGCAGTTTTCCAATGATGCTCACTGTAAAACTGGTCACTTTTCGCCAAATTTGGTTTTTTGGGGTACATGGATCGCGATCCATGTTCCTCCATAGATTCTGGCCAAACTTCTCAGATGGCTTCTAGATAGTCTGCTAATGCCCTTGATCCACAAATTTTTGAATTTGGATCACTTTTGAGCTCTCTACCATCAAATTTTCACAATTTCAAAGTTATGGTCATTTTGGCCAAAATATGGTTTTCAGCCCTTTTTCCTTCAATCTTTTAGCCCAAATTTGATGGTGGTAATTTCTACTTACCCTACTCTTAAGTACTGAAATGAAACATGAAACAAAAACAAACAGAAGGGTACAAAATAAAGTTGAAACAAAAAACTGAACAGCACTCTGAAAGTAATGAATGCTTTTGGCTATCTCACTCATAATTCTCTTTACTTCTCAAGAATAGATCTAGCAAGTCCTCGACTTCTAGACTCTACCAAGCACTAAACCCCGTGTCTAGCTGCTTCACTGCTAGAGTGTAAATGGAATGGAAGAAAAATCTTTAGAAAAAGATGCTCTAAATACGCACTAGGTCACTCACCATCTAAGGATCATATCCCCGGCAATGGCGCCAATGTTAGCGGGTCGCCGCAACGGACGTCTGCAGCTGTTTAAGGCACAGACATTCAGAATAGACAAGACACAGAATTCAGAATGGAACTAGAACTGGAACAAAACACAAAAACTGACAACAGACTAAATCCTCCATAACGTCCGCTTTCACATTCCCAAGAAGATATTGATCGACAGTTACATACTTCGACAAGACTAATGGGCAACGCCCTTTTCCAAGAACACCCCTTGGAATCCCAAAAGTACAAAAGTTAACATTCCAACTTCCACTAAGGTAAAACATCCCAAAATTCCTAAGCTTAACACTTGGCACAGCCCGGTGGGTAGAGCCACAGGCTAACCTGCACCCACAATCCCTTGATCAAACAACCTGCTCCCCAACATCCCCTTCTGCATCTGCCTTTTCTGCTGCAACATCCGAATCCGCCTGCTTTTCCACCTCCGATTCCACTCCTCCTGCTACAATCCGATCTGGTCCCAAAACATCACTGCTCAGCTCCATCCTCCACTTACTCAGTCCCCCTGCATTCACTTCAATCTTGTGAGGCTCCTACCCCGCCGTATCAAACGGCGGATCTGACGGTGAACCTGGTGGCCACTAGATCTATAACGGAAGCAAACAAAGTGGTTCAGGGTTCAGCTAGCGGACGATCTCTCATCACAAAGTGAGTCGAGTTCGAACCTACTAGCAATAAGATCTAGCTCCACCTTGCAGGGGAAGCGTACTTAAAGTATCTATCGATCCTAAGACCCACCTTCCAAGAGGAGAGAAACCCCAAGTGCCTTTTTGCCCATGTTTCAGAGGCACGTACACTTGAAACTTCACCGCTCTAAGGGCAATGAGTATTACTAGTATCGATTTAAACACTATGGGGACAGAGAGTTCCCGACTAATCGGGACCACCCTTCTCATAGGCATTGGCAACCTGAGCCAAGCCCCCACTTGCCACCCCCACACTCACACTTTCTTGTATGTCCTAATTACTACCACAATGATTGTTCAACGTAAACATTCCTTAATTAGATTCCGAATCACAATGTTCGTTAAGACAGCCCTTCAATCAGTATTGCAAAGCTGCACCAAGACAGAGTTCTAGTAAAAATTCTACTCAAACTTATTCATTAAAATTCCAATGTTCTAGAGGTACAACATCCCCCCTCCATCGAGAGTTTACTCTTCCCGTTGTTGCCTAGCTGCCCATACAACTAGGTATGTCCACCGCATAGAAAGCATGACATGGACATTCCCACCGCTTAACCAGCAGACGTGCTTTTCCACCGCATAGAAAGCAAGTGGTGGGTATCCACCGCTTAACCAGCAGTCGTGGATTCAAGCGCCCTTAACCAGGAACTCTGCCCCCTGTTGATTAGGAGGGGGTTCGGACTAGTATCAACATTGGAAGTAGAATGAACATGCCCAGCTAAATTTTCCCTAGCAGACATTCTTTTCTATTGCAAACAGTATATTCATCAATCATTTCTTTCCTATCTTAGACTTAAATGTACAATGAATTCAAATGCCAAGATTTTCGTCGGATTTCTCCAACATGTTTGAAGATATGTTCTTTCCTAGCTAAACGTGTGCAATGTTAATTAAACAACTGAATAAAATTGTGACCTACCTCTTCCATTTCTTCGTCAATGGCTCGTGAGATGGCCGGTGCTTGTTCGTCCATGGGAGCTTTTCCTTTCCCATTCACATTGCTCATTCCCGCCTCGCAGTCGTGGGCACCACTGAAGCGAGTTCTCTTAACCGGGGCCATTTTATACTCACTACTTTAAATGATAAACTTGAAGAAAAGAGCTAAGGTCTGAGAGCATCATAACAATCCAAATGACGGATTAGAATCATTGAACAATCCTCCTTATGCAAGAGGGTTAGATTTTTCCTTCGAGACATAGTAATTTTATGGGTAATACTTTACTTGTCCTATGGGAACCGACTCTAAAGTTAATCACTTGGCTTAGATGATTAAGAAATTCAGAATTTTACTAATTAAATTACAAGAGAGATAAATTAAGCCATCTCAATCACTTTCCTAATGCAATTAGAAAGATGCAGAATCACCGCATGCATAGGTGAGAGAAAATTCTCTTCTTAGTGGCTTAATGATGGATTAATTTTTGTCTTAATCACATCTTAATGTATGAAAAATTTGAATGTAACTTATTTACACCAACATTATGTGGTAAAAGAATGAATTTCATCAAATCTACATCATTACCGCCTTGACAATTAATTACTATGCTGCCTAGAGAGAGAATTCTCTTCTAATCATGTATTAATCTATGATTAGGAGTTATTAATGGTTGCATAATTAGCTATTGGATGATGATTATGTAATGGAATATAGATATGGAGAATTAGAGAGCAGCTATTGAGAATTATAGCTAGAATTAAGAATAGTAGATGAGGAATTAAGAGAATATGAAGAGGTTTACATACGAGTATAAATTAAATCATGATTACCGTGATTAGGGGCTGAAATCCTCTTGATTTTCTGATCCAATGGAGTTCTCAAGACGAGAATCGTGCAGCACTTCCCTCCTTTGCTTCTTCTCCAACAACTATGTGTGCTGGCAGCACCTCCCCAAGGTGTGTGTAGGTGTGTGTGTGTGTGTGTGTGTGTGTGTGTGTGTGTGTGTGTGTGTGAGAGCACACCTTTAAATAGGCTCCTCAAGGCTGAAAATCGATCTGGGTTGCTATAAGCATCTGAGTAAGCACTCAGTGAATGCATTGGCAAGTCTAGTTCCCTACCCACCAAGTGTCCAGTTGGTTAGTTTAACTGGCTCTCACACCCACTCTCTAGCTTAGAAACTTCCCTACAACTCCCACAAGGCAAGAGGGCACCCCCTAGCTGCTAAAGCTGGCTCAGAGTGGCCTGGAACCTGCTCCCGCATAGCCTCGAGCCCCGATGCCTCCCCGGACAATTTTTGGAAAAATTGGTTTTAGGCTAAAATGGGTCATACGAGTCGGAATTTGATGCCAAAAATTGCTATACCAAGCCCTAACTAAGGTGTACTGATCCGAGTACCTGCCATATTTAGCAGCTTCCAGGGTCCAAAAATGCATTTTTTTCAAATTTGGGATACGAGTGCAGTTTTTCGAGACAGTCAAAACTGGACGGGTCGGGTAACCAAAAACTTTCTATTTTTGGATTTTTTTTACAAAAAATATTTTAATTCACATTTCGAAGCTTTAAAACATTCTAAACATCATGGCACTGAAAGAATTCAAAAAACTGCTAAAAATAGTAACTTTTTCCATTATGTTCATTTCATGGTACAAGGGTGCTCTTTTAGTTCAGAGTCAGAGACCTTACAAATCTCCTTAGTTTTTTCCTTCAACTCCTGCATCTCTACCACTAATTTCTCATTTTTCACCTTCAATTCCTCATTCTCCCTCCTAAAGCTCTCTTTTCCAGCTAGCTAAAACCAATTTTTGAATCTGTCCGTCGATACCTCCATGTGTTCCCTCCAAAGCCTAGTAGCTTTATTCCACATCTCTTGTGTATACTCCAGCACTTCCTGCTTCAGAACATCCGCATCCGAATCTGCAACCAAAATATATGTCATTCCCTGGTTCTGCAATGAGGCCTTCTCCATATCCATCAACGGAGTAATCAGGAAAATATTCTCAGTTGTCAACTCAGCCACTTTATCTCCCAGTTCTTTGAATTGTTCATCTACTGCAGCTTTTAGTCCGTCTTCCCACCTAGTAAAATCCTCAGCTACACTGAGAACTTCAGCATTTCTCGCCATAGCCTCTGCTGTAATCCGTTTAACTTCCTCCTACAGTCTTTCTTTATCTGACCTCTCCTGAAACAACTGCATCCGAACTTTCTGCATTTCCCATTCGAGGATAGCACTTCATTTATGTTCCATGTTTTCAGTTTCCATCACCCTAAGAGTTGCATCTTGATTCTGCATAAATTCATTCAGTTGAGTCAAACTGTTAGCTGCCTCTTCCACAAAAAAAATCCCCTTATTCTCATAACTGTCACTGCTCTCTGCTTTAACTTTCAAACTTTCCAGAGCAGCCTTCTCCACAGCTCCACCCATTCCTTTCATAAATAGCGTTACCTTTTTGCCTTTGGACTCCGATTTCTTTGATTCTGATTCCATTGTGAAATTGTTCGACTTTGATTCCGATTCTTCCAAACCCTTCCAAGAGACTTTGAAAGGTGATTTACCTTTTTCAACTGTTGGAGAGCCCAACAACAATTTCCTTCTCTTACTTTCATATGCTATCCCGGGGCGGTCACTTATCAAAAGCTTCCTATATCACGTGCATTCAAGAGGTTATTAATAATACCTCAATATACATACTATATTTACACTACGTGCCTATTTAAAAAACCCCCACCCCCCTCTGTATGTATACATTTTGATCTTTTAATAATCCTCTCCGATTAACTCATGTGATAGCATACAAATTCTAAAAAGTGACCGCCCCGGGTATGCTATTCCCTCTTCTTTTGCCACATCTACCACTGGTGTCTTCAAACCTGTTGCTATTGTCGGAACCTTCAGAACATACTTGAAAATTACAGCCAAATAAGGTGCTACTCTGCCCACTGTTGGTGTCCAACGTCGGTCTCTTTTTCCAGTTAATTGCATCCGATCATACAGAACTGATGCCCAATCAACTTTAATGCCTCTCTCCGCCTGAAACAAAGGTGCAAAAGCCTCCTTGGACATGTAGGCAGTCTTCTGGAGGATACACACTTTTTCCAAATACCAAAACAAATTTGAAGCTTTGTTTCCACCCGCATTCTTCACCATGTAGTATGCCTTCGTTCCTACCGGATTTCCAAATTCCCCTTTCATCTGGGAATCGGTTAGCTTCCTCGTCTTAGCCGGCACAGTTAGACAGGGAATCTTGAAGACTTTGGACACCAAAACTTTGGTGTCAAGTGCACCTCCGTTGTAATCATTCCATCACTTTCCTTTATCATATTCCACCTGCTGCTCAGCGAATTCATTCTCTGTCCATGTATCCCAAGGTAGACATGCAAATTTATAAAGACCTATACGCTTGAGCCATACCTAGGTTTTCGCCTCATTAGGGTCAAATGCTACCTCCGCCATCTCCACACTGCCCTGATCACTCAGAGATTCAGCCCCATCGCTTTCCACCTCGGTGTGCTCTTCCTATTGCCACGCTTTGAATAGCTCCTCCATCGCCATCTTCATCGACCTGGTATTCGACATCGCTTTTGACGCATCATCTTGCATACCCGCCATCAGCTTGCCCTTAATATTCTCATAAAACATTTCGCCCTTCTTGCCCGACTTAACAATCACTAAACTGCAACGTTCACACACTTGGATGTGATCCCCAACTCTTATCACCACCTTACTCTTATGATGATGAATTCTCCTCGATTCGGGCATCGTAAACGTCGGCAAATTCTCTGGCCTGCCATCTTGTCTCATATTGAGATATGTGGCAATTGGGGTCTTCTTTCAACTTTCTCAAAAATCTCCGGAATTTGACGCGCATATTCTGCCTAGCCGCCGCCATATTTGTAGGTACACCTGGTTGTACAAGATTTCCTGCATTGTTACTTCCCAACAAATCAAAAATTAATCTCCTTCTCGCCACTAATGTATGTTGAATAACTGCAACCACAAACAGCCGCGGAAATATATCCTGTTCTTCATTCGCTACTTCTTCTTCCCATCTATCACTTAGATAATCCTCTACGCCATCCAAATCCTCCACAGTATCATCTAAATCTTCCCCTATAGAAACTCGGTGCATCCCAGTATAATCCAAAATTCCCTGCAGTTCCGAACGCTGACCATCTCTCCCATAAAAATGCCAAAACCGCCTAGCAACTAACCTTGTCCAATACGGGAATGTATCCTCTTCCGCTTCCTCCAGAGTGCAACCAAATACCCATACCAACTCACACTATTTTGAACATCCTCCCTCCATTCAACTAAACCTTTCACTACCACAGCATTCGCTCTTACGAGAGAAACTTGAATCCATCCATGCTACATCATGTTTACACCGTGATCTCCAAGTGTTTAAGGCACAGACATTCAGAATAGACAAGACGCAAAAATCAGAATGAAACTGGAACTAGAACAGAACACAGAAACTGACAACATACTTAATCCGCCATAACTTCCGCTTTCACATTCCCAAGAAGATACTGATCGACAGTTACATACTTCGATAAGACTAATGGGCAACGCCCTTTTCCAAGAACACCCCTTGGAATCCCAAAAGTACAAAAGTTAACATTCCAACTTCCACTAAGTTAAAACATCCCAAAATTCCTAAGCTTAACAACAGCATAGCTTTTTGGCACTAACATAATGTCAATACTCAGGGAAGTGACTCAGATGGGGCACGGAGACTCTATGAGATCGTCAATCTCACGAAGTGAACCTTAACAAGCAAACACACTAGCTTAACAAGCAAACCAACACTCAATGATCAGAGAAATCTGTCTATGACCTTTCTCACAGCTCTAGGTCATCACACCATTTCGGCACTCGAACGGACTCGAAATGCAACGAAACTTTAGGAGGAGGTCTAGGACACCTAGGGACACTATCCTAGCAAGTCTGGTCGCAATATGACAAGGTACCAAAATCACAATCTATCATGAAAAAGGTCCTGAAAACTGCAATAGAACTATCCAGAAAGGTTGCCCTATGGTCTAGGAACACTCTCCTATGGTCAAAATGACTAAAAACAACAATTTCAGCACTCAAATCTGCAAATATAGCTCACAAACGTGTAGTTACGCACCACAACAAAACTGACAATGCTTACACTTGAATGAAAGAGCAAAGAGAGAGGAACACAATGCAAGTTTCAGATGTGAAAATAGATTATCCAATCATTAGTAGGGATGATTACAAGTTGGAGTTGAATCGTAGCTCGAGCGTACGTTTTTTGAGCTCCTTTCTTCTTCTAAAAATAAGCCTCCTTTCACATTAAGGTTATTGACCTTTATACCTAGGGCATTCTAAATGGCCAGTGGGCCGGTTCACATGGACCTTTACAATTGTCATGATAGTATTACAACTCATGGAATTGACCTGCTACTCTGGAATTAGGATTTACACATAGTATCACCTACACTAGCTCGGACAATTAATAGAGTACAATTGTGGTGTCCAGCTACGTGTCCGGCCAGGTGGACGCCCGTTTGATCTTTTCTCAAACACAATGCTTCCCTACAGTACTTAGAATAAAGAATCAATGATCAGGCGATATTCCTGCAAAAAATACGAGAAAATCTAACCATCGCCTTGATCAAGGGAACAAACGAGGTCTACAAGGTGTTAGAAAAGAAAAATAAAGACCTCGAGTTGGAGCTAAAATTAGAGCAGTCTCAGCACAGAGACCTAGCCTTGATGCCGGTCCAAAGAGAAGACAAGCTGCTAAAGAAGATAGTTGAACTCAAAAGAGTCAACCAGCTACTGAGAGAAGGACGCCCCGAAACGCAAGAAGAGACAGGCACTTCGGAGCAACCTCATTTAGAAATCCCCTCAGTCTCATTCACTGACATGGAGACACAGCCAACAGTAGAGCTAAGTAGCGAGGAGGAGTTTCAAGTACCAATTACAGAAGCAGATACAGTGCCCATGGTCCAGCTCTCAAAGGCTGAGAAGATGCACTGAAAGAAAAGATTATACAAGAGGTAGATGAGCAGTGGAAGACAACAATGGATTGGGAGCTAAGAGTACTTCATTCCTTCAATGTCACACAACTCACTCCCAATCATATAAATGTGCAATGGCACCAACAATCCATGTCCTACCCTCTGATTAAAGTTGAGTTGTTGCAAGTAAAAGAAAGACGTTACACCGATATGCAAGTCGAGGACGCAGATAAAGACCACCCGAAGTGGAGGTTGAGCCGACTGATCAAGAATCCCAAGTACTCGATTATGTTCACAAGAGCACCTGCGGCCTTGCAAAAGGATTCTACCTTTTGTCCTGTACCAAGAGTGAGGACCTGGATAGCACATGAGGCACTACTAAAGAAGCGGCCAGCTTGGCTAAATTGCCTCAGATTGCCTGCTCCAGAAAAGGGACAACCGACTGAAGAATACATGGTGAAAACCCTAAAGGGGTGCCATGTCATTCTTTAAAAGTCTACCAGATTTGTCATGTGCTATTCAAAATCTGTCGAATGCTGCTCACCTGTATCAAAGTGTTCAATGAGCCAGAGCAATCAGGCACCCCTTTGATGTCATTCCTCGAGGGTAACAAAGGTTTGCGCTATGATCTCAGTGGCCAACCTTCCGAAGAAGTCCTCTATGGCTTCTACGCTAGGTGTATGTTTCTACCTTCACACAATATGTTGGCGTTTGAGGAAGCGTTCTACACGGGATTCTTCACTTGACGAACGAAGATATTTGCGCCAGTGATCAGCAGCCTGACGTCAAGGTTTGTAAGCTACTCAGTAGTGGAGCTGAAAAACAGAGTAACTATGCAGTTCTTGTAAGTGCCAGAAAAGGAACCAAAAATCAGATATCAAAAGACTCTAACAGCGCTTAAAGACTGCCTCGCCTGCCAGCCCGAAGACTACTTCAGCCCATAAAGTTGTGTCAAGGGACGACACAGGCTAGGAGGAAGGTAATGTTAGCAGCAAGCTAACACGATACCATGGATACCATTTTTTGGGGTTCTCATTGTAAAAACACTTATTATTTTGATAAATCGAGAATATTGTAACTCCTATTTTCTCGGATAAACCCTATAATTAATGAGAGGGGGCTACAAGATTCTAGATTGTATCAACCTATCATTACCCATCTAAAGGAGTACGAGCGGAAGTGCGACGCGAGAGAGAGTGCGAGAAGAAGAGCACGACGATATGGTGAACTCGCTCTACTGTAATGTGTAGAGCATAGTGAGTTCTTATTAGGTTTTTACAAAAGAATATGTGTACATACCTGGCGGCCCGCCCACTTACCTGGGCGACCACATTGGACTTTATACCCCAACAACCTCCCACTTAAAGTCCAATGTGGTACTTTAAGTGTGAGAGAAGCTAATATACAAGAGATGTAGAGAAGTGATGTACTACCCTACACCTAACTGCTTGCGAAAATGCGCAAAGCTCTCTGAGGGAAGTCCTTTTGTAAGTAGATCAGCAGGATTTTCTGTGGTGTAAACATTGACAAGCTGAAGTTGCTTATCCTCGAGCATTTCCCTGATGAAATGATACTTCACATCCACATGCTTTGTCTTTGAGTGATAAACTGGATTGCGAGCCAATTGTATAGCACTTTGACTATCACAATATAACACAGGCATCTCTTCTTTGATTCCCAAGTCTGTTACTAGTCGATTAAGCCAAATTGATTCTTTGCATGCCTCTGATGCTGCAACATATTCAGCCTCTGTAGTAGACTGAGTAACACAATCTTGTAATCTAGAACGCCATGATACTGCTCCACCAGCCAATGTAAAGACATACCCTGACGTAGACCTTCGGTTGTCTAAGTCACCTGCATAATCTGAGTCTGTAAAACCCTTTACACTTAGCTCCTGACTCCCATAGCATATACGCATACTCTTTGTAGCTTTCAGGTATCTCAATATTCCTTTCACTGCCTCCCAATGTTTCTTGCCTGGGTTTGACATGTATCGACTTACTACTCCCACTGCAAATGCAATGTCTAGGCGAGTAGCAATCATTGCATACATCAAACTACCCACTGCAGACGCATATGGAATCTTATCCATTTCAGCCTGTTCTTCCTCAGACACAGGACAATCTTGTTTGCTAAGTTTCACATATGGTGGCAATGGAACACTCAATGCCTTTCCCTTCTCCATATTGAAACGTTGCAAAACCTTGTCAATATACTCTGTTTGAGATAACCAAATCAACTTCTTTGATCTGTCTCTCTCAATGCGCATACCAAGTATATGACTTGCCTCACCCATGTCTTTCATGTCAAACGATTTTGCCATCTCTGACTTCAAAGCTGAAATTTCTTCCAAGTGCTTGCCAGCAATCAACATGTCATCCACATACAAAATAAGGATCAGCCAACTACCATCCTTAGCCTTCTTTGTATATAGACAGTGATCGAACTCACTACGTTTGTAGCCTTGAGAAATCATAAACTTGTGGAATTTATGGTACCATGCCCTCGGTGATTGTTTTAAGCCATAAAGACTCTTTAACAACTGGAATACCCAATCTTCCTTGCCTTTCTCAACAAACCCTTCTGGCTGCTGCATGTAAATTTCCACATCTAAATCACCATGCAAGAACGTTGTCTTGACATCCATTTGGTGCAACACCAAATCTAATATGGAAACCAATGCAAGAAAGCATCTCAATGTAGTCATCTTGACCACCGGAGAGAAGACTTCATCAAAGTCAATGCCTTGTTCTTGCTTAAAGCCCTTGGCAACAAGCCTTGCTTTGTACTTTGGCTGACTATCATGAGCGGTGATCTTATACCTGTAAACCCATTTACAAGGTAGAGCCTTTTTGCCTTGTGGTAATTTAACTAGCTTCCATGTCTTGTTTTTATGCAGAGTTGTCATCTCTGACTGCATGGCCAATTGCCAATTCCCGGAGTCCTTCATTTGCACTGCTTCCTTGTAACATGAAGGCTCATTGCAATCAATCAACATGACATAGTTCATAGATGGAACAAACCTATCAGGAGGTCGCGTAACACGTCCAGATCTACGCACAATAGGTGGCTCAAGCTCAGCCACAACCTGTGGGTCCACTCTATCCTGTCCTTGCTCCTCTTGAGCCCTGACATTTTGTCTTGCACGTGCAGTTCCATCTTCTTGGAAGACAACTCTTCTAATCTCCTCAACCCTCTCTGGTTTAGAATGATATTTGGATTCATTAAAGTGAACATCATTGCTGCGGACAACCTTTCTGGATTCGGGATCCCAAAGTCTGTGCCCCATCTCACCAGAATTACCATAGCTTAGAAAGATGCACTTTCTACTCTTTGGCTCAAGTTTGTTCCTAAATTCCTTTGGAACGTGAGTATATGCCTCACAGCCAAAGACTCTGAGATGCTTGTATGAGGGCATTTTGCCTGACCATACCATCTCTGGCACTGAATCCTTCTGCAAAACCTTGCTAGGAGATCTATTTACAAGATGAACAGCTGTTGATACAGCTTCAGCCCAAAACCCATTTGGCAGTTGTGCATTAGACAACATACTTCTGACCTTCTCTTGTATGGTCCTATTCATCCTCTATGCAACACCATTTTGAGGAGGATTGTAAGGAGCAGTAAGTTCACGTTTTATACCTTTTGACTCACAAAAGTCTTGAAAGGCCTTTGCAACATACTCTCCACCATTGTCAGTGCGTAAGCATTTAAGCTTCTTGCCACTTTGATTCTCCACAAGTGTCACAAACGTTTTGAAAACACTAAACGCTTCATCCTTGTGCTTGAGAAAGTACACCCATACTTTCCTCGAGTAATCATCTATAAATGTCATAAAGTAAGAAGCTCCCCCTAGAGATAGGTTAGGCATAGGTCCACACAAATCACTATGAACAAGTGCCAACTGTGTATCTCTTCTACTGCTTCTATGCTTATGTGGCTGCTGTGTTTGCTTACCATACAGACAATGTTCACAGAATTCAAAATCATTAAATGAAAAGCCAGGCAAATAACCAGAACGAGACAAGATTTCCATTCCCTTCTTGGACATATGTCCTAACCGGCTATGCCACAAAGAAACGTTCGGCTGCTCGGTTACATTGATTACATTTTTAGAGACATTTGATACATAAATCATGTAAAGTCCTCCAAACTTTACTCCATGTGCTACTGTCATAGAACCCTTGGATATCTTCCACATGTTCTGTCCAAAAGTGGTGACGTAGCCAGCATCATCAAGTAAACCTGTGCTGATCAAGCTCTTTGTAATTGCGAGAACATGTCTCACATTCTTCAGCGTGAAAGAAGAGCCATTCTGAAACTTCAATTGAACATCTCCAACACCTAAGATCTCACATGTCTGCCCATTGCCTAGCCGAACATGATCTTTAGTGGTCACATAAGAGGTAAACCACTCTTTGTTTGGAGACACATGAAGTGATGCCCCTCAGTCTATAATCCAGTCACTCAGTGCATTTCCATCAGATGCTGTAAGAAGAGCTGAGTCCATTGTATTCTTCAAGAAGTAGATGTCTCCTGACACTAGACTGTCATCCTCTGCAACAATGTTTGTCACATTTATTTCTTGAATCTTCACTGAGGACTTGTTCTTCTCACCATGGTCTTCAGCTTTCTCTTTGCCTTTTTCTGCTTTCCATTCTCTACAGTCTCTTTTCATGTGACGCTTCTTTCCACAATGGTAGCATTCTATGTCACTCTTGCCTTTAGCACTGCGGGACTTGCTACGAGACTGATTCCTCTTTCCACCTTTGTACTTTTCTTTGGTCCTTCCCCTGACAACTAAGGCTGTTCCTTTGCCTTTATCCATTGTCTTTCTATTGGTTTCTTCAGTAAGCAGACTTCCTTCTACACCTGCTATGTTCAAACCATCTGGAGGTGCAGAATTACTCAAAGCTCTGCGAAAAGTGTCCCAACTTTCCGGCAATGTGATCAACAGGAACATAGCTCTAACAGGTTCATCAAACTTGACACCTTGAGCTGACAACTAACTATAGATTGTGTTGAATTCATTCAGATGATTGGACATAGGTGTCCCTTCTTTCATCTTCAAGTCAACAAGCTTCTTAAGCGAGTATACCTGTGAAGCTGCACTCTGCTTCTCATAAAGATCACTCAGCTTTAACCATGCTTGATAAGCCGACATCTCGTCTGCTACATTAAGTAAACGCTTTCTGCCAAAGTCAGCATAATGGTAGAAAGTGCCAATTCATCCATTTCGTTCCATTCATCTTCGTCCATATCTTCTGGTTTTATCCCCTTGAGCTTTATAGGTTTTATCTGCTTCTTTTGTACCAACACGTGCCAAATCTGCTTCTTCCACAATGAAAAATTGGTTCCATCCAGCTTCTTGATATTGTAAAGAGCAGTGTCCTGTGATCCAGCCATAGCTACGCTTCGCAGTAGTTTACTTTTCTGGGAAAAATTCGGCAGAGTTTCCTCTGTAAACTGACCTCTAAACCAATATCAACCTGTCAAATGAACCAAGAAAGCTTCAGATTCTGCAGAAATTTTGGCAGAGTCTCCTTTGTAAAATGGCTCTGGTGTACTAAAAACAGACCAAAAAACAGCTCAAAAAACCACTGTCTCTCTAACACTGTAAGCTGTGGGTAAACCTGTCCTGCACTTGTACTGTCTCTGACTGTCCTGTCACTGTCCTGTAAGCATAGACTGCGACAATGCCTCAACGGCAGTAAAGCAAAGATGCAATCCCAACTGTCTAACTCACAGTCAATACATCCTAGCTGCCTATCTAAGGGTGCTCGAGGGATCGCTCCAAGACCTCGCTCCAAGACCTGTATCACCGAAAGGATCTCAACATTCGAGAATCCCCCAGCTCAATAAAACCTCACTCGACCCTCAACAAAGGTTGCAGTAAATCTGACAGTACATAGACTTCCCACAAAGTCATACATCCACAAATTTCTCACTATATGTTGTAACCGCTGCGGCGGTTGTTTGCTGCGTGACTCACAGCCAGCAAACCCTCAACAAACATACATCATCTCTGACAATACATCCCATGTGGAAGTACCTGCAATGTCAGGATGAAATCTGGAATATCAAGCAGCAAACACAAGCTACCTGATGAACTAGTGGATGTCGCCTACAGTCTGTGTGTAGATGCGCCCGTGTCGTATGTGACACGCTTCCAAGAACTGTGAGCCGTCCTTCGATGTGTAGACAGCCACAAATCAACACTCTGGGAGTGTCGATATCCTCAGCACCTGCAGTCATAGGCCGAAAACCCCAAATTTGTAGAGTCGGATCTGCACCCGTCGAGACCACGTAGTCAAAATGGCCTGCACAGACCTTTGTCGAAGCCGAACGGTGGCCGAGATGACCTAAGAATGAAATTCTGAGAATACCAAGCCCTTCGGACTCGCCCACAGGATTTGGGGCCGTGTCTTCGCCTGTCGAATTTCACTCCAATCTGAGTTGGTGACTCTAGCCTTCTGCAGTGCTGCCCCGAGCCTCGATCTGAGCTCTGATACCAGTTCAAGGAGTACGAGCGGAAGTGCGACGCGAGAGAGAGTGCGAGAAGAAGAGCACGACGATATGGTGAACTCGCTCTACTGTAATGTGTAAAGCATAGTGAGTTCTTATTAGGTTTTTACAAAAGAATATGTGTACATACCTGGCGGCCCGCCCACTTACTTGGGCGACCACATTGGGCTTTATACCCCAACACCATCTTTGGTAGAACTCCCAGATTATTAGTTTTGACCACCAAAAACCTTGGCTAAGGTATAAAAACCAATTTTTGTAAGTTATTATTAAGTTTTGGATAATAAAATACATAGCGCGAGCTAGTGTCACTCACCTCTCTCCTTCTCGTGCTTCCTACTCTCTCCCCGATTGTCACATTGTAGTCACGTTTGTTGCATTGCAACCACAAGTAAGAGCTCTACGCATTGACGTAAGCACATCACAGTAATTTGTAGCTTTTGGTGTCGTCGATCCGCGCTTTAATCCGTGATCTAATTGCATCATAACTAAGAATTTACACTTTCAAATCAAAAACTAAGCATAGGCGGGATATCGGAGCATCATTGCTAAGCATTTAGATGCATTATAGGTCGAAAACGACTAGGTCAAAAATCCACTGTTGTTAATAATCGCGATTTTGACACTTTACCTAAAGTGGAGTTTGAAACCATAAGCATGTGTGCTTAAGTTTTATAAACATGTCCTAAAAATTTTGTTACGTTTAAATGTCGTTTGATGCTGCAACAGATGTGATTTGTTTATCGATGAGCGATTGGCTTTTAATGATTTCCGTCACTTGAGTGTAGCATGAGTTAGTTGCGAGTTGTTAGTTTTTTTTCGAAAGATTGTGACCCTTTTGTAACCTCTATGCACTAGTCGAGTCAGCTTCATCTCATGGATCGACAATTTAATCGTGGTTCTCGCTAATACTGCAATAAGATAGGATAGTGAGGTTAAACACTCGTCCCACAGAAAGAGAGAGAGAGAGAGAGAGAGAGAGAGAGAGAGAGAGAGAGAGCGCGCTTGTTGAACCAACCAATTATTTGATGAATCGATGATTTACAATGGGGCCTTGGGTGTGTTTATATAGTACCCAATAGAAGTTTCCCTACCTTTGTCAAATATGTAAAATAGGTTTAAATAAGAGGATATCTTTTGTGGCATGGACCGTGACATTCATATCACGAGTGAAAATAGAGGGCTTGCAACTCTTGATTGCTAGAGCACCTATCATTTACAGAAAATCCTGCTAATTTCAATGCCGTTTAACATTGTCAAAGTTGGCTACACGTTTTGAAGGATGTAGAAAATAGGTAAAAAGGAAAGCACCATCACGCCCTTGGTATGATTCTCAATATGACTGTAAACAATCATCCTCCCCATATCTACCTAAGCTTACACCCACCAATGACAAGATTAAAAGACATGCTTCTAACATTTGAGAGCACACTAACACTCTTGGACAAAATCTTCATAGTTGCCCGGAACGGGAAATTGGAACAAGAAATGGGGAACGGTGACGGGCATGAAATGCCATTCCCTGTTACGGACACTCATGCCTGAAATACGGAAGGGGAAGTTGGTATGGGAACGGAGAACGGAGAACGGAGACCTGAAAATGGCCATTCCTTGTAACTATACAAATCTTACACGACAAAGAACTAAGGAAAAAAACTCAATTTCTCCTCCAAGTACAAGAATTGTATTTGCACAATACTGAAGACAGTGTTATCTGAGTTCAAAGCTATGGAATTACAGCACGGCTAACGCTTTGTAGCGTTACAAGTAACTCTGTGGAGATGGAGGACACAAATTTTTCCAAATCCTCCAACCATCAATCCAAAATCAACACATACTCGAAAAATCTTTTTCGAAAGCCTCCTCCATTACCTTTCTCAAATTGTATTGAAGACTACACAAAATATACAATACTACACAGCACTTCCAAGTTTAACATTGAAAGTGAAACCTTTAAACAGACCCGAAAGGCAGTACAGCAAGTCTGGGCAATCGACAACTCTCTGCCAGACCACTCCATTGGAAAGGTTGCAAGCCACAATGGCATTTGTCATCTCGCAGAAGAAGAAGACATCCCGGACACTGCCAAATATTTTCACGTAGGCAAGATCCTGGAAGCCCCAGTACAGATCTTGCGGCATCCTTGATACCTCCACCCATTCAAGTGCTGTAAAGTCGAACTTGAAGATGACGAAAGTTGAGCATGAGTAGGTAAGGACAGAATTCTTCAGTCCTCCAACCAGTAGAAGACAGCCATCTGCCCCTAGTAATCGTGGGCGCCGAATCAACGCTGAGAATTCAGCCCCATTGCGTTGGTTTACTACACACCAGTTGCAGCTACCAGCATAAAGTCCCCGGCTCGGACCTTCATTTGCATCCACAAACATGTTCACATCAGAAACAACAAGCTTCCAGCTCTGCCACCACAATGATCCTTCATCACGGAGCCCATAAATAGACCCTCGACATATGACAGGGCTGCGTGGCCTTATTTTCTCTCCCATACTCACATTTACCCAATGCTGACTTCCTGAATCATACACCGCCATCAATCCCGACGATAGAACATAAACTTTGTATGAGCCACTCTCTCTTTGCTCCATGATGGCATGGGCATCTATTAGATCTATCTGCAAAGGTGGGAGCTCCTTATACACCTTTGTGAAAGGATTGCATATAGACATCAAGTTTCGCCTTCTCTTGTCCTGCACAGTGTTGCTGGCCACACAGAAGAGACCCCCGGCTGCTGCAATTGCAATGTTGAATTGCAGAGGTAAAAATGCAAGCGAAAGCCGGCACCATTTCTGCAAAGAGGGATCATAGAGGAGAATGGACCTCTCATCAGCGTATTCCAGCCCGTCAAAGAACGTGATCCACAAATGCATAAAGCTCTGATTGCAGAAATCAAAACTGGCAAGGAATCCATGGGATCGCAAGAGAGCATTCCAGTGCTTACAAACCAGGCGATAGACGAAGACATTGGACAGGGGCAAGAAACAGAAAACCCTTTCAAGGAGCTCATCTGGCAGGAGGCGGAAGATGGTACCTGCGAGTGTTGGAGAAGGTGAAGATGACCACGACGACGACGATGGTGCTGCTTCTTCCACCGTCTCCATCGGCAAACTGGAGCAGAGTAACGCAGCTCCCGCTGTGTTAAAAGTGGGAGTTGTAACGCTGCTCCACTCAGTTTTAGGTGGGAGCGGAACCTTATTAGTAAATATTGCTAGTGGCTCCTACAAAATGCCTATCTCATAGCCTACTTACTAATATGGACACACACATATGCCTATCTTCCCTGCTTCTTCCATTTATTACGAGTATGAGGAAGCTTATGTCGACCAAAACGCCCCAACGGTGAGTTGGAATCGATCTCGACACGAGGGGTTCAAGATTGGTAAACCCCTGTAAAGCCACCACGCCGCCATATGCTCGATGCTCTCATCGCTCAGTTTCTTTTAAAAAAAAGAGAGACTTTGTATCCCCTCATCCACTACACTCTTCTACCAGCTGTCGAATACGCATTTGCTCCCCTCCTGACCTCACGCAATAGCTGGGAGTTGCTCTACCCGCCTTACCCTTGGTTGCTTGTGTTTTTTCATGGATGTAGTCCACATTGGGTGAACCACGTATATCGTGCTCTCTCTCTCTCTCTCTCTCTCTCTCTCTCTCTCTCTCTCTCTTGTGTGTGAAAATTTGTCTCTCCATTAAGCAAGCTACTCTACTATCTATTTAGCTACGTCCTATTTTCTAACAACTACTGTCAGAGCAAGGTTTGCTTATAGCTAAAGTATCTCAAGGAAAGGATTCCTTGAATTGAGTGGGAGTAATGGTGGAGGAAGGGAAGCTCAAGATTGAGAAGTTCAACGACAAAAACTACCAACATTGGAAGATGCAGATTGAAAACTATCTCTACCAGAAGGACCTTTATTTGCCACTAGGCGGTCTTGCAAAGAAGCCCGCAACAATGGCAGATGAACCATGGATTGTCCTTGACCGAAAGGCATTAGGAACAATCTCACTAAACTTGGCGTCAACGGTGGCCTTCAATGTTTCGGAGATCAAGATCACGGAGGACTTGATGAAGTCACTTAATGGCCTCTACGAGAAACCATCGGCATCCGATAAGGTATTCTCATGAAGCGTTTTTTCAATCTAAAGATGAGAGAGAATGGTTCAGTTGCAGAACACCTAAATGACTTTAATACCAACATAAGTCAACTTCGATCGATGATGAAGTGTGAGCTCTCATTATACTATCATCTCTACCAGATAGTTGGGACAGTCTTGTGATGGCCGTAAGTAACTCTATCTCTAGCACAAATACTCTTAAGTTTGATGATGTTGTGGATGTTCTCCTAAGCGAGGAAATGCGAAGGAGAAGCACAAGTAAATCATCAAGTGTTTCACTGTCAGTGGAAACAAGAGGAAGGCCTAAGGAGAGGTTCAAAAATCAAAAGGGTCTTGATCGCTCAAGGCGGAGCAAGTCATGCACAAAGTCAGTTCTTGAATGTTGGAATTGCGGCAAGAATGGCCACGCCAAGAAGGATTGCTGGCCCAAGAAGAAGAAGGAGTCGGAGTCTGAAGACAGCAAGCCAACATTGGAGGCCAATGTGGCAGGTAAAGTAAAGCAAGATGCTCTAATTCTCTCATTAGATAATGTACCTAATTCCTGGATAGTAGATTTCGGGGCTTCATTCCATGTGACACCGCACAAGCAGCATTTTCAAGATTACACCAAAGGTCATTTTGGGTATGTATACTTGGGAGATGATGAAGCTTGTGAAATTATCGGCAAAGGTATAGTTTGTATCAAAACTGCTAATGGAAATGAATGGAAGCTTAAAGATGTTAGGCATGTTCATTCTCTTCACAAAAATTTGATCTCTATAGGACAATTGGACGATGAAGGTCACAACATTGCATTTGGAAACAAACGGTGGAAGATCTCAAAGGGATCTTTGGTGGTTGCCAAAGGAGAAAGGTTGGTACACTTTACTTGTGTACTGTCAGCATGCAATCTTCAACTTGTGCAATAGCTACAGGAGTGGATAGTGCCGTGTGGCACTACCAGCTTGGGCATATGAGTGCCAAAGGAATGCAAATCCTTCAATCGAAGAAGCTTCTACCAGGTTTGAAAGAAGTGGACTTAGAGTTCTGTGAAGATTGTGTTTATGGAAAACAAAAGAGGGTAAAAATTCAAAAAGCAAAAAATGAAAGAAAACATAAAAAATGATTTGGTTCATTTTGATGTTTGGGGTCCTGCAAATACACCATCCCTTGGTTGCAAATACACCATCCCTTGGTGGCTCGTTGTACTATGTAACATTCATAGACGATGCAACTAGGAAAACATGGGTTTATGTAATGAAGAATAAATCTGTTGTGTTTTCCATATTTCAAAGATGGAAAGCCTTTGTGGAGAATGAAGCAGGTACTAAGGTATAATGCCTCAGATCCAACAATGGAGGCGAATATTGCAGCCAAGATTTTGAAAGCTTTTGTGGTGGCAATGGCATTCGGAGGCAAAGGGCAACCCCAAGAACACCTCAATAAAATGGAATTTTGAAAAGGATGAACAGGAGAATCATGGAGCGAGCATGAAGCATGCGGCTGCATGCAAGCCTATCGCTTGAGCTTTGGGCGGAAGCAGTAAGTACGTTTGTGTACTTAAACAACAGGTCACCCTCAACGGCATTGGATGGGGGAGTTCCAGAAGAGGCATGGACATGTAAACCGGTGAATTATACATTTCTCAAAGTGTTTGGGTGCGAGGCTTTCATGCACATAGATAGAAGCCTAAGGTCAAAGCTTGATGCAAAGTCCAAAAAGTGTTTCTTCATTGTCTATGGAGAAGCTGACTTTGGGTATCGTCTATGGAATCTTGAAGATGGTAAAATATTTAAAAGTAGGGAAGTAATTTTCAACGAACAAAATATGTACAAAGATTACTTGGAAAGAAAACAAACAAAAGATACAGGTGATGGTTACATGGAGCTTGAGGACGATGAAGACTCAAAGAGCAAATGGTGACAATGTTCAACACCGTCAACCAAATGAGGAGCCTCAACCTATGCCCCGAATATCTACGAGAGCAAGTAGACCTCTGGAAAGTTTTGTTCCTTCCTTCAACCATCTCTTGGTCTCAGATTTTGGAGAGCTAGAATCAAATGAAGAAGCTATGCAACACGAATCCAAAGAAGAATGGATGAAGAGCATGCAAGTGGAGATGGACTAATTACATCGCAACCAGACATGGGAGTTGGTTGAGTTGCCTAAAGGTAAGCGGACATTGCAGAAAAAATGGGTGTATAAGCTGAAGGAAGAAGAATGTGGGAAGAAAAGGTACAAGTCCAGGATTGTGGTAAAAGGGTTTTCTCAAAAGAAAGGTATTGACTTCAATGAAATATTTTCTCCTATTATAAAAATGAACTCAATTAGGCTTGTCTTAAGCCTTGTGGTTACTCATGATTTAAATCTTGAGCAAATGGATGTAAATATGGCATTCCCTCAACAGTGACTTAGAGGAGGAAATTTACATGCTTCAACCAAAGGGATATGAAGTAAAAGGTAAGGAGAAAATGGTTTGCATATTAAAGAAGAGCTTGTATGGTTTAAAGCAAGCATCAAGACAATGTTACTTGAAGTTCGATCGATGGATGTTGGATCACGGATTCAGAAGATGCAACTCAGATCACTGTGTCTACACAAAGAATTTGGGAGATGGGAAGTTCATCATCCTAATGTTCTATGTTGATGGCATGTTGATTCATAGTGCTAACATGAAGGACATCAAAGACCTAAAAGAGAAGTTGTCTAAATCTTTTTCAATGAAAGATTTAGGTGTTGTAAAATAGATACTTGGTATGAAGATATCGAGGGATAGGATGAAAAAGACAATAAAGCTATCTCAAGAGGATTACATCAAGAAGGTACTAGAAAGGTTTGCTATGCAAGATGCAAAATTGGTTTCTCCACCTTTGGCTAGTCACTTTAAACTAACCAAGGATATGTGTCCAAAGACACAAGAGGAGATAGCCTATATGTCTAAAGTTCCATATGTTGCATTGGTAGGTTCTCTAATGTATGCTATGGTCTGGACAAGGACAAACATTGCACATGCAGTGGGAGTTGTAAGTAGATTCATGGACAATCTAGGTAAAGAGCACTGGCAAGCTGTGAAGTGGATACTTAGGTATCTAGAAGGGACACAAAAAATGCTTTGTATTTTGGAGGCACTGATATTTTCTTGCAAGGGTATGCTGATGCAGATATGGAAGGTGACAAAGATACTCGAAGGAGCACTACTAGCTATGTCTTCACAGTTGGAGGCACAACAATAAATTGGGCTTCAAAGCTACAGAAAGTGGTCTCACTTTCTACCACCACGGAAGCAGAATATGTAGCAATGACGAAGGCAAGCAAAGAGATTTTGTGGCTTCATAGATTCTTGGAGGAGCTTGGATACAAACAAGACAATTGTGTCTTGTACAGTGACAGTCAAAGTGCCATTTATCTTGTGAAGAATTCAACCTTTCACTCAAGGACAAAGCACATTGAGGTGAGATATCACTTTATACGTACTCTTTTGGAAGAGGGACATCTAAAGCTAGGGAAGGTGCTCACAAGTGAAAATTTTGCAATCGAAAAGTGGTCGAAAAACAGTCGGTCGGTTGGTGTTAGCGGGTCACCACGACAGACGTCTCCAGCATAGCTTTTTGGTACTAACATAATGTCAATACTCAAGGAAGTGACTCAGATAGGGCACGGAGACTCTTTGAGGTTGTCAATCTCAAGAAGTGAACCTTAACAAGCTAACACAACAACTCAACAAGCAAACCAACACTCAATGATCAGGGAAATATGCCTATGTCCTTTCTCACAGCTCTAGGTCATCACGCTATTTTGGCACTCGAACAGACTCGAAATGCAACGGAACTTTAGGAGGAGGTCTAGGACACCTAGGGGCACTATCCTACCAAGTCTTGTCGCCATCCAACAAGGTACCAAAATCATGATCCATCATGAAAAAGGTCCTGAAAACTACAAAAACGAAACTATCTACAAAGGTCGCTCTATGGTATAGGAACACTCTCCTATGGTCAAAAAGACTAAAAACAGTAATTTAAGCACTCAAATTTGAAGATTAGGCTCATAGACGCGTAGTCGCGAACCACACAAAATTGATAATTCTTACACTTAATTAAAAGATAAAAGAGAGAGGAACACAATGCAAGTTTTGGAATTGAAAATGGATTACCCAATCGTTAGAAAAGTTGATTACAAGTTGGAGCAGCTTCGTAGCTTGAGCGTACGTGCAACAGAGCTCTTCTTCTCTAAAAGATAAGCCCTCTTTCACATTAAGGTTATTGACATTTATACCTAGGGCATTCTAAATGGCTAGTGGCCAACTCACATGGACCTTTACAACTATCATTACAACATTACAACTTAGGGAATTGACCTGCTACTCTAGAATCAGGATTTACATAGAGTATCACTACACTAGCTCGGCAAAATAATAAACCACAAATGTGGTGTTCGGCTACGTGTCCGGCCAAGTGGGCGCCCGTTCTATCTGTCTCATAACATTCCCCCCTTCCTAAATTGTGTCGTCCCTTAATACGATCTTGTGCAGTCTTGTCATAGGGTTATCTTCAAATTTGTCTTCAAGGTTGGTCTTTATCTTGGGAAGTCCTTTGTCGTTGATGATGCTTCCCCCTTCATAGAGTGTTTCACATCTGCCATGTTGTTGATACATGCTTTGATCTTTGATTTTCAAGGCAAATTTTCTTCCTATTGTGCATTTGCCTCTTTGTTGCCAGTCTTAGTCACCATGAAGAGGGATTTTCGTGTTTTTGAGTTTATAGAACCAATCCTCTTTGTGGCGTGGACTTTATGATGGGTATGCTTTCAAGGTCCACTGCAATTTGAGCTTTCCATAGTAGGTAGCCAATGTTGAAGCAGTGTGTGAGCTACGTATGGTTGTTGCAGATAGCTCGCTTGCTGAATTTTCATTGCTTGTCGTTGTAGGCCATTGTTTGACTTGCCGATGTTTGATGGAGCTTTGTTTTCAACCTTGGAGATAAAAGATTCTCTTGATAAGCATATGGAGACATGCAATTTTTGCTCCAAGTCATTGTCGATTAATTTGGGTAGCCATTTCCTTATTGTTGATGTAGAAGGAATATATACAAGAAGTTGATGATGGGGGTTTCTAGATTAGGGTCTTAAAACCTGGATGACCAAAGGGAAAAACCAGTGGGAAAAAATTGCCTTTGGTATACGCTCTTATTGGAGTTGAGCATTTGGACTTGAAGTACCTGTCATGCAAGGTGAGTGCTTAAGAGAAACAAAGGGAGAGTGTCTAATGCAAGTTCCAATTATGGGACACTCTATATGCATATGAAAATTTATCGAGCAAAAGCATGCAATGTAAGAGATGGAGATGATGGGTGCTTCAAGGAACAAATGTAGCACGTGTGACATCAATGAACGTCTCAATAGCTTCCATGTTTCCAAGAAGGGTTTTTGATGTAGAAGCTTGTCCACTCATACCTCACTGTGCTGAGTGCATGATTGTCTTTTGAACTTCCTCCTTCACTTACCACTATACTACAATGACTTCGACTCTTATGCTCACCTGTACCAGCATGAGCGACACAACGTAATTATGCTCAACTCTTCCAACTTGAGCAGTACTTAGAATAACTAAGACGCTTAGACCACAAAGAATAATACATGAAGGTTTGGGACTAATGCCTCGCTCATTTAGTGGTTTAGTTGCCTGACTCTGACTTTTATGCCATGTATGTTTAATGGCACTTTGACTTACTTGTTCAAGGCTAGAAACCCAATTCCATAAGTTTTGGAAATTTAGGCCTCTTCCACTGTGTTGGTCTCTAGATGCCACCATTTTTTCAATTAGGCTGGCATACTTTGGCTCCTCTTGACTTGCTTTTTGTATGTTCACACTGCTTTGTGAAACAAGTCCTTCAGCTTTTGTAGGGTTTGATGTAGACTGTGTTAATTTCATGAGAAGAAATTGTCGAGATGTGTGGGTTTTTTGTGATTGAGTTCCCACTAGCAATTTTGGAACCCACCTTGTCTTTGGTCCGTGTGTGATCGTCTTTGGTATTTTATCTTCTTCTATAATTTGATAGACACTAGGCTACGGTATCCAAACCTGATGATTTTCGTTGTAAATGCCTTGCTTTTGTAGCTGAAGACGAGGTATCCATCTAGAGTTCTTAGCACTATCAGAGGTGATTGGCTATTGGCTCTTCCTGTTCATTGTGTGCCTTTGGGTGGAGCCTTGTGCTTCTTGATTGATCTTTGTTGTTCGAGGTTGAACTACAATTTTTGGTAACCATATTTGTGTGTTACCGTCATAAAATCCTTATGCTTCGAGTAGCTTGGTTGGAATCATCCACTGCTTCACCTGTCTTTCTTGGGTAATTTGACTAGCGATTGACTTTGGTACCCAAACTTGTCACATTGTTTGCTTCTCGATCTTTTATTTTGATTCCTTCTGTTGTTGTTCTTTCTCTTGCTTGAGTTGTTTGCCTTGTGTTGATAGTGCATCTTGTTCTTTGTAGAACTCGCTGGTTGAGGTGGGTAGGTCCAGGCTATTACTTTAGGCTTTTTGGCCCAAACATTAGCGTTTCCTTGGAAGTCACCCTAAGCAGTGATTGACTCATTTGATGCTACCCACCCAATGACCTTTGGTTGTTGATGTTGAAATTGAGCTTTATGTATCTAAGCTGGGTCTTTGACTTTAATGTGCTCTCTGGATACCAACGCTTGGTTGACATTCTTTGGCTTCTTCTGGATGCTTTTTTGTGATGGAAACTTTGGTTGGTAGACTTTGTGCTTTGGTTTCCATTGCATTGTTCATGGTTTGGCTCTTAATGTAGAAGCTTCGTTGGAAGTTTGATGTAGGCTTGTTGAAGGTAAAGTCATCTTGCAAGGTTGATATGCTTCAGTGTTTACCTTTGCTTTACCTTTTTCTGCTATGCTTGGTTGCTCCTTTTCTGCATTGACTTGAGGTGCTTTTGGGGCTTTTGATGGTGTTATTATTGAAGATTTTCCTTGTGGTTGAAAGAAGATGTTCCTCCAGTCCTCTGTCAAGATCAAACTCTGTTTGATATGATGGGAGTCAATTATGTGGAAAGTATCTTTATATTCCTCGGTACCCAATTTGAGTACAGCTTCTGACATGCCAAAGCTAGGAATTGACATTTTTGAACTTGTGTACACGATCTCCTCTAGCTCGGTGATTAGCGGCTTTCCCATCATGATCCATGTTCCATAAGTCATTAGAATCTTTGTCACTTTTGGATTCCTATCACAGCTGAACATGTAATCTTGAGCCCCGTTTCTCCGCATATGCTGAATTTGATCATCGTAGGAGATAGTCGATATTCTTCCTTGTCCCTGTTCTTCTTTTGATCTTGCATTTTTTGAACATTTGATGTTGAACTTTGAAACTTTGCTCCTTCATCTGCTTTCATCTGTACTTTTTTTTTAGTCGATTTCTTTGAAATAGCTTCTGGTGATTCTTCAGGTATGTCCATGATGACATATTCTCGTGGTTTTTTTGCTTCCTTCATTTGTACTTTGGAATCATGCTCCACGACGTAGCTATCTGTTTCACCTTTTCTGCTTTCACACTCACAAACCTCGTTGGCTTCCTTCAACACCTTTATTGTAAGTAAGGGAGTTATATCATAGCCATCTTCATCGCAAAATTTGGTGTTGGTTTCCTCATTTACACAAACATTAAGGGTTGCTAGTATTTGATCCCATCCAAAGGGTTCAAACAAATCCTCTGGAAATGGTTCCTTAATGTAAGCTTCATCTTCTACTAAACGCTCTAGGATGCAGTCTTCCTTTCTAAGACTCCCGCATCCTGATGCTTTGTACATCAAAATATGCGTTTTGCTTTGCAACCAAGCAAGTACCTCGTTTTCCTCTTCAGTTGTGGTGTGTAATTCTTCCCTCAGGGTTCGCTCTACATCTCTATAACTATGATCTTTGACACTAATTTTTGTAGTGACGTCATTGTGTCTCAAGTAGATATAGTCATAGCCCTAGTCTTGTACCATTTTGAGCTGATGCATGAATGGTCTGTCCAATATGATGTCAAAGTTGCTGCTCTTGTCAAAATTTATTATGGCAAAGGTATGATACTCTATGCCACACGAGGATACAATGATTTGTTCTAATATTCCTATCGGTCTCTCCACGTATTCATCTGCTAATTGAAGTTTCATTCGAGTTTTTGTAAGAGCAGGCTTTCCCCATTTTTTCCATATTTCTTTGGTTGCAATGGTAATTCCTGCTCCACTATCTAATATAGCAACCGTCTTTACTCCTTTGTACTCAAGTGGTAAGGTGGTGTTTCCTTCTTCTCCTTCACAGTACTCACCCTCTGCTTACTGGTACTGGCTTTGTCTGTGGCTTCTTACGCAAGGTGTCATCCATGTTTTGGTCCGTAAGCTGGTCATGTGAAGGGATTTTCAACCCCATGTTTTCCAAGTTTTTGCCCATTTGGCCCCATAGATGCGGTCTAATTTTTAGTAGCTCTGAGAGATAAAGTGTGCATTGTGTAGGAGAAGACATCAATTCATGCAAGATATTGGTATCCATCATTTTTGGTGTTGCTTTCCATTGAGAAGGTACCATTTTAACCTCCGAATTTGTTTCGAGTTCTCCTATGAAAGATGGCAAAATCTTTAGAGAGCGTGGTTTAGTCTCTTCAGATGTGACAGACCCGGCATCCCCATATAGAGATCTTTTATCCCCTGGGAAAAATTCGTGATCCTTGTTTATCTCAGGGATAGGTGCTGACTGTAAAGTAGCACTACGATCTTTTGGTTTTTGATCGATTCCCATAAGGATTGTGGCCACGGTTCTTCTACCTCCAGAATAGGCATCACTGCTTGTGAGCCCACCCCATCTGTGGTATTGGATACTTCCCTTGTATCTAAAGGTGCCTCAACTCCTGGCTCTTCCTGGTCTCTGTTTACAATACCATGGATTTCCAATTCTTGGATTTTTTATGGATTAACACCTCCATTTTTGGAGCATCAGGAACATGTGGTCCCATAAGAGGGCCATCCAGATGAGCTCCTTGCACATTTGTAACCTCTCTTTTTCATACCCTAGATGAGGATATATCATCCATCTATCCTCTTGGGTTTGATTGGGTTTTAGCCTAGCTTCATAGGCCTCCAAAATTTCATCTAAAGGTTCAAAGACTTTGTCGACCAAGACTGAACCTCCCAAGTTAGTCTTTGACTCTTTAGGTCCCTTTGCATTGTTCTTGCTTTCTTTCTCTCGTCTAAGCTGTCATTTTGTTTGATTCAATTCAATTTCCAAAGAAGCTTTCTCCTGTAGCCTCTTTGCTTTCATTTTATCCCGTTTGGCTTTCCATGATTTTCTTCTTGTTCTCACCGATAAGTTTTCCATTTCTGTTTGAACAAGCAATGTGGCTTCCTTCTCAATGATTGCGTTTTTAGCAGCCTCTTGGGCTTGAGCTCAAGTCATCACGTTTAAAGGAATGGTGGGTTCTACCTTGGATTCGCTTGAAGAAGGCATCACGCCTACAATATTCATTGTTGCTTTCCCTTTGTAGATTGGATTCTTAGCACAGTGTTGGCGTAGATGGTCTCTTTTACAACATTCATAGAATACAAATAATTCTATTTGTGGACCCTTGTTTGGACAATTTCGTGCACAATTATCACCTCTACACTCATAGCATGGACCTTCTTATTTCATAGTTTTGGTGATCCAACCAATGGTTGTTATTTCCTAGTAAGAATGCTCTTCGAGCCATACTCCAGATTGGCTATGAACATGAGCGAATTTGCATCCAAGGAGTACTAGTTTTTCACGGGTTGTGGAACGTACATTGGTTGAGCATAGTTGACTATTACTGTACCATCATTCAGAAGAGGTGGTTGCTACCCTAGCATTTGTTGCATCTTTGGTTGAGTGCTACACCATGGAGTGAGGTGATCCCTTCCACAAGTATTACATCTCCTCCGATGTGGTTGTCGTACATTCAAGTTCTGTTTGAAGCCTTGATTTATTCTTCTAATCACCCCCTAGACCACTTGATCAATGATTGGTTCCCAAGAAGTTTGAATATCTCTCTTTGTTGTTGATTCGCTCTTTGGAGATGAGGCACTACTAGTTGCGTTGTCTGTATCTTTAGTCACCTCTCTATAGGCCTTACAATTGTCAACTAGATATAGAGCTTCTCTAGTGACTTGGTCAAATGCCATGCATCCTTTTAGATGTAGGTTCTTTTTGAGAGTTTCATTCCTCAAGACCTCTTTGAAGAGAATTGATAATCTCTCATCTTGCGGTAGCTCTCTCACAGGACATCTCTCGATGTATTGTTTGAAGCAAAGGATAGCTTCCTTCACTTTTCCATTTGCTTTTTGTTTGAAAGCATAGATGTGTGACATCGTGCTATGTTTGATCCCCCCTTTTGAGAACTCGTCTACAAATTCTTGAAAGAGTTGTGCTATGCTCGAAAATCATCCCTATTTAGTCCTTAGAACCAAGTCAAGGCTGCTCCTTCCAATGTCAAGCCAAATCCCTCATACTGAGTTTGGAAATTCGCAATCTGTTCAGCTCTCAAAACTTGTTTGAAGAGTGAGACATGAGCATATGGATCCCTTGACCTATTTTACTTTGTCTTGACACATTGAGCCACTTGATATGGTCTTAATCTTTGTGGTTTGATCACCAATCTAGCCAATTTGTGCTCTCTTAGAAAGACGTCTCTCGTCCTCTCCTCTAGTCTTGTAGAGAATCCTGGTGGAATCCTCTCTGTTGTGTGTTCTGGCATAATTTTTGACTGAAAGTAAGTAGAGATCAGAGTAGCTTTGTATGTGTATTGTTCTAAGTCAATTGGTTTGACAAGTTTGTACTCTCTTCCATACTTATCTACCATCAAAACTTGCACTCCGTGGGCATCTGTATACGTGAATGCATAGAGGTTCTTATGGAATGGCATCTCTCCAACATAAGGTTCTACACACTTGTAGAAGATATATTGATCCCCGTTTGTGAACCTATATAATCCCTCATAAGTGCAATCCGTTAGAACTCTTATGGCTTCATTGGTTCTAATGAATCTCACGTTCGGCTTGTTGATCAGAGGATGCCTCTCCTCTAGGTATTCTCCCAATCCCCCTGTTGTTTGCATTGCAGCGTTTTTCATGTCTCTGAGTGGAGTAGAGAACCCTGGTGGTGGATGATTTGTCATGGTTAAGACTCACTCAAAACTCTCAATGTAGTCCTTGTTGACAAGACCACTTTGACTTAGTGCAACTTATCCCTTTTTGCCCCTGATCAGGTCTGTAAAAAGTCAAAATTTGTGACGCTTTTGGTTCTTCTGGGTACCCTAAAAGTTTGGATTTAGGAAACCTGGGAAAATTCAGGTCTAGGTGTGTCCTATTGCTCGCAAGCTTTCTTCTTGGCTATACCTGACTCAATTTGGAGTTGTTTATCAAAAGCTAGAGAAATTTTAGTGAATTGCACTTGAAACAGCACTCAAGACAGTCTCAGGATCCGAACACAGGAACTTTGACTTGTATCTTGGCCTCCCGAAGGTATTTTTAGCTCAAACTTGAGATTTGGGATGTCCTCAAGTATGTTTACAAGATCACCAAGTTAGAGACCCCCACTATGCTGAGGTACATGGATCGCGATCCATGTTTTGGTGTCAAATTTTTTCCTCCAATTTTTCCCAATTTTTGACAGTGTATAGACAAGGTCATGTGCAGGCTCTGTACAAATTTTTATCAAATTCTGAGGTTGAGGTACATGGATCGCGATCCATGTTCAACCACATCTGGACTTGATCTCTTACGATTTTGTTCCTGACTATGTCCACAAGTTAAATCTTAAATATTTTTGGATTTGGACTTGGTTTGATAGGTCAAATGGCCAATACTAGGTTTCCACTGTAGTTTTCTATCTGTCAACTGTTTTGCTTTCTTTTGACCCAATTTTGCTCAAATTTTTTCACAACTAGGCTTGGGAATATGCTTCCTTGTGTATGCACTACTGATTTGAAAAGTTTCAAGTTAAGTTGTTACTATGGGAACATGGATCACGATCCATGTTTGGAGCCCAAATTGACTTCTCTTTGTACGATCAGATTTCGCATGATTAGTAGGTCCTATGATATCAAAAATTTTAAAAATGGACCTCTGAATTGAAAGTTAGGTCAATTTTGACACTTTGTCAGAGTACTTGACAGTTTTGGGCTTTTGATCTGGTTTTTGATATCCAAATTAAGTTTTAAAAAGACCACTAGACTCCTTGTGATGTGCTCTAGCTATGGTGCAAGTTTGGTATCAGTCTGTGACATAGGAACATGGATCATGATCCATATACCTCTGCATTAGATGGTAATGAAACTTGGCACACATCTCCTGATCCCCCTGTATGGTTTTTGTATGATTTGGACTTGTTTAGGTCATGCAAAAGTCAATCCTTAGGTCTGTTCTATGGTTTTTCTCTTTGAATAGGTTTTTGCTCTTTTGACCCACTTTTTGAAGTTTTTTGACAAGACTTCTTTGGGGACTTTTTTTCACAATGGTCTTTACTACAAGCTGGAAAAGACTTTGACCTCATGATCGTGATCCATGTTCCACCACTTTTGGACTTGATGTTTGGTCTGCTGATAGCTTATGATCTTGGTAGCTTGCTCCACAAGGATTTGGAGCAGTTTTGCCCAACCAAAACTGACTTCTACAGTCTGTTGTGACATTTTTGACAATGTTATGTTTTTGGCTCTTTTGACCACTTTTTGCAACTTTTTTACATATAGTTCTTTTGGGAAAGTTGTTCCAAATAATACCAGCTACCTACTGCTCAAATCTCAACCAAATGTTTTTGATGAGGTACATGGATCGCGATCCATGATTGACCTCATTTTGACATGAAAGTTGGTCATCTTATAGTCCATGTTATGCTGATACTCTTTCCCAAATCTTTTTGAATTTGGACAATTTTTTTCTAGTCAAAAGTGAGTTTTTATGTTTGTCCTGCGGTTTTGGCTATCTAGCAGAATTTTGGTGTTTTGATCAACTTTTTTCAGTTTTTTGACATTGTGCCTTTTGGGAAAGTTGTTCCACTAGTTGTCAAGGATGTAGTTGTCAAATATCAGCCCCAAATGTCAAAAGATACATGCATCGCAATCCATGTTTGACAACATTTTTTAATAAATTTTGTTCTGCTGGTTCTCTATTCCTTGTACAAGCCAAATCTCATCCATTTTTGGATTTGGCTCCCAAAAAGTTGAAAAATCTCAATTATTTTGTCTCTAATGTCTGTTTTGTTGTTTTTGCCCTAACAACCACTTCTGATTTGATTTTTGAGTTTTTCTTTCAAGCAAACTTGATGAGAGCAATGTCCCACTGATGCTCACTATAACTGGTCACTTTTTTGTACAATTGGTCTCTGAGGTACATGGATCACGATCCATGTTCCTCCACAAATTCTAGCCAAACTTTCCAGATTTCTTATGGAGAGTCTGCTAATGCCCTTGATCCACAAATTTTTGAATTTGGATCACATTTGAGGTCTCTACTGAAGGAGTATGAGCGGAAGTGCGACGCGAGAGAGAGTGCGAGAAGAAGAGCACGACGATATGGTGAACTCGCTCTACTGTAATGTGTAGAGCATAGTGAGTTCTTATTAGGTTTTTACAAAAGAATATGTGTACATACCTGGCGGCCCACCCACTTACCTGGGCGACCACATTGGGCTTTATACCCCAACAACCTCCCACTTAAAGTCCAATGTGGTACTTTAAATGTGAGAGAAGCTACTAGACAAGCTAATATACAAGGGATGTAGAGAAGTGATGTACTACCCTACACCTAACTGCTTGCGAAAATGCGCAAAGCTCTCTGAGGGAAGTCCTTTTGTAAGTAGATCAGCAGGATTTTCTGTGGTGTGAACTTTGACAAGCTGAAGTTGCTTATCCTCGAGCATTTCCCTGATGAAATGATACTTCACATCCACATGCTTTGTCTTTGAGTGATAAACTGGATTGCGAGCCAATTGTATAGCACTTTGACTATCACAATATAACACAGGCATCTCTTCTTTGATTCCCAAATCTGTTACTAGTCGATTAAGCCAAATTGATTCTTTGCATGCCTTTGATGCTGCAACATATTCAGCCTCTGTAGTAGACTGAGTAACACAATCTTGTAATCTAGAACGCCATGATACTGCTCCACCAGCCAATGTAAAGACATACCCTGACGTAGACCTTCGGTTGTCTAAGTCACCTGCATAATCTGAGTCTGTAAAACCCTTTACACTTAGCTCCTGACTCCCATAGCATATACGCATACTCTTTGAAGCTTTCAAGTATCTCAATATTCCTTTCACTGCCTCCCAATGTTTCTTGCCTGGGTTTGACATGTATCGACTTACTACTCCCACTACAAATGCAATGTCTGGGCAAGTAGCAATCATTGCATACATCAAACTACCCACTGCAGACGCATATGGAATCTTATCCATTTCAGCCTGTTCTTCCTCAGACACATGACAATCTTGTTTGCTAAGTTTCACATATGGTGGCAATGGAACACTCAATGCCTTTCCCTTCTCCATATTGAAACGTTGCAAAACCTTGTCAATATACTGTGTTTGAGATAACCAAATCAACTTCTTTGATCTGTCTCTCTCAATGCGCATACCAAATATATGACTTGCCTCACCCATGTCTTTCATGTCAAACGATTTTGCCATCTTTGACTTCAAAGCTGAAATTTCTTCCAAGTGCTTGCCAGCAATCAACATGTCATCCACATACAAAATAAGGATCAGCCAACTACCATCCTTAGCCTTCTTTGTATATAGACAGTGATCGAACTCACTACGTTTGTAGCCTTGAGAAAACATAAACTTGTGGAATTTATGGTACCATGCCCTCGGTGATTGTTTTAAGCCATAAAGACTCTTTAACAACTGGAATACCCAATCTTCCTTGCCTTTCTCAACAAACCCTTTTGGCTGCTACATGTAAATTTCCACATCTAAATCACCATGCAAGAACGCTGTCTTGACATCCATTTGGTGCAACACCAAATCTAATATGGCAACCAATGCAAGAAAGCATCTCAATGTAGTCATCTTGACCACCGGAGAGAAGACTTCATGAAAGTTAATGCCTTGTTCTTGCTTAAAGCCCTTGGCAACAAGCCTTGCTTTGTACTTTGGTTGACTATCATGAGCGGTGATCTTATACCTGTAAACCCATTTACAAGGTAGAGCCTTTTTGCCCTGTGGTAATTTAACTAGCTTCCATGTCTTGTTTTTATGCAGAGTTGTCATCTCTGACTGCATGGCCAATTGCCAATTCCCGGAGTCCTTCATTTGCACTGCTTCCTTGTAACATGAAGGCTCATTGCAATCAGTCAACATGACATAGTTCATAGATGGAACAAACCTATCAGGAGGTCGCGTAACACGTCCAGATCTATGCACAATAGGTGGCTCAGGCTCAGCCACAACCTGTGGTTCCATTCTATCCTGTCCTTGCTCCTCTTGAGCCCTGACATTTTGTCTTGCACGTGCAGGTCCATCTTCTTGGAAGACAACTCTTCTAATCTCCTCAACCCTCTCTGGTTTAGAATGATATTTGGATTCATTAAAGTGAACATCATTGCTGCGGACAACCTTTCTGGATTCGGGATCCCAAAGTCTGTACCCCATCTCACCAGAATTACCATAGCCTAGAAAGATGCACTTTCTACTCTTTGGCTCAAGTTTGTTCCTAAATTCCTTTGGAACGTGAGTATATGCCTCACAACCAAAGACTCTGAGATGCTTGTATGAGGGCATTTTGCCTGACCATACCATCTCTGGCACTGAATCCTTCTACAAAACCTTGCTAGGAGATCTATTTACAAGATGAACAGCTGTTGATACAGCTTCAGCCCAAAACCCATTTGGCAGCTGTGCATTAAACAACATACTTCTGACCTTCTCTTGTATGGTCCTATTCATCCTCTATGCAACACCATTTTGAGGAGGATTGTAAGGAGCAGTAAGTTCACGTTTTATACCTTGTGACTCACAAAAGTCCTGAAAGGCCTTTAAAACATACTCTCCACCATTGTCAGTGCGTAAGCATTTAAGCTTCTTGCCACTTTGATTCTCCACAAGTGTCACAAACGTTTTGAAAACACTAAACGCTTCATCCTTGTGCTTGAGAAACTAAACCCATACTTTCCTCGAGTAATCATCTATAAATGTCATAAAGTAAGAAGCTCCCCCTAGAGATAGGTTAGGCATAGGTCCACACAAATCACTATGAACAAGTGCCAACTGTGTATCTCTTCTACTGCTTCTATGCTTATGTGGCTGCTGTGTTTGCTTACCATACAGACAATGTTCACAGAATTCAAAATCATTAAATGAAAAGCCAGGCAAATAACCAGAACGAGACAAGATTTCCATTCCCTTCTTGGACATATGTCCTAACCGGCTATGCCACAAAGAAACGTTCGGCTGCTCGGTTACATTGATTACATTTTTAGAGACATTTGATACATAAATCATGTAAAGTCCTCCAAACTTTACTCCATGTGCTACTGTCATAGAACCCTTGGATATCTTCCACATGTTCTGTCCAAAAGTGGTGACGTAGCCAGCATCATCAAGTAAACCTGTGCTGATCAAGCTCTTTGTAATTGCGAGAACATGTCTCACATTCTTCAGCGTGAAAGAAGAGCCATTCTGAAACTTCAATTGAACATCTCCAACACCTAAGATCTGACATGTCTTCCCATTGCCTAGCCGAACATGATCTTTAGTGGTCACATAAGAGGTAAACCACTCCTTGTTTGGAGACACATGAAGTGATGCCCCTGAGTTTATAATCCAGTCACTCAGTGCATTTCCATCAGATGCTGTAAGAAGAGCTGAGTCCATTGTATTCTTCAAGAAGTAGATGTCTCCTGACACTAGACTGTCATCCTCTGCAACAGTGTTTGTCACATTTATTTCTTGAATCTTCACTGAGGACTTGTTCTTCTCACCATGGTCTTCAGCTTTCTCTTTGCCTTTTTTTGCTTTCCATTCTCTGCAGTCTCTTTTCATGTGACCCTTCTTGCCACAATGGTAGCATTCTATGTCACTCTTGCCTTTAGCACTGCGGGACTTGCTACGAGACTGATTCCTCTTTCCACCTTTGTACTTTTCATTGGTCCTTCCCCTGACAACTAAGGATGTTCCTTTGCCTTTGTCCATTGTCTTTCTATTGGTTTCTTCAGTAAGCAGACTTCCTTCTACACCTGCTATGTTCAAACCATCTGGAGGTGCAGAATTACTCAAAGCTCTGCTAAAAGTGTCCCAACTTTCCGGCAATGTGATCAACAGGAACATAGCTCTAACAGGTTCATCAAACTTGACACCTTGAGCTGACAACTGACTGTAGATTGTGTTGAATTCATTCAGATGATGGGACATAGGTGTCCCTTCTTTCATCTTCAAGTCAACAAGCTTCTTAAGCCAGTATACCTGTGAAGTTGCACTCTGCTTCTCATAAAGATCAATCAGCTTTAACCATGCTTGATAAGCCGACATCTCGTCTGCTACATTGAAGTAAACGCTTTCTGCCAAAGTCAGCATAATGGTAGAAAGTGCCAATTCATCCATTTCGCTCGATTCATCTTCGTCCATATCTTCTGGTTTTATCCCCTTGAGCTTTATAGGTTTTATCTGCTTCTTTTGTACCAACACGTGCCAAATCTTCTTCTTCCACAATGGGAAATTGGTTCCATCCAGCTTCTTGATATTGTAAAGAGCAGTGTCCTGTGATCCAGCCATAGCTACGCTTCACAGTAGTTTACTTTCCTGGGAAAAATTCGGCAGAGTTTCCCTTGTAAACTGACCTCTGAACCAATATCAACCTGTCAAATGAACCAAGAAAGCTTCAGATTCTGCAGAAATTTTGGCAGAGTCTCCTTTGTAAAATGGCTCTGGTGTACTAAAAACAAACCAAAAAACAGCTCAAAAAACCACTGTCTCTCTAACACTGTAAGCTGTGGGTAAACCTATCCTGCACCTGTACTCTCTCTGACTGTCCTGCCATTGTCCTGTAAGCATAGACTGCGACAATGCCTCAACGGCAGTAAAGCAAAGATGCAATCCCAACTGTCTAACTCACAGTGAATACATCCTAGCTGCCTATCTAAGGGTGCTCGAGGGATCGCTCCAAGACCTGTATCACCGAAAGGATCTCAACATTCGAGAATCCCCCAGCTCAATAAAACCTCACTCGACCCTGAACAAAGGCTGCAGTAAATTTGACAGTACATAGACTTCCCACAAAGTCATACATCCACAAATTTCCCACTATATGCTGTAACCGCTACGGCGGTTGTTTGCTGCGTGACTCACAGCCAACAAACCCTCAACAAACGTACATCATCTCTGACAATACATCCCATGTGGAAGTACCTGCAATGTCAGGATGAAATCTGGAATATCAAGCAGGAAACACAAGCTACCTGATGAACTAGTGGATGTCGCCTACAGTCTGTGTGTAGATGCGCCCGTGTCGTATGTGACACGCCTCCAAGAACTGTGAGCCGTCCTTCGATGTGTAGACAGCCACAAATCAACACTCTGGGAGTGTCGATATCCTCAACACCTGCAGTCCTAGGCTGAAAACCCCAAATTTGTAGAGTCGGATCTGCACCCGTCGAGACCATATAGTCGAAAATGGCCTGCGTAGACCTTTGTCGAAGCCGAACGGTGGCCGAGATGACCTCATAATGAAATTCTGAGAACACCGAGCCCTTCGGGCTCGCCCACAGGACTTGGGGCCGTGTCTTCGCCTGTCGAATTTCACTCCAATCTGAGTTGGCGACTCTAGCCTCCTGTAGTGCTGCCCCGAGCCTCGATCTGAGCTCTGATACCAGTTGAAGGAGTACGAGCGAAAGTGCGATGCGAGAGAGAGTGCGAGAAGAAGAGCACGACGATATGGTGAAATCGCTCTACTGTAATGTGTAGAGCATAGTGAGTTCTTATTAGGTTTTTACAAAAGAATATGTGTACATACCTGGCGGCCCACCCACTTACCTGGGCGACCACATTGGGCTTTATACCCCAACATCTACCATCACATAATTTTAGAGTTATGGTCATTTCAGCCAAAATATGGTTTTAATCATTTTTTCCTCAATCTTTTAGCCCAAATTTGATGGTGGTAGTTTCTACTTACCCTACTCCTAAGTACTAAAATGAAACATGAAATAAACAAATAGAACGGTACAAAATAAAGTCGCAACGGAAAATGGAACAACACTCTCAAAGCATAGAGAAAATCGAAGACTGAAATGCTTTTGGCTATCTCACTCGCAACTCTCTTTACCTATCAAAAATAGATCTAGCAAGTCCTCGACTTCTAGACTCTATCAAGCACTAAACCTGGTGTCTAGCTACTTCACTGCTAAGGTGTAAATGGAATGGAAGACAAATCTTCGGAAAAGAACGCTCTAAGTACGAACTAGGTCACTCACCATCTAAGGATCATATCCCCGACAGCGGCACAAATGTTAGCGGGTCGCCACGACGGATGTTGCAACATAGCTTTTTGGTACTAACATAATGTCAATACTCAAGGAAGTGTCTCAGATGGGGCACGGAGACTTCTTGAGGTTGTGTTGGACGGAAGCGACTCACACACCCATGAAGTGCATGCAAACACTACCTAGATCAACATAATGTCAATCGAGGACACAGAGGACACGATAGGCACACAGAGGAAATCTCTTTAGCTTGTCAGGCTGAGACCATCCTACACATACAACACTCAGGAAGTCCAACTATATCACAATCAAGAACCTCACTGCCCTCAACTACACCACCTAGCCACATACACACATACGGAAGGTAACTCACCTAATCATGCCAGATTCGTACGAAACTTAAGGAACACCATCCCCTCACTAGGATACACTTGTCCCTAAGCTTCTATACTCAAAACCCTCACTCTAAACCCATCTGCGGAAAATGTGTAGGATGATTGAGCAGAATTTTGAAAGTGCCCGAAACTAAAATTTATGAGTACCTATGCGTAGCTTATGTCACCACGATTCTATAGACTACTAGCACGCAGAAAACAGACATCGTTTGATACACTTACGGCCACAAATAGCTCGTAGATGCATCGGTGTGTGCGCTTCGTCTCGCGTGGAATGCTTGGCGTTGTCGCGTAGCTCTCCTCGAGCCTACAACAATGGTGTAGTCGGATCTCCAATGTGTTGAGCAAGCTGGGCGTAGCGAGAGGATAAAGCTCACGCTCACTCTCTTTCTCTCTTACACACAATAGACGGCAACGCTAAGTTTTTGATTATGATAAAAAGTCTTCTTTACAAAATGACCTAGGTACCTTATATACTAAGGCTACCTTAGGTTTAACCAAAAATGGGCTTGAAAGGGTCAAATGGCTTTGTATTTACAATCTAGAAGTGCCATTGCACCCCGGCTTCTGAAACTAGAATAACTACTCATTACAAATGACGTTTATAGCCATAATCCGCAGCATTTCATAACTCGCAAAAGATAAGACTTTGGTACGAAACTTGAGTTATGTTGTGTTGTTGACCCAGCGGTCAACAGGTTGTCAATCTCAAGAAGTGAACCTTAACAAGCTAACGCAACAAATCAACAAGCAAACCATTACTCAATGATCAGGGAAATATGCCTATGTCCTTTCTCACAGCTCTAGGTCATCACGTCATTTCGACACTCGAATGGACTCGAAATGCAACGAAACTTTAGGAGGAGGTTTAGAACACCTAGGGACACTATCCTACCAAGTCTTGTCGCAATCCAACAAGGTAGCAAAATCACGATCGATCATGAAAAAGGTCCTGAACATTGTAACAAAACTATCCAGAAAGGTCGCTCTATGGTCTAGGAACACTCTTTTATGGTCAAAATGACTAAAAACAATGATTAAGCACTCAAATATGAAGATTAGGCTCACAGATGCGTAGTCGCGAACCACAACAAACTGAAAATGCTTACACTTTATTAAAAGAGCAAAGAGAGAGGAACACAATGCAAGTTTTGGATTTGAAAACGGATTACCCAATCGTTAGAAAAGTTGATTACAAGCTGGAGTAGCTTTGTAGCTTGAGCGTACGTGTAGCAGAGCTCTTTCTTCTCTCAAAGATAGGCCCTCCTTCATATTAAGGTATGGTAGTTTTACACATAGTGAACCCCCCCAAGTGAGATCGACAAATGTAGCCGCAGTGGTTTCCTTGGTGAATGTACTCGCTGTCTTCCTGTCTCTTGCCCGCATGGTCATCCCTTCAGTGGTGGACAGTCTGAGTGCCTCTGCCACAATATCATTTGTAATTACAACCTCGACGTTGTTTCCCTGGTTGTCTGATATTTGGGCAGTTCCGTCTTCTTTGATTGTGGATAGAAGCTCGTAAGCTTTCTGAAAGTCCACCCCGCAAGGTTCTTGTTCGTAAAAATGTCGGAGCCCCAACCTGCGATTAGTCTCTTTGGTTTCTGGCTTTGCAGCTACATCATAGACCTCTTTAGGCAAGAGCTGCAATTTTACCTGATGTCCTCTTCACTCTTAAACCTGCCAGTGAAGACCGTGGTGTGGTGTTCTTTCAACTATTCTTTAGAAAGGTAGGATGCTTTTGCCGCCTTTATTGATTCGGGGTCCAATTGATACGGGGGCAGTTCTTGCAGTTTCTTCTTTTGGTTTAACTTCCTCTTGGCCTTCTCCACGGCTTGCATTGCTCTTGTTCAGTGAATAGAGTGCAAAGTTAGCAGATTTGTCGGATTTTTCTCTGGAATGTCCTTTTAGACTGAAATGTTGATAATCTGGTCCAAATTGCTTCAAATCAATTTTTGAACAAGCAAAGATTGCATAAAATCATGCAAGGAACAAAACTGTATGGTCAAAACAAAAATTTGCAACCAAAGTAAATAATCGCGATTATTTACAGCTGGACAAAATTTCAACTTTTTTGCAAACTTGGCTTTATAGGCTTGAAGTGTATCCCAATTACATGCTCTGAGGGAAATATGGGCTCATTTGGATGCACAGGTTGAAAATGGTACCAGATTTTGTCTTTAGGTTGCGAAAACAGTAGATATAAAGGAAATTTGAGATTTTGAACTTCAAATTGACTCAAAATTGTCTAGTGGGCTTATCACATCATGTACTTTGGATGTATGATGACAAAATATCCAAATTCTTCAATTTTGACAAAAAAGTAAATAATCACGATTATTAACTTTTCTTCCAAAATTGACACTTTTTGGCATGCATTGGTTCTAGGCATGGTATAGAGCTTGGGTATGAATTATGAGGTGATTTGGATCAAGAAAAGTTGTTCATAACCCAAATTTTGGCTTATACGTACTTCTTTGCGTTTTTTGGCAATTTTACAAGTAATGGGTGGTCATTTTGGCTCATACTTAATTTTTGGCATGTAATAGGTGTGCACACATGATAGGTGAGGTGAATTGACAATTTCCAAGCAAAAATGATGCAAAAGTAAATAATCGCGATTATTTACTACAGTGACAAAAACTTTGCAAATCTGACAAATTTTGACCTAAACATGTTTCATACACCTAATACAAGTCCTAAATTGAATTTGGTCAAGTTTGGTCATGCCGGCATCACTTTGTGCTCTGTCGACTTTGAAATCATCGCTTTTTGTGATTACTCTGTCTGTTGCGTTGGTCTGTCAACTTTGAGGCTTTGGACTTGTCCGTAACATAGTCGTGAAGCTACCTGTCCAATTCTGGCTCATTTGGAGTCAGTTTGGTCTCGTATGTCAAATTTGACGCTTTGTAACCTTCGAGCCGTTTTTTGCTTTCCGAGGGCTTTGCTTGATGGATTTCTCCAAACCAATCATATACATTGTATATGAACGTCATTAGCAAGCCATCTGTGGAGTCAGGTCGAAATTCTGGCCTTTTCCAAAAACCCTAATTTCTCTACTAGGGACCCCCTTGACCCCAGCCAAATGGTCATCTGGTGGTATGGAAAGGTTCTATTATGTTAGGGCATGCTATGGTTCAAATCCCATCCGATTTAGTCAAGCTGGCAAGCCGCTATGGTCACTTTTAGGTTGTAGGTCTTCTTGCACTGCTCGGTTTCTAGGGTTTTATCTAGGGCTTTAGACTAGCTACCGGCCGTACAAAATGGATCATTGATGAGTAAAGAACTTATCCCTCATGTCTCGTGTGAGACGGCGCTGAAAAAGGTCAACTATGGGTCCCGGAAATGACGCGCGAAAGAAGTCGAAATGCTCTCTCTGCACAGGCTCCAAGTGAAAATGAGGTGGTTTTAGCTTAGGTTGGATATCTATACCTAGACTTCCCGAACCAATTTTCCCCAGATTCCCCCGTTAGTCCTATTAGTCCGTGAAATCTATGTTAGGCTCAAAAATTTCCAAAATCGGATTCCTGTAGCTCATCAGCAAGAATTTTGCAAAAGTAGGCCTGGGCGCCCAATTTAAGCTTCCCGTTTCCATCTTCTGATTTCGTTGAAAATTTTTGTGCTTGTCCGCCTTGTCTTTCTGATCACCATCGTGTGTTCTGTTCTTCCATCTGAGCTTTCCTGATATTTACTATTCATTTTTGACATTTTTATTTGAAAAAATCAAAGAAAATAGCAAAATGCTCTAAAAAAGTAAAGTGAAAATCCAATAATTAGAAAAATCCTTTAAAAAACATAGCTTAATTGTTTTTTGTTGGATTTCTCCATTTTTAAGCCTCTTTATCAACAAAAATGATGAAAAATACCCAAAAAAGGACTATTTTTAATGATTTTCTAGTATTATATACACTATTTACACTCATCGGAAAGATATTATTAGTGAATTTTCCTTTGTTGATGAATTATAAGGGCATTATTAGGTAATTTTGCAAAAAAAATTCACACAGTAACATGGAATTTTTTCCTCCCTCTTCAAACATTGCCCTTAATTACTTAGTACTTAGTGCCCTTCCACCCCTCCTAGATGGCATTCTCTGGGATGACTGCGTGCATGGGTTGAAAAATTGTGTCTATGCATAGTCGTGATTGGATCTACCATGATATGAAGATCAATGCAATTAAACTCAATATGCTATGCAAGAGCTGGGTCTTGAGTAAATAACTCAAGGGTTTCCGATGTCGAGGTTTGCTGTTGATGTCTTCCAAAGAGAAAATCTTGTAGCCTTTGTGCTCTCTGTTTGATAGTACCATCAGGGTGTTTAAGCACGCTAATTGCTTGAGCTGCTGGTAGCACATTAGACTGTTGACGATTTTTTGCTCGCCATTGGTAGCTCGGTCTGCTTGGTGCATGGTGTTTGAGAGCCTGTTGCGACTTAACTCGCCACTGTTTGATTGGTTTCGCGTTGTGTGGAGAAGATAAGTGTTCCTTTTTCTTCCAAACCCTTTCCATGTCAGGTTCTCTGTTCACAGATGCTCGATTCTATACTCGAATCCTTGGAACCGTCTTCTGTTTCTTTGGTGAAATTTTAAGCACCCAAATCTGATTTGGTTTATCCGCAAGTTGTGCTTTTGGTACCCAAATTTTCCTGACTCCTTGCATGCTACTTGTAGCATTTGTTTGTCGAGGGGATGGAGAAGATTTGCTTCGTGGATTGGTCTTCTGATTGCATCTTTTCCATTCCTCTTTGCTTGGTGCAATAGGAACAATGAGTTGCCCTCCTTTAAGTGATAGCTTTAGCTGATTCATATCCCAATCTGGTACTGCTTTGTATGTACGCATCCAAGGAATGCCAAGAATCATCGTCTCATTCATGTGTTCATCTGGCAAGCATACAAACTAATGCGGACATGAACATCCACGTACTACCACGTTCAAGTTGACTACGCCCAATGTTGGAGTTGGATTCTTGTTGCATCCTTTGATTATCGTTATTCCTGCGGTTAATGCTTGACTTGTTGCTTTCCTGTATGTGGAATAACTAACTGCATTCACTCCAGCTCTTGTGTCCACCAAAGCATTGGTGCTATGATTGTTGAGTTGTACTTTGATGCGTAGATCCATTCCATCTAACCAGTCGTCATCTTTTGAAATTGCGTCTTTAGGTAATTCCCATTGTCGATCATCTAGTTCCAAAGTGTTGATGGGAATCGGTGTTTGTTGATTCTTGAGAGTAGCTTTACGCGTGAGCACCCGAAGTCTAGCTTCCTCTTGGGCTTCATCAATGACCTGTTGTCGCTTCATCTTCCTTTGTTTGGCTGCATGCATTCTCTCTAGCAATTCATTGGTTAGTGGAAAATTGTATTTCTTTAAACGACATCCACTAATCCGATTAGCCATTGGTTCACCTTCTAGGGTTGACAATTTTACTGCTCCACTTGGAGATACATCTGCAATGATAAATGGTCCATTTCCCTTTTTCTTAAACTTGGGAATGTGTTGCTTAAGGGAATAGACTAGAACTAAGTCCCCTTTCTTGAAAATTTTGGTGATTAAGCGGGAATCAAAAAACTGTTTTGTTTCCGCTTTTGTGCATAGATATGAGCTACAATAGTTAGACTTTGCTCGTCTAGCTTTTCCAACTCTTCAAGTCTTTTTGACAATTCATGTCCAGTCCACTCAAGAGTCTATGCTACCCTTAATGTTGGCAATAGAAATTCTATTGGCAGTATGGCATCAAGACCATAAACAAGGTTAAAGGGTGTGCCATTTAAAGCTGTTTTGAATGAAACTCGATAAGCCCATAGAGCGGCATGGAGATTCATTTCCTAGTCTGTCCTTCCTGAACTAACCACTTTGGTTAGTACCGAGCTAAGAATTTTATTTGTATGCTCAGGTTGTCCATTTTCTTGTGGGTGATAGGGAGCTGATTTGTTATGTAACCATAAACTTATTAAGCGGATACTCTATTACCTCGTTGAGGAAATGAGTTCCCCGATCACTGACAATCTCTATTGGCAGTCCATACCTTGTGAATACATACTCATATAAGAATGCAGCAGTGGTTCTGGCATCATTCTTTTGGGTTGCTTTAGCCTCGGTACACTTGGTCAGATAGTCCGTAGCTACAATGATATATTGAACTTGGGTCCTATAAGTAGGTGGCTGTATCAATCCAACAAAATCTATACCCCATTTTGTGAAGGATTTGGCCCCCATCATTGGTCTTAAGGGCATGCTGTCTACTCTTGTTGGCATTTTTTCTCGTTGACAAGCATCACACCTTCAAACATATTCTTTGGCATCTGCAAAAATTGTTGGCCACCATATGCCTGCCATCAAGATTGCTCTTGCGGTGGTCTCACTAGAAAAGTGACCTCCAGCTAATCCAGCATGTGCTTGTTCTATAATCGGAATATACTCGTTTTCATTTGCACAAAGACGCAAATGTTGATCTTTACCTCTCCGATACAATTGGTTCCCAATGAGAGCATAGTCTCTTGCTTCCGTTTCAATTGCTCTTTGACGGCGTTTACTCATATCCTCAGGAAATGATCGGCTCAATAAGTAAGTAGCCAGATAGTTACTCCACTTAGGAACAGGTGACATTTGAAACAATGTTACACGAGGAATGGGTGGTTGTTTTTGGCACTGCGGGTAATCTTTTACAAAAGATCGAACATCTCTCCTCATAGTCAGCCAAAATACTCCAAGCCTTAAGATTCGTTGCATAGTTTGATCTTCCGCAAAGTGAATTCCTACTATGGTAACATGTGCCTGACTTAGGTATTGTTCCTTTTCTTCAGGGTTAATGCATAAAAGCAATATCCCGTCTTGATTTCTTTTATATAGCCGTCAGCTAGTAATTGATACATAGCCGATTGCTCGATTAAATCAGTTGTGATAGGAAGTGGTGAATCCAATTGAGCTATTGTCATCAATGACACAATTTTTTCTGAGCATCTAGGTATCATTTCCACGGAGAACAAATAGGCATCTGGTAGATCATCATCTACCCCTTTAGGTGATTCCCTTGAAACAATCCTTGACAAATAATCTGCTCGTTGTTGTGTAGTGCCTTTTTTTACAACCACAGTGGAATCAGATTCGAGAAGAGTGATGAACCATCTCACTATTCTCCCTGTGCTGCATGGTTTGCTGAACAAATATAACAAGGCTTGGTGGTCCACAAAGAACACAAACTTGTTGGCCAATAGGTAATGTCTATACTTTTTAACGACATAGATCATTCCTAGTCCTTCTCTTTCAGTGGTGGTGTAATTCTTTTCTGCCATATCCAATTGTCGGCTAGCATACGAAATCGGAAATTCAATTTTCCCATCTACTGGTTGAGCTAGTATACAACCAATAGCAAAGTTTGAAGCATCTACATGTACGTGGAATACCTTATCCCAATCGGGTGCTTTCAATATTGGAGCTGCGGTGAGAGCTTGCTTAAGCTTCATGAAGGATTCTTCATATGCCTTGGTCCATTCAAAGTGCGTAATCAAGCTATACATGGGTTTTGCAATTATAGCATACATGTAGATGAACCGTTGGTAATATCCACAATGTCCCATAAAGGCTTGTGCCCCTTTGATTGTTGTTGGTCTAGGCAAATCAACAATGACATGAATCTTTTCAATATTGGTAGCTATGCCATTTTTAGACACTATATGTCCAAGGATTTTCCCTTGTCTTCCCATGAATGTGCACTTTTCAGGGTTTAAGCAAATCCTGTAAAGTCTACATTTTTCGAATACCTTTTTGAGGTGTTCAAAATGACCAGCTCAGATTGAAGAATGTACGCATAAATCATCTATGTATACTTCCAAGAATTTCCAAAGATACTCTTTGAAAGCATGGCCCATCAATCTCTGAAATGTGGCTGGAGCATTAGTTAACCCAAACGACATAACCCGATAGGCAAATATACCCCATTCTATTGAAAAAGCAGTTTTATGCTGATCTTTGGGGTCAACCAAAAGTTGATTGTATCCCGAAAAGTTATCTAGGAAGCTGTAAGCTTCTTTTTCTGCCACTCTTTCTAAAACATGCTTAGTTATCAGAAAAGAAAAGTTGTCTCTAATGGTAGCTGCATTCACTTTTTTGAGATTAATGCACACTCGTAATTTCCCATTCTTCTTAGGTACTACCACAATTGGAGACACCCAATCAGTGTGTTCAATTTCGTAAATGAATTCGGCTTCCTTTATTTTGCAATCTCTTCTTTGATCTTTCTGGCAAATGTTTTGTTATAAGTGTATGGTCCCTGTCTACTTGGTTTCGCATCATCTCTCATGGGTATAGTATGTTGACAGATTTCTGGATCAACACCCTTGAGATCCTTGTAAGACCAAGCAAAGATATCCCGGTATTCCTTTAACAAGCTCAGCAAAATATTTTCTTCTTCTTCTGTTAGTTCTTTTGCAATATAAGCCGGTCTAGGCTCTTCTCTTGGTTCAGCCAAGTCTACCCTTTTAGCGTTTTCAGGTTCTTCATAAGACTCACCTTGTTTCCATAGTTCCCTAACAGGTTGTTCGATTATGATTTTCCGATCTTGGAGAGTATACTTTTTGTAATGGGATGGAACATGCATTACATCTTTACCATCCTCTTCCGTGGTTTCCATTTCGGTGGTGTATATCTCCTTTAGAGCTTTTTTCAACTCTTGATGTTTCTTTTTCCGCTCGACTCTGATCATGAGTGGTTTTTTATCCTGATGTTCTTCGTGAGTACCCTTCCTTGTTTTTCTCAATGTTTGAGACATTTTTGAGTTTCTGTTTGAAGGATATCTGCCAGTTATTTTGTCCTTGACACAATCATTAGCATCTATCGGCATCAAGAATTGTGTTTTACTGGAGACTGATGGCATAGGTCGTGCTTTCACAATTTTAGTGTCTCCCTTTCTTCTATACCATTTTCGTCTTCTTGATTTCTGGTTTGGAAAGTCAAAAAACTTCTCCTCCCCTCCCTTTAAGAGTAACTGAGCCCTTGTATATTCTTTTTCGGATCCTAAATCTTCTGAGGTAGGTGAGTGTTCATCTAACTCATCAGTCGCATCATAATAGAGGTCAGAAAAGACTTGTTGAGCTTTCATAAAGTCCTTTGTTTTCTCATCCTTGTTTTCAATGTTAAGGACTGACATCATTTGGATGGGAATTATGTCGTAGCTATCCTCATTGAAAAATTGAGTAGGCATAGACGTATTCACGCATACATCCATTGTCGCTAAGATTTGAGCTCACTCGAATGGTTCGAATAAATGTTCTGGAAAGGGCTCTGGCATGTAGGCTTCGTCTGTACACTCCCTTTCTAGGATACATTCCTCTCGTCTCAAGCTTCCATTTTTTGAAGCTCCGCACATCCAAATAGGAGTGTCTTTGTTTAGCCAAGATGGAAGTTTAGTTTCAGCCAAAGAGACTGAATCAAACTCTTGGATGGGTGTTTTCAAAACATCTCTATCGGTGTGGTCTTTTAGATTGACTCTTGTTATAGATCCTACCTGCTTCAAGTACAAATAGTCGTTTCTCCAATCTTGGATAAGCTGTACCTGTCACATGAAAGGTCTTCCCAATATGATTTCATAGTTGAGTTTTTTCCAAAGTCTACTATGGCAAAAGTGTGTTGATATTCAATTCCACAGGAGTTGACTATCACTTTTTCTAGTAGTCCTAGTGGTCTTTCAATGTGTCCATCAGCCAACTGTAATTTCATTCGCGTTTGTCTAATGGATGGCTGTCCCCAGGATTCCCATACTGCTTTAGTGGCTATGGCTATGCCAGCTCCACTATCCAGTATTGCCATGGTTTCAATGTTATTATATTTCACTGGGAGGGTAGTGTTTCCTTCTTCCCCTTCATAATATTCTCCGACCTTGTTCATAGAAACTGATCGAATCTCTTTGTTTTCCATTTGATTTTTCGAGTTTCCCAAATTCTTCGAGATTAACCTCGTTATACCCACCTTCTCTACGGTTTTTCTGTAAATCATTTCATAAGTATGGCCTGAGTTTCAACAGTTCTCCCAGAGTAGACATGATTGAATGAATGTTGTCTACTTCTAGGGTCTGTTTGGCTCTTTTTACTTGAGTGGTCTTGCAAATGATAGACTCATCTTTGTTATCTCCCAAGTAAGAAGCTAATGTTTTTAATGTCATTGGTTTAGATATCCCTGAAGCCTCCTATCCGCAATCCCCATATAAAGATTGTAAATCCATGTTCATATCAGGTGGTAGGTTATCCAACCAGACTTCCTCTATAGGAGCTGACTTTAAAGTTAGGCTCCCATCATTGATTTCTCTTACCTTTTCCCATAAGTGTCTTGGCCAGTCTTCCTCTATGAATGGAATTCCATCTAAGGCATCTTCGTTGTTCAGTACTATAAGCTCGGGTTCATTTGTTTCAAGGTGGGGTTCTGCCACCACATCGGATTTTGCTTTCGTTTCTTCTACCACAAGCTCTTCTGGTTTTGCAATACTTTCAAGCTTGGTTTTTTGTTTATCCAGCATTTCTTGTGTGATTCTTACCAAGTTTTGATAAGCTTCCAGCTTAGCTGCTTCCATGTATGGAGATGGATAGTTTTTCCATTTGTTTTCCATGTTTTAACGTGCTTTGAGTCCTGCTTCGTAGGCTTCCAACGCAGCATTGATAGGCTCAAAAATTTTATCAACCAGAATGGATCCTCCAGATTTCACGGTTGTTTCCTTGAATTCACTGCCAGTTTCTTTCAACTTGTCCTGGGCTAGAATTTTTTCTTTCTCTTTGTTTTCAACCTGTTTTTTTGTTTTCCCATCTCATATCTTTTGCTTTTTCTCCTTTTGATTCTTTGAGAAGAAACTTTCGTGTTCGCCGAATCATCAGAGGAATTGCGTTTCTTTTCCTTTGCTTGAGCTCTAGTGATTACCTTGATTGGAACAATCGGTTCGCTCTCTGACGAGCTACTAGGCATCACTTGGACTACGTTGACTATAGTTTTTTCCTTGTTCAAAGGATTCTTAGGACAATCTTCCAGAAAGTGTCCTCCCTTTTTGCAACATTGTATGCAATAGGCTTCAATTGGTTTGAGGTTTTTGTTAGGCTCTAGACATTCATTTTTCCAATGGTCATTAGCACCACAATTATGACAGTTTCCTATTCTAGGCTTCATCATGGGTCTTCACATTGGAGGTCTGACACCTTGATTAGCTACATAGTACATTGGTGCGAGCTATGGTGGAGCATAAGTCATGGTTTCCTCCATTGGTAGTGGATGTGGACTATATCAATCTCCCTCTACCATTACTGTAGATGGACTAGGCTCTACATAGGGTGTAACAGGCACTAATGCTTGTTCATTTATGACTCCTTCTGAGTGCATGTACTTTATAGGTACCTCATTATGTCCTGAATAAGGAGGTTGTTGTCCCAACACAAGTTGAGGTCTCTCCATACCCATTGGTGGTCTTTGAACTTGAGCCATATTAGGCTGATATCTGTACATGGGTTGTCCCTGGGGCCTCATGGGCACGTACTGAACATTCCCATCATACTTTGGTCTGAAGTAGCACTTGTGGGTCTCGTGGTTGGTCCATTTACCCTCGATTGTACACCATTTTTGTGGCCTAATTGGTTGTCCCTGTGGGGGTATCCCCTGTCCTGGTCCCCTCATGGTGCTTTCTGCATATTGTTCATCATGTCATTCATCCTTTTTAGCATATCTTCTATGGCTGAGAGTGGTGCCGTAGCAGTCGTTCCCACTTGTGCTAGTTTTGTGGATGCTGTCTTCTCGCTTTGGTTATCGACATCCTCTTCATTGAAGGTCTCACAATTGTCTCCTAGGTCAATAGAATCAGACACACACGCCTCTAGGGCTGTATGCTTTTTACTATAGAGTATAGCATGAAGTTCTTTGTTTAGCAGTCCCTCTAGAAACAAGTATACAAGTCGTTTTCCACGGGTATCTCTATCTTTGGGCATCTGGCAATGTATTGTTTCATTCGAGTTGCACAATCCCTAACAGACTCACTATGTTTTTGTTTAAAGCTGTAGATTTGAGCTACCGTATTATCCCATTTTAGAACAAGCATCTACAAATCCTTGAGCTAATCTGTTCGAGTCCATGATCAATCTTGGTGGAATGTTTTGGAACCATGTCAAAGATTTTCCTTCTAATGTCATTCCAAACCCCTCAAATTGAGTATGGAAATCGAATATACGCTCTGCTCTTAGCACTTGCTTAAAGCTTGCTAAGTGGTCATATGGATCCCCTGATCCATTGTATTTTTTGACCCATTTTTTAGAATCAGCTGGTTTGACACATCTATTCGGTTCAACTCCAGGTCTTCTGGGAGTTGATCCTGTTCTGAGTCCTTCAAACCAGTCTGTCAAAAATAGTGACTCATGTAGCCCTGGACTGGCTTTAGTGTCACCCAATTTTCTACGTGATGAGGTGATTTCTATTTTCTTTACATTACTCTCAGATTGTCTCTCATGATGTTCGTCTCTTGGAGTGGTTTCTGATCCTTGACCCAATATCCAATCCCGTATGGAATACCCCTAGTATTTGGTCTACCTCCTCAGGAGTCATCATAAAAAAATTGTTGTTATAACAATCCCTAGACAAGTAAGTTGGTAGATCCGCAGATCCCTTATCTTTGATCTTGAAGATATAGATGATCTTCATGGTCGTTAATTGTCCTGGTCTAGCATGAGAAGTCCACAAAAGATCTTTTATTTTTGTATCTTCCCAACAATAGACTCCGATCCTAGGATTATCTGTACTAAGCCGTTTCAAAGGCTTCAAGTCTACTTGATCGTATCCCTCGGATTCCAAAGTTGGTGGTCCTTCTTTTACTGACATATATGGGATTATAGTGTTTACTTCTAATCCCCATTTGTATACCACGTCAGGGTTTTCGACTTGTATATATTGAGTTCCATTCCGATCCATGTACATTTTTCCTTCTTTGTTTGCCCTAACCTCTTCTTCGAACTCAATACCATGGTCATCAATGCAAATAGCATACTCTTCGTTAGGATCCAAGTAAACCTGGGCTCCATGATGGTTGGTCTTGTAAAAAGAGAGTATATGCTCATAGCGCATTGTCGTTCCGGTTTTCGAGTGAGTCGAGTAAGAAGAAATTTCGGATGTTGAATCTAAAAAAGTGTCCGAGACTTCTTCAAGAATTGTGTGCAAGGAATTGCCTTGATTCACGCTTTCTTCAGTGGATACTTTACTGGTGTTTTCTCCAAATAGGCCTTGATTTCCTATTACAGGACCGGATCTAATGTTCATATAGACTTATGAAGCCCTGGATAGAGTACTCACCTTGGATTGACTTGTCGTCAATTTCCACTCGATTCAACTGCAACATTTTGTCAAGCCACTGATTTCTCGTCTGCAACCTGATTCCTGTACAAAATTAATCAAATTAGCTATTTTTCTATGAGGACAGTAGAGCTCTTGAGAACCCTCGTGATTGGTCTCTATATATTACTTCAAATCGTGCTATGGAAGTCAAAATTTTGATTTTCAGATTCAACTTTAGTAAAATCAAAGGTCTAATTTGCAACCTGTAAACTGAGTGTATCTGTACCAATTTTGATCCGATTGAACCCAAAATTGTCCTGTGGCCTTATATTATGCTGGTCTAACACTGTATAAGCCCAAAAGTCAAAATTGAAGTCTCTGGATAGCAGAAGTAAATAATCACGATTATTTACTTTTGTCACATTTTGGATTGGTTTAGCAAGTATACAACTTGTTAAAGCCCTTGGGCCAGTTTAACAATTTTGGACAAAATTTGATCAAGATTACCCACTGTTCCGTGTCCGCAGACTTTGATTTTGAGAATCTTGCTTAAGTCTCACTTTTCTGATCCAAATTTCACCAAAATTGATTTGTGGGGTCTACTTGATGTGCTTGACCTCGTGGTATACTCAAATTTGCAAAATCACCAAGTTTTGAAGAAGATGTAAATAATCGCGATTATTTACTTCTGACAATTTTTTTGCAAATTTTTGTCCCAAATTTGACATAGATCTGTTAAGCACCTTATGTTAAGGTCACTAGAAAATTTTCATCAAGTTTGGACAATTTTTGGTCAAATGGTCATCAATTATCTGTCCGCAGACTAACTTTGCAATTTTAGCCACAATTTTCAATCCAATGATTCAAATCCTACCAAATTTAATTTGTGGGATTATTACAACAGGGTAAAGCTAGTGGTATGCCAACTTGGTCAAAAAAGTTCAAAAACAGAGCAGATGTAAATAATCGCGATTATTTACTTTTGATAAAATTTTGTAAGTTTTTGGTCAACTGAGCATATACACATGTTTATCACATCAATATAAGCTTATGAATCAATTTTCAACAAGTTTGAATAAATTTTTCCTCAGTTCACACTCAAGATTCAAAAAGTCAGTACAAACTTTAGTTTCTACCCAGATTCTTGCCAGTTTAGTGATCCAAATCTTTTGGGTCTTTACAAAAGTTGTTTGTACACATGCAATGAGTCAATGGTATGAATCTTGGCCAATTTAGAGCAAAAAGTTAATAATCACGATTATTAACTTGAGGCTTGAAATGAGCATTTTTTTGCAATTCTCTCAAAGACAGTCTTTCTATGATGTTTTTTAAGCCTATAAATCAAGTCAAAACTTAATTTGGCCTAAAATGTCAAGGAAAAGTAAATAATCTGAGTTTTGGTCAACTTCTTGAAATTTTTACCTCGAAGTGTCCTTGAGCTTACCCACTGGTTCGGACAACTCTTAGGCTTACTCCCCAATTAGATTGAGTGAATTTGAGTCTTTTCGTGCTATTTCTAGCCATAGACCTAAAATTCTGCAACTTTACATAACACCTCACACTTGATTCTTTCAGAGAGAGCAATGCTATGAAATCCACCTCGGATCCTACTTACCCTACTCCTAGTTTCTCATGCAATGCGGTTGTGGAAAGTGTCCACAAACACTCGTTTTCTTGTGTTTTTTATGTTTTTCAGAGTCTTGATCTTAAGACTTGTCTCGTCTACCAATCATTCTCCAAATCCTAATCTAAATCTACAATCCTACAGTCCTAAAGGTACTCAGCAAGTACAATTACTTCCAAGCTACCTCTACATAGCAAAAGACGTCAATCTTAAGCTATGCGGTTTCTAAAAGATAGTTGTGAACTCTAGGTGAACCTAGAGGAAGTTAAAGGACAATTACACAAGACGCTCGTGTTTTTCCCTAGTTTATGTCTCTTTGATCCCTGGTAGAGGCGCCAAATGTGGGACGCATGTCTAACCTCACCGTCCTATCTTATTGCAGTATTAGCGAGAACCACGATTAATTTGTCAAACCATGGGACGAAGCTGACTCAACTAGTGCATAGAGGATACAAGAGGTTGTCAATCTCTCGGAAAACATCTAACAACTCGCATCTAACTCAGGCTACACTCAAGTGACTGAAATCACCAAAAGCCAATCACTCATCGGCAAGCAAATCACATCCGTTACAGCATCAAATGACATCCATACATAACAAAACTTCTAGTACAAGTTTACAAGACCTAAGCACACATGCCTATGGCCTCAAACCCCACTTTAGGTCAAGTTCCAAAATCGCAATTATTAACAGCAGTGGATTTTTGACCTAGTCGTTTTTGACCCAGAATGCATCTAAATGCTTAGCAATGATGCTCCAATACCCCACCTATGCTTAGTTTTCGATTTAAAAGTGTAAATTCCTAGTTATGGTGAAATTAGGCCGCGGGTCGGTGACGCCAAAAGATATGAAATACTGTGAATGGCTTACGTCAATGTGTAGAGCTCTTACCTGTGGTTGCAATACAACAAAGACATTCGCAATGTGACAATCGGAGAGGGATTAGGAAGCGCGAGAAGGAGAGAAGTGAGCGCCATTAGCTCACACTGTGTATTTCTTATCCAAAAACTTATAAAAAACTTACAAAAATTGGCTTTTATACCTTAGCCAAGGTTTTTGGATGGTCAAAAGTAATAATTTGAGTTCTACCAAAGTTAGGAATTGATTGGATGATACAATCTGGAAGCTTGTAGCCCCGGCTCATTAATTCCAAAGTTTACCAAGAAAATAGGAGTTACAATATTCCCGATTTATCAAAATAATAATTGTTTTACAAGGAGAACTCCAAAAAATGGTGTCCGCGTTAGCTTGCTGCTAACAATGTATGTGTGTTGTTGGGTGTGTTTCCATTTTCCCTCATCATCTTCATCTTTATCTAGATTTTTTCTAAAATGTTCAATGAGTATTGATTGGCCAATGTGTTGATGTATGTGGAGCTTTTGTCCTATATGTCTTCTTTTATATTGACCACCAAGTTCTATAAGTCCTCTAAATTAGGGAATAAATTTCCCTCCAAGTCAATGATGTCTACTAGTGATTGATAAATAATTACTTAATCATTGTACACTACTTCAATACATTATGGACTCCTTTCACACTCATGAGTTTCTTGCTATGTTTGATCTAGCAATGACATATTTGTTCACCTATTTGGTCAGTTACCATTTTTCAACATTTAAATTGGAATTCAACAGCTTCAGTTTGTTGCTAAGTTTGTTGTTGTAATTCCTTGATTTTTTTGGTGTAATGCTCCCTTTTAGATTCTTCTTCTATCAAAATCTCTTTGAGTTTCAATACCTCCTTTTTGTAATTGTCAGCACTGACAACTTCTTCCTCCAGCTATTGTTGGAGGTGAGCAATATCATAGTGTTGCATGATGGTTTGGGCCTCCATCACTTGTCACAAAGCATTGACAAGTGTGTTCTAGCTAGTTTGAATGGCTGGTGAAATGGACATCTGTGATTGTGTCGACATTAGTTCTACTCGTTTCATATATGATGGTTGGAACATTGTAAGGTGATACAATTCTTCTGGATGTGTCAATGACTAGATCCCCCATCAACCTAAACTTTGGTAAATCCTAAAGTCTATACACAAATCTTTAGACTAACGTTGTGATGACCGTTGTGCCTTGTTTGGTAGCAATGGCATTCTAATGTTCCTGCTTGCTCAGCTATCTCATTGGGGCTTTTCTATAAATCAATGGATGTTTTGGAGGTTGTACCTAGTAGTACTATGGCTATAGCTATAGAAGTGCTAGATATTTGTGTAGTATCTAGTTTGGGCTTCTTCTCCCTCGATGTTCCTGCTATATTTTCTACTCTAGTCCTCAATTGATTCCAAAAGTCTTTTGTCAGCTTTTGTCTCTTGGAAAACTATTTTTTACAGGTTCCAACTAGACTTCTATATAGAGCGTGCTTCTTGGTCACTTGTGTGGCTACTTCAGTTTGTTCTTTTGGTGCTTCTAAAGCCACTATATTGTATTTTTGATCTTTTGTCCCACTCACTCTTACCATGAAATTGTTTGACATTTATGTTTTTTGGTATAGCCCAGTAAAATATTGCCATATGTACTAAGCTTTGAATAGATGTTGGGGTTTGACTTTTTTTGTTAGTGTAGCCACACTTTGGTACATAATAGTGCTTGGATTAATTGGGATTTTGTTGTTCAGTGCTCTATCTAGTAACATACTAAAGAGTTTTTCAGAAACATAAGTTGGGTTATTCTTTAAACTGATTCCCTCAATAGAAAACTTATACACTGCTTTCTATTCTACTGCTTATAATGGAATTCCTTTTTGGCCTAGCTTTCTCTTCTTTCTTGATTTGGGTGGTTCTTTTAACAAGGTATTGATGGTGTCACTAATGTAGTGCTGGGATTTTTTGTCAAGGGGGATCTGAATATGTGGAAAATTGAATTAGCAAGTAGCTGAATATTTTAACCATTTATTATTATTGTGGCTATGTCAAGATTAAAGGTTTTTACCACCTTTTCTTTGATAATTAGGTTGATTGGGATTTTTGAATGATTACCATGCCCCAATTATGGAGTAGTTCCCTCTCTCTATCCTAGAAGATGTAATTGCCTACAGCTTGATATGAGATTGCCATGTGTGGTTGTTCCTCTGCTAAAATTTGTGTAATCATCTCTATGGGGGGTTATTGTTCTTCCAACATTACTTGCATTGGTTTGGAGGAGATGGAACTATTGTTGTTCTACTTTGTGGACATGGGTAGAAACTCAAAAATCCAAGTCATTGCACACTTTGATAGATTTGGGGTAAATTGCCATTCAATCTTTTTTCTAGACAGAGGCTACTAGAGATAAATGGTATGGATTCCACTCAAGCTAAAACAAGTATTCAAGAAAAGTTTCAGGTATGTAATTGGCATCGTTGATTTCTCAATCCTAAATGCAATCCTCTCGTCTTAAAATACCATTCTTTGAAGCCCCACACATCCAAATAGGAGTGTCTTTGTTAGCCGGTCACTGCGATGGATGCCTGTAGCATAGCTATCTGGCACTAATATATGTCAATACTCAGGGAAGCGACTTGGGATGGGACATGGAGACTCTGTGAGGTTGTCATCTCAAGAGGTGAACCTAAATAACTACGCAATCGACTACTATAGAAAATATATGACTCTCTAGTTAGGAAATCTACCTATGTCCAATCTCACTGCTCTAGGTCATCACGGCTTTTAGACATCCAAACAGTGCTAGAATGCAATAAAACTTAACACTAGTTTGGTACCAAAAAGGAAACTTTAGCGTCCTTTTTTCTTAATTTAAAAAAAATTTCGATGTGGTTGAAAGAAAGAATATATACAATTCCATTTAAGAAGCATTTATACACTAGTAATATAGTTCTTAGAAATTACATCCTTACATATTTGAGCCTACAAGGATAACCAAATTAACCCATAATTATAGTTTTGCAAATTTGCGTTCAAATTTTGCAAAGAATAGGCACCATAAGGGTTTAAAAAAATTGAAAGGCCTAGGAAAATTTTTCAGATTGCTCCTTTATACCAATGCTATGTAATTATGTAGGTTTACTCAGAGAAGAAAAGTCTACATTTGTATTTAATTATGCCTATCTATGTGGGTCAAACATGCATGTTTTATAAATTGGATCATATTCAAAGTAACACATTATATCAATGCATTAAAGTCTTGACTATGTTATATATACATGTATGATTCTAAATTCCAAGGGATATTATAATTGAAGAGCAATGAAGAAACTAAGTGAGGTACTTTTTCCTTTGTTGTAACACTGTGCACGCTAGAAGTTCTTGATATTTTATGTACAAGATAGTAGCTAGAAAACATGTAATACTTGAAAATTTTGTCACAACAACCAATAAAATACAACTAATTCCTTGATAACAAGGCATTTGGAGCATTTGAATACTCATTTGATTGGTTTTTTATGAAAAAAAAAATTCAAAATCTAAATTTATTTAGAGGATTTATGCTTTCTAAAGTTTCCAAAAAATATATAGTATCTTGATTTTAACCCCTAGATTCAGCTTAGAAAATGAATTTGCAAAAAGATAGCATGAATTTGTTTGAAAAGAGCTTTGAAAGGCTGAAAATACCTTGAAAACAACATTTTGCAAAAATCAATTTTTTATTTACTACTTATAGTAAATGATAAATATAGGCTTTCAAATATGATAATTTCCATTCAAGATCGGATTTGCTATCAATATGGGTTTATACATTTAAAATATATAAAATTTCTTTAGGAAGTTATAGAGTTTTAATGTTTTTTAAACCAAAAACAGCTAAAAATTTGCATGAATTTTCATTGTAAAACTTATCATATATATTTTATATTACTAAATATTTTAACATTAAGAAAAATGGTGTACTTTTTCCACCTCATAACCTATGCACACAATGAGAAAGAGTTGAAAAGTCAATTGTTAGCTTATACAAATAAATGTCAAAAGTTGATGAAAAAGCAGGACACTTTAGAGTCCTAGGACATTTGAGTGTCCAATTACAGAACTAGTCTTAAGGAGGAGTATTATAACACCTAAGGACACAATCCTTCCAAGATATGTGGTTATCAAAGGAGGTACCAAAATTACAATCCATCCCTTAAAATGTGCAAAAAACTTTAATAGAACTATTTAGAAAGGTAGCTCTATGGCATAGAAACACTCTTCCAAGGTCAAAACATAAAAAAATAACCATTTTAGCATTCACATCCATGCATTTAGTTCACAAACACGTTGTCATGAACCACATCAAAATTGAGAATGATTAAACTTAGATTCAAGAGCAAGAAACAAAGAACACAATGCACTGATTGGAGTTGATTTTTGATTATCAAATAAATAGAAAGATTGATTACAAGATGTAGTAGAGCTGTAGCTCACAATCGACGTCCAAAAGAGGCCTCTAGATAATGATAACGTCACTTTTGAAACTAAGGGTTTTGACCCAAATACTTGGGATCCTTTCCCATGGCCATTGGCCACTTTACAAGGCTTGTAGGTTTTGAGCGGGAAATAAAGAATAATGGGTTAGACGAATACACTTCAAGAATCATTACTGTCTAATTTCAAGAATCATTACTGTCTAATTTCAAGGCTTCTTTGGAAAAAAGATAGAGTACAATGAAGTGTGGCTTGTAGCCGGTTCTTTAGGTGCTCGTTTGCTACATCCTCCAAACATTCCCCCCTTCCTACTCATTGCACATCCTCGTGAAAACTTGCTTGCGTTTTGGCCAAAAATTGATTTGGATATAGGTGCCATCTCAAGCTGTACTAGTAATCTAAGGTTCACTTGTCAAGTGTTCAGGTGAGGTGCCTGAATTTTTGTGTTGTGGCCGTTATCTCGATCTTGGCTGGCATTTCTCTGAATGGGTTATTACTGAGAGTATTCTGATATGAAATGTGTTGTGGAATCAGCTCCTTCATCGTGGGGTTGAATATTGATGAGTTAGTTTCAAAGAATCATGTCATGAATGCCTCTTTGAAAGTTTGCATGTGGTGAGAAGGCAAAAACATGACTCGTGCGTACAATCCCATGATGACGTTTTTGATTGGAGCTTTAGTTTCTAGATTCCAGCATAACCCTTTGGTTCCTTCCACAGACTTGTCAGGGGTGGTCAACTGCTTTGATATCTTCAAACATTGTGATTCATGTAACTGCATTTTGGCAATCTTTACAAGCATCTGGAACTCGAGATCTAGAACCTCCTTCATTTGATTGATGAATCTGTTGAGAGTGTGTATCATAGGGAAATTACTGGCCACTTTTGTTAGTACAGGGTAGTTGAGCACTGCTGGTCTTTTGTGCTTCCATGAATAGAAACTATCCCAGGATCGCCTTCTATTTGATGGGACAATCGATTGGGTCAATCGTGAGATGTTGTGGGGAATTTTTGTAATATGTTTCACCCGTTGGGGCTTTTCAAATCATTTTCTCCTCCATAGGGGTTGGTTATCAATGACTGGGTGGACCGGTCGGTCCCTACACAGGGTTCAGTGCTCTGCTAGTTATTTTTTCATAAACTTTTTGATCTTGTGGTATAGCCAGATTTTGTCATTGCATTAATACATGGTTGCCTATTTCATTTAGATGGGGCATTTAAAGATTCTCTGTTGTCATTTTCTCATGTCTCTGTGCACTCTATTTCACCCTCTACTATGTTTCTCTCTCTCTTTCTCTCTTTCCGCAACGCGATGTACATTCACCCTCCACAATGTTATATTTTTTCTTGAGTACGCTTTCATTCATAACACCCATTCAGGGGTCGCACTAGTCGCTAGGTACCTTTGGATGCAGTCCGGCTCATGGTATAAAATCCATGCTTGGTTGGGCACTGAGAACTCCTCCCCTATAGAAATGCTTCCGCAACTCTGATGTATATTGAAAATTGTATAAAAGTGTCAATTGTATATTTTGTGCATAGACCTCCGAGGAGGGGTATCTCTCACCTGGTATCAGAGCCAATGCTTAAGGTTATGGGGATAGCCTCAAGTCTGATACTAGTCGGGCTAGTTATGCATTGTGCATGCATTCATTCATGTTGTTTGAGAAAAGATATTGTATTCATGATACATCTATGTGACATTGGTGGATGGTACTTGTTTGACTTGTCTTCTTGAGTGGAAGTGCTTGGTTTGAGTTATGATAAAGTGGTTGAAGTGTTCAAACAATGGCATTGTAATTTCTTTGAATGTTTGTTTTGTAGTAGGAAATGGCTTCCAGAATGACGTCTGAATGCTTTAGCTCATTAGAAAGAGGATGGGGTGTAGGAGGGACTCTTTATTTTCCACGAGCTTATGGAGGTGTTTAATAATTTGATGAATAGGTGTACGCCATGTGTGCAAAAATGATGGGTGTGTAAGAGATGTCTAAGAGTGGTCAAAGGATGCATTTTTCCCCCCAAAAAGGAGGTGGAAAATTTTATGATTTTTGGCCTTCCATAACTCCCACATATGATCTCCGATTAGAGCAGAGATCATAGATCTGCAATCTATGCATCGAGCTCTTTCCATAGATATGCTACATGATATGGTTTACCCACTAGATTTTAAATTCCATTTTGGGGGGAAACTTTGAATTCAAATAAACTAGCTGTTTTGCATGTTTGAGTTCAAAAGCTCTCATTTGATTACTTTCTTAATACAAAAGGTTTGACTTCCTTAAACTGCCAAATAAAGAGGCCCTCCTAAACCCCATTCTCTTCCTAATGCAGGGAATTAGGTTTTGTCCATAGTGTTCAATAATATGGCGACACGGTTGTCTAGGGATGAAGGAAAATATTTTCCTTAGAAATTGGGACCAAAACCTTTGGCATGCCAGAAAGCACAACTTGTTGGAAGAGTGTTGACCATTACCTTACCCGTCACCAAGAACCCTTCCATCAATTATTCATCTATATTGATGACAATCCAAGAGATTGGTTTGCCAACCTCATACTACTTCAACTCAGAATATGGTTAGGCTTAGAAGAACTCAGACTACTTCAACTCAGAATATGGTTAGGCCTAGAAGACATGTTCTACTAATTGGTGATGTGCTCCCAAATGTTAAGGATTGCCAAAGTCGCTAAGAAGTTTGAAGCTCTTGCAACTATCATAGGAAAAGAGAAATTAGAAGATAACTACAGACCATGTTGTTGCGTGGGAGGTCTGAGAGAATAGCATGTTATGAGATTTAAAAGAATATTTAGAGAATGAGCTCCAAGACACCCATAATATTGTAATGAAATCATAAAAATCAAATTTTGATGAATAAAAGAAGTGTAGACTAGATTTTGATTCACACGTGTACTAAGTTTTCTCTCTCTCATTGTCTTGCTTTAGATCATGATCTTCTTAATTGTCTAGATGAACTTTTCAGTGACTTTGCACAAAGAATATTTTTCAATTATGCGGTTGGATTTAGTCTCCATTGGGGAATTGAAGTGGTTTGAGTTTCAAAGGGGACTAGAGATTACCTTGTACCCAACACTTACGTAGCATGGGAGTTATATGTTGAAGCTCAGCTTGATTATCGAACACAAGTTCCTGATAGGTTTATGAACAACCCACAGCTTTGGGTAAAGGAAAAGATCCAAAAAGGCGATGTTAAAGCGTATCGATATGTTCTTTACCTTAACTTATGCTCTCTTTTGGACAAACCAAGTCGTGAACTCATACTTAGTAAGAAGGCCCTTATGCTAAACCAAAGATATGGCTTTTGTGAGAAGGTCATAATCAGAGTATGGAAGAATTCAATGGTGGCAACCAATTCTATTATGTACCCCAGTATTGGTTCAATAGAGTCTATGGACCTATTCTCAAATACAACCCTCACAATGTCACCGTGAGGTCACTTTACCTTTGATGACTATGAGAAACCAAGGTGCACTGGTGACTTTGCCCAAGCATAACCAATGGTAGTGAACTCGAGTAGATATTTCTGCAGAAATGATGTAAATGAACGACATGCTCATGTAAAATGCTTTAACAGATTATCACCCAAGGATGTATCACAGGGGGAAGAATGGTACGAAAAGAAAGATGTGACTTTTAACACCATATTAGTGAATTTGGGAATTTCCCAATTCCCACTTTTAAAACAAATTTAAGATTTGACCACATGGACAAATCTTAGCCAAAGTTTTGAGAGCATGGCTTGGAAGAGCTTTTCAAGTACTACCTTGTGGAAGTCTTTGGCCTTAAAAAATAGATTGAGATTTGTCCATATGGCCAAATATTCAAGACATTGGAGATTCCCAAATTGGCTCTAAAGTCTCAAACTCTCTAATATGCTGTTTTTTAGTGCACAAGTTGAAGTGCTAAACTTTGATGCCCGAGATGTGAACAAATATAGGGGTAGAACCTCAGTTGCAGGAATCAAAAATTGGTTTATAGGACCCTTTCGTATTTATGTATCTCCCCAGAAACACTATGTATCTTTTTGGTCTTGTGCGGTTATAAAAATCTGATTTTGATATAGCACATATTGTTTTGAGGATATAATAATTGATTTTGAATCTTGGTTTTATCATTCTAACTAACTTGAGTGATGGGGTGTGTGTGCAGATGACTGACATATTACCTCGAGGAATATGGGCGGATATACTCTCCCGCCTTATGGTGGAAGAGCATTTCCAAACTAAAGTGGAAGTGCAAAGACTTCTCACTACCACGCATAATGGGGAAGAGAAGAAAAGGTTGTTGTCTATGGATTTTATTGTACCAAATACCTTCCGAGCTTGGTATCATTATGATGCAGGGAGCCCCGAGTTTAGACCACCTTAGCATAAACCCTTGCCTGTTGGGAGTATTGAGTGGATACAATCCAAGTTGGGAACGAAGATTGTAGTCACTAATCAAATATCATATATAAATGCGTTTGAACTTACCCTAAGACCAACAAAGGAAACATGGATGGCTAGAGACATACTTCCTTTAGTAATGGCTACGGGGTGCTTTGACATTGTTATGTTTAATGTATGGGGCCGACAATGCAAAAACAACGACCGACATTCCTTTAGCATAGTACCTTGGAAGATTTTATTTGGGAAGTCACTAATCTAAAATCCTCGCAATGTAAAAATTTTATATAATGCCTACAACAGATCTAAGCGCCTTGCAGATTGTGCAAATATTCACAACTCAGTGGGATGGGACACACCGGATGTGTTTCCAGAAGAATCTGCTCTCTTTGATGAATACTTCGGGTACAAGAAAGCGATTTTTCACAGCAAAATGGGGGTACCTGTGATAAAAAAAATCCCTTACTCAAGAATGGTATGACTCACACGCCAACGAGGAGATGTTGCAGCCAAAGATCATAAAGGATTATTGGAATCAACCATCAAACATAATCAAGGAATGAGACAACTATGCTTCATTAGTGGAAGGATTTCATAATGGATATTATTGAGTGCATTATGTTAGAGCCATTAGGATTTATTAGAAGCGTTTGAGACAGTTGTAGACTTTTCCAAAACCCAAAGTTTTGTGATATAGAAATTGGATTAATTTAGTTTTTATTCTTTCTCCTATTTCTCTCTCATCTTATCTTCAATTGTCTATTCTAATTGGTTTAAGGACTTCGAGCGGATTAGAATATTTTACTAAGTGCAACCTTGGTTGATATGGTGCAGTAAGTTACCATGCCTCCTAGAGGAAATGCGGCTGCTGTGCTAATGCAAATGCACTTATTGTTCCTCAACACACCATTATCGATAGAGACATCAATGCTATGCTTCACAAGTCTCAACCTAGAAATTTTAGTGGGGAAGGCAAAGATGTAGGCAAAGTTCTTGAAGATTGGATTGAGCGCATGGATGACTACTTTGATTTAGACCATTTGTCAGCAGTAAACAAAGCTATCATTGCTAAGTTAAAACTAGAGAAAACAACCAAATGTTGGTGGAGAGACCATTGCATGGAATACAATGTCAATCCTAATGCTGCAACTTGGGATTACCTTAAAACCCATCTCAAGAAGAGCTATAAAAAGAAAGTCTATCATTGACCGTATGAATGAGTTTCTTCACTATACTCAAGGAATCAGAGATCTGAAATTATACTATCAACATTTCTTAACCCTTGTCAAGTATGCTCCAGCAGGGATGACTCAAAAAGTCAAAGTAGCTTGATTCGTGTCAGGGTTACATAATCCTATGAAAACTAGACTCCAAAGTCTTTGTCTTACAAATTTTGCAGCAGTCCTTGATGCAGACAAACCCATTGAAATAGAGTTATCTACTACCGAAAAGAGAAAACCAAAACCTATTCCTGTTCGTGAAATCAAAAGACCTCCTCCCAAAGAAGAACAAAGGTCTGAAAATCCACAGCAAAGAAGAGAGAAATTATTACTTATGAAAGCCAGACATGATCATTTGTGCTACACTTGTCTTGATCCTGGTCATCAATCCAAGGATTGTCTATTTAAAAATTCAAGCTTCACAAGATTGGTGGACAATTATGAGCATAGAAACTTCAATCCGAATCGAACTTTCAGAAATCTTAGACCCAAACCATCGGCAACAGTTCAAAGGAACTTCAAGCAACAAAACTTTAACCAAAACTAGAGACAACCTCAAAACCAAGGGAATTTTAGACCAGGCAATCCACCTTTTTTTTTGGAATGGACCACCTGTCAACAATAACAATAACCAGAATGTTAATTGTCAACCTTTTCCAGGAGGAGGTGGAAATCGAAGACCTCAAGTTAACAGAGCTCAAGGGGCTAGAGGTGAAGGAAATCAGGCAAACATGTATGTTCATGCTGCAATTGAACATCAGGGAGTGAATGAACAATTTTTAGTTATTCAAACCCCAGCAGAGTATCAAGGTAACCATTTTACCTGATTGAATGATTCAGGGAGTACACATTCTTTTATATCTCGTAGGTGCATAAGAAACCTCATTTTGCCTGAACACCCCAATACAGACCTTACAATAGAATTAGCTACATGTAGGAAGGTTAAATCCTCTACTTCAGTGGGTAACTTGAATTTTGTTTTGGATGTTCATAATACGTTTGAAAACTTTAGAGTCTTACCCATAGGAATCTACCATTGGATTTTAGGAATGGATTGGCTTAAAGCCAATGATGCTCACATACATTGTAAAGACTCTTCATTTACTTTCAAGAATGATAAAAATTCTAGAGTTAGAGTTACTAGGAAACGGGGGAAGCCTAAGCTCAGACTAGTGAACTTTACCAAAGTTATGAAGAGTCATCAGAAAAAATGAAACGATTTACGCATTAAAGCGTAACCCTAAGGAGAAGAAGATAGATTCACCTGAATCCAAATGGATAACAAAATTTGATGATGTATTTCCCAAAGAACCTTCACAGTTACCATCCAAGCGTGATGTTGATCATGCAATAGAGCTTACTCTAGGAGCTCAACTAGTTGCTCGTAGACCTTATAAAATATCAATACCTTAATCTGCAAAACTCAAGGAACAATTAACTCAACTCCTTGAACAAGGATTCATTCGACCCAGTGCTTCTCCATGGAGTACTCCTGTTCTCTTTAATTGAAAGAAGGATGGTACTCTACATCTTTGTATCGATTATCGTGGATTGAACCAAGTAACACTCATGAATAAGTATGCAATACCAAGGATTGATGAACTACTTGACCGATTTCATGGAGCTTCTAGCTTCACAAAGATTGATCTTAAGTCAGGGTATTACTAAACTGAATCAAGGAGGAGGACATACCAAAGATAGGATTTAATACTCGTTTTGGACATTACAAATTTACAGATATGCCTTTTGGTCTTACTAATGCTCTTGCAACTTTTAATGATCGTCTCATGATCGACGTATTTCAAGAGCATCTTGATTATTTTGTTCTTGTCTTCTTTGATGATATCCTGGTTTAATCAAGGAACAAAGAAGAACATGAACAACATGTACGGCAAGTACTTGGACTTCTCCGTCAAAATCAACTTTATGCCAAACGTAGTAAATGCACCTTTTTTACTGACAAGGTGCAATATTTGGGATTTATTGTATCTAAGGATGGTGTTTCTATTGATCCATGTAAGATCAAAGCTGCTATAGATTTCCCTATACCGAAATCAGTACGAGAAGTACGTGGCTTTCTTGGTTTGACAGGATGGTATTGTACATTTATTGAAGGATATGCTAAGATTGCATCTCCATTGACTAATACGCTTAAGAAGGCTAAAGTGTTTACTTGGAATGAACGTGCTCAAGCTAGTTTTGAGAAACTCAAAGAAGCTTTGGTGAATGCTCCAATACTACTACTTCCAGACTTCTCAAAGACATTCACTGTGCTCACTGATGCAAGTGGACAAGCAATTGGTGGTGTTCTGTCTCAAGAAGGAAAACCACTAGCTTATGATTCTCGTAAGCTACTCATACATGAGTTAAATTATCCCACACATGACTTGAAATTATTGGCTGTTGTGCATGCTCCTAAAGTATGGCAACATTGTCTTCTTGGAAGGAGATTTGAACTACATACCGACCATAAAATCTTGAAGTGAATCTACACTCAACCTGACCGTAATATGTGGCAACAAAGATGGATGGAGTTGTTATTCGAATATGATTTTTAAATTGAATATAAACCTGGGAAGGAAAATCTTGTGGCCAATGCTTTGAGCAGGAAGAGTATTGTAGAGGCTATCCCAACCTCTACTACTTCTTTAATTGACCTTATTCGGGAAGGTATGACTCAAATCCCGTATTACTTAAAAATCTTGTACTTGATAAACTTAAATAACCACATAGAGAAACAAGAGAGGCAAATCAAAGGCTTTCACATTGAAGGAGATGACCTTTACTTCGGTAATCGCCTTTGTATTCCAAATCAAGGTGGAATCAAACTTCAGATATTACAGGAAGCTCATGATATACCTATAGCAAGACATCCAGGATACATTAAGACTTACTCTACTGTAAGAAAAAAGTTCTTTTGGCTAGGACTAAAGCGTGATGTGTTGAACTATGTTACAAGATTTTAACATGTCAATGTATTAAAGCTGAACAAATTCAATACCCCGGTAAGATTATGGTGTTAAACTTGGATGAACATCCTACACTCCATTCTTACTATAGGAAATATAAAATTTTATCTATCATTTAACATTCTCCCATTGTTCTTTCTTGTTTTTTATTTCATTTTAGATATCTTTTCTTCAACAGTTGTGGAGTGGCAGCCCGTGGAGGGCCTCCGTGAAACATTCAAAGAAATTCATAAGAGGATTGCATATGTTATGTATGCTAACATGCCACCTTCTTTTTACAAAACAATGGATTTGTTTGTCTATTTTGTAGAATACAGAGTTCCATAAAGAGTAGGTGCAGATGGAGAACTACACCATTTATTCGTTCCGACCATAAGATCACTTGATTATGAATTTCCTGATGCATGTACTGTATCAAGCTTCAAATCCAAGATCAAAGATGACATCCTTAAAGCTATGTCTCCTAATAGGAATTCAAGAAGGATCAAAGTTCAATGGTTCTTGCCTATGCATGTCTTTGTGGCATGTTTCAAAACAACGGATTTGCAGAGGACAAAGATGATGTGGCTTAATAGAAGACTTTTGATGATTGAACTGGATACTGTACTTGGAGAAGGATGGAGTACCAAATAAACTTTCCATACTAGCAATAATATCAATTGTAGAGTAAGCCCAAACTCTACGTCTATCTCATACCAACTATGTAATCGGTCATTAGTTCTAGGATATGACTATAGGAGATGGAGAAGCAAGCCACGTAGTTGGGTTCCTCTCAACTCTGAGGAAAATTGTCCAGAGTTTGAACTAATGGTCATAGTCCATCCATACAATGAGCATAGAAACCTGATAGTAACAACAAACTGGAAACTACAGGATGCTAGATAATGTTTTGAGAGACAGTTTTGAGCCACTTGCAAGGAATTGGAAAAACGGGAGTTCAATGGTATTATCATTACATTTTGCAAATTTACGTGTCTTTTCTACTTTCTTGTGATCATTATTTTTGTGGTTTTAAATCTAAATGACACCATATTGATACAAAGTGAAGAATCAAATAATTGGTATTGAGTTTAGAAGTACAAAATTATGAACCATAAAGAGTGTATGTTCATATGGACAAAATGAACAAAAATGTACATAAATTTTATGAAGTAATCCATCACGAAACTCCACTTTTCTTTTTGTCTGGGAGGAAGAACCTTTTTCTGTTGTGTTCAAGAGGGGATGAAGTTGGTCTAGAAGGGGGTGGTGATGAGTTAGGTTCCCTGGGGGATGATGGATTGGGCTCCAGAGGGCTTGGCATGGTGGTCTTGGCAGTGGGTTCTACGGGGGTTGGAGCTCTCGGTTCTTGAGAGGTGGTTGGCTTGGGAGACTAAAACCTTCTTTGGCAACATGATTGGAATTTTGAAAGGCGGTCTAGGATTTTATCCCTTACTATTCTTAGCTGAATGATGCTTTGAAGCTTGAATTTTAATGGTGAATGGAATGGAGGGCCCTTTGCTTCTGATTTTCTTTCTACGGTGCTCTTCTTTGTAGGGCTCCTCTTCCATGGATCTTCTTCTTGTCCTCCTTTTTATTTGCATTCAAACCCTTGGTGTCTTTACCTTTCTTTGGTGGCATAGGAGACTCTGGATCATCTAGATTGGGTACCATAAGGGAGTCTAGATCATTTGGGTTTATTGATCTTTCCAAGACCGTAGAACAACCTTCTCTTTCACCCTGGTGACCCAAGACTCTGGATATTCATGCAGCTACAACAAATAGAAAAACAAAATAAAGAACATAATTACATAAGTTAAGAAGTCAAAACAAATCAATAGCACATGTGATGTACACTTACAGTGAGTGTATTCATCCTGCACCTTGACTTAAGACATCTCCATGCACTGGCAAGGACCCTCCATCCACAAGATGTTGAGTCTGTTTGTAAAGGCACCTTTTGATTGTAGTACTTGCAAGATTATATATTGTAATCCTTATTTGTGGTAATTAGGTGACCAACGATAATTTTGGAATCACTGCAAGCAAACATCAATCAAATAGCTACTAATTGAAAACAAGGGGCCATCAAGTATGCATAGATCTTACTTCAGACTTACAGTTTATGTCTCCCACAAATACTTAATAATGAATTCATAAATATAACATCTTTCTCCAAGGGATCAAAGATAATTAGGCCTCTACAAGGAAATAAAAATAGCTAGAAACACCACAAAATCTAAAAAATTGTTAGGAGTTAAGACTTGCAATTCAACATAGGGGTATATTATGTAATTGCATGTCATCATGTCAAATTCTGCAGAAAAACTTGAAAGATTTCCCTACTTGTTAAATAGGCACTGTGTCACAAGAGGATCAAGTATGGATACTTGCATAGCCATAGCCTCAAGAAGATCCCTCATAAGACACCTGGGGGGTATATCCCCCAATGAGGCCCTTGTAGGCATGCACTAATAATTAGCAAAGGGGAAACACATACCTGAGGTAGATAAATAGCACAATATCACCAACCTCAATGTTTGGATTTACAAGCATACTTGTGTCTTGAGGGAATATGTTACAGTACACCTCTTCATCCCCATACATGGAGACATCCACAACCATTTGGCCTATAGCTTTTTCATAAAGTACGGAGTTGGATGCTGTTAAAATTTTTGCTTTATTTGTAAGGATAACATCTTTTGATATCATGTCTTGGTCTCTCTCAACCTCCTTGCTGCCTACTTTGATATCGTTGGCTATTCTTGTTGCATATACTGATGTGTAACAAATGACAACCCCTGATTTATTTTTTTATATGGCAGGAGGAATATATAAAATTTGGTACACCCTAATATTATCAGTAGGAATTGGCCCCATAGCCTTGTCGAACTTGTACCTCATCCTTGACACAAGCACAAAATCTTTGCACATGAGTGTGACCCTGTGAGAAAATGCAGCTGCAATGTAGCTATCATTCATGAATCTATTAAGAAACCTTTAGCACCCTCTTGAAGGCACATCAAGGCTTGATATTGCCACTTTACTGAAACAAAATTTTTACTTCTCATCATGCTAACCAATTTGTTTGATATCTCCTTGACTACTCTCATGAAGGGCAACCTAGGGATAAGAAGACAAGTAGATTTATGTGCTTTCTTGATCTCCCTTAAAGGTTTCACTTGATAATTCATTAGACTCTTTGTGGCAGTGGGCCTCTGACGAGGTTTTGGAACTTGATCATCCTCCTCTAATTCTGGATTGGCAATTGATTCCTCTTGATTCTCTTCATGTTTATTTGACTCCTTTAGGACTTTGTATACCTTTCTAGCGGTTTGCTTTGTTCTCTCCATGATACCTGATCAGACTAACTAAACGACGCAATAGGATAGGCTTTAAACTTTTGTGAGCACACCATATTGCGTCGTGAAGGATGATAGGAAAATGTAAAGCTAGCACAAGGGAATCCCGACAGGAAGCGATAGGATGATTTCAAGTTTTTGGAAGCACACAATTTTTCATTGTGAAGTCTCATAAAAATATGTCAAACTTGCACAAGGGAATCCCCGAACGAAGCGATAAGGATAGCTCCAAAGATTTGCAAAATATCTCGTATTGTGCTGTGTGGAATGTCGAGGAGACGTGCCCAAACAAAGCGATGACGAGATACCAAAGCTTTGGCAAACCTCTTCTAGCGCGTCGTGCGGGACAACAAGAGGGACTTTTCCTGGATTTTCCCACTTTGCCCAAACAAAGAGATAGGACAATATAACACGATAGGAGAGGGTTCAAGAATTCAAAACAAGAAGCAAAAAAAAACCTGGAATGACATGATCGCAAAATGCCAATGGAGTCACAAATGAGTACGTCACTCTTGGAGCTTATATATGGATGACCGTCCCTGTAGTTGACCGTTGGGGGGACATTAGAGAATTTTGGAGGGCCTTTTAAGAAAATACAAGTTTTTGCATCCTCTCTCTAGAAAATTGGTGTGGTAAAAGAAAAGGTGTCCTCATCAACCATTCAAAAAGTATACTTTGAAGTGGATTCTTTTGACAGAGTCATAATGGCCGTGATGATTGAGGGAATTTCTCTTTATCAATTACATTCAATGCACCTCATCATATTGGAGGGAGTTTCTTCTCCACACATTATATGAAAAATCAAAAGATCTCTGTGTTTATCTCTCTCTCTCTCTCTCTCTTTGTCTATCTATGTGAATCTACTCTCTCTCTCTCTCTCTCTCTCTCTCTCTTTGTGTGTGTGTGTGTGTGTGTGTGTGTAGCCTTTTATTTACTATCTCCCTCTATCTTTCCCACTAATATGCTCTACGATGTGCGCAAGATAATCAATGGATTGTAAACCCATTGACGCGCGTCGTGGGACAAAAAAAAGGAACCTGGTCTATCTCTCATTTTGTAATCCAGTGGCACACGTAGAAGAGAATAGCAACACTATGTGCATCCACGCATGCCGTAGAACATAGTAGTGCCTGATATTTATCTTCACTACAAGAAGCACCTCCAATCAACCCTTCCTTCTCTCTCTCTCTCTCTCCTTGTCTCTGTCTATCTCTCTCTTTCTCTTTCTCTCTTTCTATCCCTCTCTTTCTCTCTTTCTATCTCTCTCTTTCTCTTGCCATTTTTATTGAAGATTTTTGCAAAACCCACCCTGTGTCCGGAGTTATGGTCTATGGAGCACATAGAGTGGGTAAGCAAGGAGCTCCTTGCTTGGGAGAACAGCTAATTGTATGCACCATGCCGCATGAGACTAAACAAAAGATTATCCTTGATAATAGTTGGATCTATTTGAGGGATACAAAATGTTGTGTATGTGAAGATTGCACTATTAGGAAACAAAATATGTGTCGCAGGCATATGAGGGAAAACAAGGAGATCTCTCACGAAGAAAATGTGTCCAAGGAGGAGGCAAGTCCCTCAAGCAAATAGGGATGTGTGACCTATGAGACCGAGTTACAATTGAAAATATGCTTTTGGAGTAATGGATACCCATGGAATGTGGGGGTTGTCATTGATGAACTAACAAGCAAAGCCGATGTTGTACATTTTGTTGAAACTTGGGAGCATGATACACAAAGGATTAATGGCTTGGAGGATTACAATGTACATTCATTGATATGATAAAAGAATCTCAAGCAATCAAGAGGGAAAGGAGGGGTAGCATGTATGGTTAAGAAAGTATTGGAAGATTTTGTATCAACTGTAATAGATGACAAGTACAAACACTATGTATGGCTGAAAATTATGACACCAAAAAAAGCAGCCCTTTTTGTAGCCGGTGGGTACATTCCTCATCATGATTCCCCCTTTTATGATTGCATGGATAGAGACCAGCCATTTTTTGATTTAGAAGAGGACATTGTTTGTTTCAAAGGCATAGGTGATATTATTGTATTTGGGGATATGAATGCTAGCACAAAAAACATTGCAACATGATAACAATTTGATATGCCATACATTTCAAGAGAGTTGGAGGAAGTTCACTTGTATGATCGTACTTCAATGGATGAGAAAGAGTCAGATCACTATGGAAAGTTACTTTTACACTTGTGTAATAGCACGAGAATGCTCATTGCCAATGGTGTATCTTTGTGTAGTGGAACCAATGGATTTACATGTAGGAAACATAATGGGGATAGTGTGATTGACTATATGCTACTCTCTGAAACCATCATGTATCACATAACTTAGAGTTTTATGTTTGGCCAATGGACCCCAAAATCAAACCATTGGACCTTATGTATTGACCTTTCATGTGGAGAAGCAACTAAGTATGATAATCTTAGCCAAAGGGAAGAGAAATTATCACTATGTATGTATTTCAAACACAGGCACCAATGTACATTCAAATGGTTGAGCAAAAGTTATGGATGACAAAACTTCAATATGATGCACCATTGAAAACTAAATAGGAATATTTCAAGAAAGTTATTTTTTCTTGTGCCGAAGAATGTTTTGCCATAAAGCATCTCCATGGTATTAACAAAGATAGATCACGCAAAATGTGGTTTGATAAAGAGTGTCAAGATGCTTGAAAGTCCTTGATAAATCTTGATGTAACAATGCACAAGACAACTATCAAAGTCATTTGCATACATACAAGGCATTGATTCAAAAGAACAGAAGAGATGTGAAGTAAAGAAACAACTTTTTAAAGTCTAAGAAAAGGCACATGCATGTGGAAGATTTTGGAGGAACTAGAGGGACAAGCGGGTTGAGAATTTTGGTAAGTTAAGTCTTGTGATATGTACACACATTGTAGGCCCTCTTTTTTTAGTATTGAGGATGTATGTGATGGGCTTGAAAAGTTGGCCACTCGCAAAGTTGGAGATCTTCAAGGTATCAAGCCGCAGATGATCAAATGGATGGGAGATTTTACCCATGAGTGGATGTGTGATATGTTCAACCTTGCACTTCAACATGGTATACCTTATGATTGGAGTACTAATTGGGTTAAGCCTTTGTATAAAGGAGGGATTGTAAAGAATGTAAACAACTACCGGACTATAATGATTGGGTCTGTTATGGCAAAGTTGTTTGGGTGCATAATGGAGATGAAATTGAGTGATTGGGCTGAAGAGAATGACAAGCGTACAAACGGACAAGCGGATTTTTGTCGATGCCATAACACCATTGATCATCTTGTCACTCTTTGTGTTCTCATGGAGGAAAGTCAGTCGTAAGACAAATGATTGTATTGTTGTTTTATGGACTTTAAGAAAGCCTTTGATATGACTCCACGTAACAATTTGTGGAGAAGGATGGAAGAACTCCAAGTGCCAAGTGAGTTTATGCTCGAGGTTTCTCAAATCTATGAGAAGGTGATTTGTCAATTGTGCATGGGAAGAGAAATTTCAGAAATTTTTGCAAGCACTATTGGGGTTAAACAAGGATGTCCGTTGTCACCAACTATCTTTGGTCTATGCATTGATCAATTGGAAAAAATGGTACTTGACTTTATGCAAGAAGAAGGCATTGAAGAGGTCACTATTTGCAATGTGGTAATCATGCTTTTGTTGTAAGCGGATGATGTAGTGCTTCTAGCACACACTTTCCTTGAGAACTTTTGCTTGCATAGTGGGTTGATTGTGAATGAATCCAAAACAAAGGTTATGCTTGTGAAAACCAACCAT